>NC_058031.1:24760208-25135208 GCF_019176455.1 Solea senegalensis
CGACCCTCAATATTAGGGCGAGAGTTACAGAGTGAAGCAGAGAGAGTTTGAAAGTGTGTCCTGTGATTTCAGAGGCGGGGGTTACTGCTTTTAATGTCCAACCACACCCACGCCTTCACTGTGCCAACAGGACATCCTGTCAGGATGCATTCTGGGTAATTCTTAGACCTGAACGATCAATGCCAAGAGGTAGACAGAATCTAACCACATACATTCTGAAGTGAAATGTAGGATTTGGCTGCACGACATGGCACTGGTGTTTAAATAGTGGTGTGTGAGTGTGTACAGTATGTGTGTGTGGGCCCTGGCTGACGAGAACACACACATGGGCCCAACCCAGGTGCACTCAGGGTGGGACGGCTAATCTTTAACCCCCCCTTCACTTGTATCCACACTGCACTGCCTCCTTTCTGCAGCTCCTGTTCCAGGAGCAGGAGGTGCAGAGGTTGGGGGTGGTGACGTTTTGGAAAAAGGCCATGCTCAGTAGCTGGGAGGGGGCAACTTCCTGTCCAACATGGCTCTTTTCAAGCCAGAGACTTATAAATAGAGCAGGTGTCAGTATCAAAACTGAGAGATAGAGGGAGAGTGAGAGAATACAGAGAACAAGACAGACAGCAGGAGTGTGAAAAAAGAGTGTGAATGTGGTGGTGGTGGTGGTGGTGTAGGAGAAGGGGCTTTTAGCTGGTGGACTGCCCATAACAAGCAGCAGGATGTGAGGTCATACGACAAAGATGGCTGGTGGGTGGTGAGAAATGACTGGTTTCCACGGTGATAATGTAACTTTTTCTCTAAATGAATGTCGACTGAACATTAGTTGGACAAAAGAGAAACAGACAGAAAAGAGGACAGAGAAGGACTCTAGCCTTACATCACAACTAAAAAGGAAATAACATTCACCTCCACTGGCGATGATATGTGTTTGTATGTGCGGTGGGGGGAGGCAACGGGGGAGGGGGAGAAACTGAGGGAAGTGGGGGTGAGCGGACCACAAAAGTCAACAGGGCGGGAGGAAAGAAGGACAAAAGGGGGCAGAGCAAACAGAGCGAGACACAGCAAGGCCTGCAGGACAACGCCAGCACTGATAATAGAGCGGTGGAAAAAGTGAGAGCGATGAACAGCCACAAAAAAACAGAAAGACAGACTCGTCTTCTAACCCACAGCTTGTCAAACCCCGAGCCACGAAGAAAAGGGGTTAAAAATGAAAGTCCACAGAGTCTGAAATATTAAATCTATTTTGGTTTTTTAATGAAGACGGAGTGAATTAGGTAAGGAAATGTGAGCGTAGATTATTAAAACCGCGAGTGAGGAGATGAGAGGGAGAAAAAGTGGAGAGGTGTGCAACGGGTGAGGGGGTTGAAATCTGTTCACGGTGTTTTAAATATTAAACCTATTTCAAGTTTAATGAAGTGCAAATACTATTGGGACAGTCTTAACTAGAAACAGAGAGGAAGGGGGCAAAAGGGGGATCCCATTCATTATTTCAAGTGTTCACCTTTAGACTGCCGAGCCTCGGGGAGGGGAGGGAGGGGAGGGAGCTGTGCAGAGTACGTTTGTGCAGGAGTGTAAAGTGAAGGGTGATGTTGGGAGTGTGTGGGTGCTGGTCCCAGTCGAGTCCAGAGCTCAAGAACAGGTCCAAACATGCATCACTCACATGCAGGAACATGGACCACATGGTTTCTCACATCAGATATTTAGCTAAGATATAATTATACTGCACATAGCAGAACACAACAACATGATTGTGTTACATTCCCATTGTCAAGTGAAGAATTGTGAACAAAGCTCACCAACAACATCCTAGTGATTTATTTGAAGTGGCACAGATGATTTACACATGCTAGCTGTCATGTGTCACATGCATATCTGCGTCCTCCATGTCTAATACACCATCATATCATCAGGGTTACAGTCTTTGTTTATAATACACTACAGATTTGACATTCACCACTTCACATCCATTCACTCACACATTCATACAGAGCATTTAGGTGCAGCACTCACACACGGATCATTTCCAGTCACACAACCTTCTACCTGCTCCACCACTAAACACCGGCGCCACAACAACGACAACTCAGCGAAGACATTCAACCTTTCACAATACGATCTGACTTCACAGACACCGGAGCGAGGCCATTGATGCTAAGCTAAGTGCTAGGCTAGGATAGCAAAAGTGTCGCTAAAAGAAGGGTGAGATAAAAGAAAACAAGTGTAGCCTTTAAAACAGACATCAAGACTATGAACAATAGCAGGTGTGACAAAATGATATTAATTTAAATGTTTAAATGCTTCTTGTCCCTGCCGACCCCTCTGCCCCTGCTGCACACACACACAAACACACTGAAAGAGGTGTGAGATGACGTGGTTTCTGTTGTTGACGACCAAACAGAATTGGTTTAATAACATCAACAACAACGACAACAAACACCAAACGTACGCACTGCAGCTTCAGGAGTTACAGTCAACCTTTTTAATCCAATGTATTGCAAATATTGAATACAGTGTATAAAGTTACCTGTGTTAAGTAGAGCAGCCTTTCATGTCTTCAGCGCTCCAGGGCCTGGAGAGACTCATCATGTCTCCCTGAAGTGATTTTTTTTTTTTAAAAAAGACAGGATTTCTTTGACCCCCCCACCCCCTCCGGCTGTAGTGTGCAGGTGTTAGCTGTTTGAAGGCTCACAAAAGCTCACCTGACGTCACGGGTATCAGATACTATCTCGACATCCTATCATCAGCGTGCATGTGTGTGCATGTGTGACTAGTGTGTCTGTGCAGAGCCTTTCTGTGTTAATCTCTGCTGAAGGTGGCAGGTGTCTTAACCAGGCCGTCACCTGGTAACCTAGTCTCTCTCTCTCTCTCTGGGTGTGTGCTTTATCTCTCTCGCACACGTCCTTGTCTGACTCTTAAGTGTGTCAGTGCTGTCCAAACCTGTCCAGCTGGTAACGGAGGAACAGCAGTGTGGAGAGGTGGTGAGACCAGGCAGAAAAAGCAAAAGACGGGGTCAGTGATCCACGTTGCTCCGAAATATCACCCGTGGCTGTGGAAGAACACAAACAGTGAACAGGCTGGTAATAAAAAAAGGGTGTGCAGGTAGCCCGAGGGTTCGTACCAAGTGGTGCGACTGGTGTGACCCTTTCAAAGGTGGAGAGCTATCAACAGTCCACTTATGTCACTGAGCAGCGTGACTCCAGTTCTCCAGCTCTTATCAGTGTGGCTCAGACTGTTGTGTGGAGAGGAGCAGAGAGATGACCGTGAATTAGCAGCAGTGGTTTCGCAAAACGTGGGTGCTGCACCTACAATGAATTACGCTACAGGGAATTGTAGAAATGGCTCATAAAGATCACCTTCGTGCCTGACTTTGGGTCTGATCTTGGGCTCAGATTTACACCACATTATTGTTGTTTTTGAGCTGTTTTTCTTGAGCAAACGACTACCAGTCTATGTTGAAATGAGCCGGATGAGGTGAAAGTGAGAGTAAGGCTTTTTGTTGATTGCTGATCTGATAGTGTTTCGTTTATGCGTTTATTGTGGACAACCAGGCACCAGGAAGTGCGGTTATATTGAATAACCAACATGTGGTGACTCCACAGGTTGTAAAAAATAACTGCCTGAATGGACATACATGGGAAAATCAATCCACTTCTCACCTACTTTTCTTTTGTGTACCAGCTTCTTCTATTCTTTTATAGAAGAAGGTGTTAGCCAGGTGTTAGCCAGGGGTTACCCAGGCCGTTTTGAGTGCGACTCTGGTCTGACTGAAAGTATACATGCAGTAGTAGCTTATTTCTAGTTAAAAGTTACACACTACAGCTTTAATGGTCTCAATTGCTAGTTTCAGGTCTTTTCCAGTGGTTCCAGTCATGATGTCAAGTCTTTAAATGATGTTTTTGCAATTTAGAGAGTTTAGAGAATCTTAAGGCTTTAAAATGAGAGTTCTTATGGGTTAAAACATGTTTTTGAACAAAGTTCACTTACTCTACATACAAGTGCTACTACAGGAGAAGAACTGTCCATCATAAGATAAACATGCCTCACAAATGAACCGAGGCATGGACATGACCAGTGTCATTCATGATATTTCTGTTCCTGGTCTGACGTGGTCGCTGCAGATGTGGTAAATGGAGGGACAGAGAGAGAAGTGGGTCTCACAGATGGTCTCAGAAATCAGAGGGAGTATTCAAATTATTCTTCACAGTCTCGAGAGCTGAGCGATGCTGCAGCAGACGACAATATGAGCTCAGATATAATCCCATTAAAAGGCAAAATGAATGATAAATTTCCTCCAGCATTGCATCTACTGTAACAGTGTGTGACTCTATTGAGACAATGGGCACATGCATACAATTCACAAAGATGCACATTCGTCAGATAAGAATAAGAGGAAGAGGTTTCCTGCAGACATAGTGATTCACCAAATCAGGATTTACACACGCACACAAACTAGTCCAGTTCAGATTTGTTCAGATATCCCCCTCAGGCCAGCTGAGCCGAGATAGGAAGCGTCATTATGATCATGTCATCAAACACATTCCTCAGTAACCCAAGAGGCTGCGGTTGCCGCTGCACAGTGCTTGGTGCATACACGCATGCACACAAATGCACACAAACGCACACACACATTTACACCTTCTTCTTGTCAGGTTGCTGCTTTAATACAACACCCATCCCTCACCCTCATAATCTTGCATTTCCTTTCATGTGATCCGAAATTAAAATCTGGAGCAGCTCATCTCCCGTGGAATATTAATAATTGTGAGGTGGCAGCATTGTCGGCTCAGGTATAAAATTCAGGCTTTGTACTTGTAAAACAAGCGGGGGCTCACACAGTCACACGCTCGCTGCTCCGCGTACATGATTAAATGTATAGTGCAAAAAGCCCGATGTCGGCTACAAATCAGGTTTGTACCTGAAGACACACCTGTGTTTGCTTTGTCAGAACATGACTCCACGACCTCATCAAACACCCAATTTTTTACACGGCTTGTCTTCCTTGTCCTTCAATTTGGGTTTCCCCCTTCTCTTTTTACACAACTATGTGCATAATTACATATTCCACGCTCCCGGATTGTTTTAAAATGGCCCTGCATGTCTTACAATGGCACTAGTCATGTGTTGCCAAAAAAAACCCCCAAAAAACAGGATTGCATTCACTGCACAGATCCAGCGGAATACAGCTGTCATCTTACAGTCTCCATTTATAAAACAAAAAAAAGAAAATGGGAACAAAATCCAGTGGTGGAGGGAAATTCAGGGCAACATACAGATGATTTTGGCTCGTGCTTATGTGTGCAGCAGACCAAGGCTCATTGAGACTCACTGTGGTTAGTTAGCATTGTGGCACAGGCTGAAAGAATCGCTGTTTATAGCTCCTGAAGTCAAGGCAAAATGCATATCTGGCTCTGTTCGCCTCCCCCAGAATCACATAAAACACACACTGATAGGTCTGAGGGATATTTGTGTGCACATGTGTACACACACACACACACACACACACCACAAACAAAACCTGTGATTATACTCAATCAGACACATACCCACGCCGTAATTACATACACTGACGCACTACAGCCTGGCATACCATGAGTTCACTCTCATAATATTGTGTCATAAATAAAACATGCCGAGGCACAGGAGGTGATTATACATTACTGTTAAAGGTTAGGATAAACATAGATGATGCACGTTTGAAAACACACACACACACACACACCTCCTCCAAAACTGAAAATTCTGTGTCCTGAAGGTGTGTGTGTGTGTGTGTGTGTGTGTGAGGGGACTTGTAAAAGGGGGCCCCTGGGGTGGACTGTGGTGTTGCCTTGGGGGCAGGGTGTGTGTTTATTTAAGTATGTGTGTGTGTGTGTTTTTTGGAGTCACGCTGAATTTAGGGAGCTAGCCTTGGGATACGGAGTAGAGTTAAAGATGAAAGGAAAATGGGGTGAGGACTGGGGATACACTGGCACGGAGTATGTGGATGGGAGGAGGGGGGGGGAGAAGAGAGGTAGGGATGGATTGGTGGAGCAGAAGGAGGAGTAGACTGTTTTGATGTTGAATTTTAGGTTGTTTATTTGACATTACATAACGCTCCTGTGTTTTGTTAGCACTCTTATAGTCTGTGCATGTGTGTGTGTGTTTCAGGGTTGGGGGGGTAGTTTTTCTCAGGGAAATGGGAATTTCTGTGAAAGGCAAAGGTTGCCCATAGCAACGGCCTTCATTGTAAAAGTGATCCCTTGGAATACAGGACACACACACACACACGTTTGCACCATGCACACATCTTTTCAGTAGTTTTCTGAACTTTCAGGGTTTGAAATAAATCAGCCACATTCACACACTCATATCCTCACTGTGTTGTTGAGGCACCGAAACAACTTCAAGTCAATTTTCATTTTCAGGAGGTACATATAGCGTTTCAGCTCCACCTCACGCTGAGACATGATGGACTTAGATGCTCGGGTTTCTAGATTCCATTATGCTTTTATTGGCTTTTAAAGGCATCGGGTTTCTTCTGTCTGGAGCCAGGGAGGAGCTTCTGCTCCTGTGTCTGTCTGTACAATTAGCATCACATGGGCTAGGAAACACACGGCTCTGCCCGGGCCTCAGGATGGGCTTAAGATTGATGAGGAGATAAGTTTGCTTTGGCCACTTTATCAGCACAACCTGGAGCAAATTTCAGCCCTTTGTTGTTGGCTGTGTATCACTGCACGGCTCAATCTGGGAACAAACATCAGGGATAAAAGAAGCACCAAGCTCATTTTACATTAGTACACGGTATTTTAAGTGCACAATTAGCAACATGAATATGTATGATGTAATATGTTTGATGTTATGTTATTAACGTTATCAATGACTCAAGGACACTTAACCCTTTTAACACAGAATTTTGCATGACCGTAATTACGCAACAGTTTGTGCTATAATATTAGTTGCACGTCAAAGCCAATATTTGGTTATCACGGTAATGTCACTCTCGCTGTTTCAAGAAGCTGGCGAATCAGCGTTTGGCCTGTTTTTACACATTGAGACAACCAAATGTTATTTAAAATAAGGTTTTATACTGTTCAAATTTCAAATTGAACACGCAAAATCTGGTGTTCATGTACAGCTATAGTGCAGTAAATTGTCAATAACTGCCAGATATTGAAAAGGATTCTGGAAAACTGGGTAAAAACACATTTTCTTCTGATAAAAATAAGCAAGATGAACATTTTGAGGCTTAGGTCGCTTGTTACGAATGGTTATTTAAGTCTCTTTTGCCGCTCTGTCACTTTAGAACCAGTCTGACCAAGGAGCCGATTCTCATCTCTTTCTGACCATTTTCCGTAAACCTTTGGAGATGATTGAGCGTTATCATCTGGCACCAACAAACACTCCACTCTCACTCAAAGTCACTTAAATCACCTTTCTTCCTCATTCTGATGCTCAGTCTTAACTCCAGCAGCAGGTCATCTTGACCCTGTCTGCATGCCTCAGTGCACTGAGTCGCTTGCATCCACGGGCAGTTGAATATGTCGTGTACCTAATAATTAAGTGGTGGGTGAGTGTGTTAAAGATGGGTTGTTTGATGAATGAATGAATGAATTCACAGATGCATTTTTTGCCACTTTGTCTGCTTCACTATTTCTGCACTCATCTAAAGAGTAAAAACAATCAGTAAATATGCAGATATCACAGTCAAAATGTTCAATTGTGCAGAATGACCTATTATGGGATGTTCTCAGATCATATATTATAATTACATGATATTCTCACCGATGCAGACGTGTAAAGGTGACATTGAAGCTGGTGGAGGAGGATTTAGTTTTAAACATCAGTGTCTCAGAAATGGAGACTGCACCGACGGTTGTGGTAAACCTAAAGGTGTATCGTTGCACTGCAGTATGGGTGGTGTCTCTTAAGTGCGTGCATTTGATAACTCGGTTAATATCAAATGCATGCATGCATACAGAGACACAGAGAGAGCGAGATCAGCTGTGAAGTGAGTGAGCCTTCAGAGGTTCAACCTTCGCAACGATCCACAGCTAATCTCTCTTAACTGACCCTGACCGAGGTCGCCAGCCAAGCTCTTATTTTCCCCTCACACGTTCATGAAACAGTCTTCAGAGTGCACATGGAAGTCATCTCAAAGACATCGATATTTCCCACACGAGGAGTTCAAAATAACACCGACACAGTTTTACTGACGGCAACAGTAATCACAGATAACATCACAGATAAATCATCTATCAAACAAAACAGGAATAACTTTAGCTGCATCGTTCCCTCATGACAACACTGGCAATTTTACCAGTCTGAGGTATAAATATCATATGCATGACATTTGCTGATGTAAATTCACTTTTTACATTACAGTGTGAATATTAAGAACGTAACACGCTAAACTAAGATATTCAACATTTCGGCATTTAGCAGCACTAAAATAAAACACGTCACAGACCTGCATGGCTGTAGGCTCTTTGTGACATCTGTTTTATTTTTATGTTATTTTTTCCAACACAATAATAAAAAGAAGACGAGCAAAAAAAAGAAGAAAGGAGGACAGAAAAACACATTTACCACATCCTTGTGGTTCGAAAATAGGAGCAGGCAGAATTAAGAACCCCTTTACTTTTTACATAATAAACTATTTTTGTTATATACTTGGTATATCCCGCAATCTATGGCCAGATTAAATGAAGGAAAATAAGACATGCAACCGTACGGGAATTAATGGTCTGATGTTTCATGTTTCTCCTACAATAAAGAGAAAAAAATGATTGCGCTGATTAAAAAAACAAAAACATCTTGTATTTTGAGCGTTGTAGTGTTACATTTTTTGTCAAAGGAAAACCTAGAAGTAACAGTTGAAAAAGTAATTGCAGCTTTACAGCGTGAACGCCGTCATATGTAATTGACACATAAGTACACTTCATGAAACCCCGCTATTCTTAAAGGCTTTGATGTCCCTCTGCCAAAATCCCAGCTTTGGATCAACTCATTAACTATGCTCCTGCAACAGACAGATGTTAGCACAACCATCATCACAATGCTGGTACCTCCTCTTAGACAGCTGTGTGTGTGTGTGTGTGTGTGTATTGTCTTTTCAATGAAATGTCAAACAGCTCAGTCATCCATGATGAATACCTCTAATCTCCCCACCCTTCTGTCTCTGTATCTCTATAACAGGGACAGGTGTGGTCGCCGTCTATCGATGACGAAGGCTCGACAGGACTGGAGTTCTTTGACGACGAGGACCTCTACTCAGGCTCTGGCTCTGGCTGTAAGTGTGTGTGTGTTTTGGTGTGTGAGTTACACATTCACATCCTGGTTCTTTCAAACACGACAGCTGGTGGGTTTCAATCTGCTGACCCAGACGACCCAATACTCCCCCTCCCCCTTTCTCCGCCTTGTCCTCCTACTTATGGTTATTCACCGCACTCACAAATGCACGGTCACCGTGTGCACACACACACACACACACACACACACACACACACACTCTCACACAGACACACATTTATTACAAAAACAAGAAGTTACCCAGGCTTGATTTTTCCCAGAGCTTATTAACTCTAACCAGATTAGAGTCCACACAGATTAGACGATCACACGCATGCCAGCAGTCAGCTGTGTGCACCTATGTCTGCATGTGTAGGAATGACCTGCTTAATGTAAACCATGTTGGTGTCATTCAGGTTGATTTCCTGATCCCGGCTGTTGAAGCTGAGGCACAGCTCCCCTTATTAAGCATGACTCATTGAGGGGCTGCCCTTGGTTCAGGCACTGCGCTAGTAAGCGAGCACGCTCAAAATAAATTACAATTCAGAGCAGGAGAGTGCAGCAGAGGCACCCCCTGTGGTTAAAACAGCAGCCCGGTAAATTGCTTTATCTCAAACTGTGATACAGAGCCGTCTGATTTCAGAGAAAAAGGCTCATTTTCAACAGACGGTTGTGCATTATGTGCCGCTGCAGCGTCTGAATGTGACATTTAGTGACGTCTGATATGTTTAACAGTAGCTGCGTTGTTTGAGGCTATATTTTGATATCCTCTCTAGCACCTCAGTCAGCTTTCATGCCTTTGTGCCTGTAAATTCAATTTGATTCTCTTTCAACCCAGGGAGCTTCACTGCTATAACAAAATGAAAGGTGCTACAATACTATTATGAGCATTAAGAGGAGTATGAATCACTCAGGACCTTCTCTTCTCTTCTCTTCTCTTCTCTTCTCTTCTCTTCTCTTCTCTTTTCTTCTCCTGACAAACTCTCTGTCATCACTAAAGAATCAGAACAAAAAAAAAACCTTAATTAAATCCACTGCCCCCTGTTCCAACACAAGCCAAAACCCACAAATCACTATTATTATTTTCATTATGTTATTTTTCGATTTAATTTTCTGCTGTCAGACGGCTAAATGGCACAACAGTAGCCGCTTGATTGCGCCTCTGATTGCTGTTCAAATCTTCTATAAAATCCCTGTTTTATGACATCAAGACGAAACAGGGAGTCTAATCACAGAGGAAGTTTGCAGGGATGGAAAGCTGCCTCCTTCAAGGAGATGATTAAAAAGAAAAAAAAAACAAAGTCAGCATCATGCATGGAGATAAAAATATATTATCAAGTTGCATTGGGGGAAATGTTGTAATTTGCCTGTTTTGGGTACTAGGACTAAATGTAAGGCCATCTTTGCCTCTGTCTAAAAACACTAAACCTCATCGCTGACTTCATCGTATGCTGTCACTGAGGTTCTAGTGGATATTTTGATATTTTCACTGTGGATCATGACATCCTCTGTCCACACATGCAACCCCACCACACAGTCACAGAATCTCCAGAGTTTATGGCATGTCACGCAGCAGCTAGAGTGCATCCTCTGTTCCTAAAAAAAATAAAAGTAAAATAAAATGGACTATAAGCTGTATATACTGGCAGTAGTTTTTATTACGCCTTTGCACTGGAGACAGCTGAGGCCAGAGGCATTATGTTTGCAGGTTGTCCATCAATCCGTGCTGTATCATGTCCTATTCCTGTGAGCATGATGAGGGAATGCCACGAGAGAATCTGATACACACATTGACTTGGGCATAAGGTTTTTTGGTGGTCAAAGGTCAATGTCACTGTGACTTGGCAAAAAACCGATAGAAGCATTGTAACCTATTTGACCTAGGATTGACACTAAGGACGTTTTCACACCCAATAGTCTGCGAGACTCGATTGGAGGTTGCAACATTCAGCCGGTCCGGGTTTGCTTTCCCTTTGCACTTTAGTGAAATGAACCAAACCTTTTGAATAACTGCGTCAAGAAATACTGAAGGAGAAGACAAGACAAGACAAACAATGAACAAGAAAACTCGCTTATCTATTGGTTAATGCAGGGCAAATTGTGTTTCTGCCACAAAGAGCAAAACATGAAGCTACGATACAGATGGGCTGCAACAATGGGCTCAGCCATTTCTCCCGGCTATTGTTCTACACGCGTGTAGGTTTTGGTTGTGTTTACCCACAATGCCCTGCGTCGAAAGTCCTCCTCCTTCATCGTCTCAACCCTGTTGTCTTCCTGGCCGCTTCCTCAAGCTATGTGCCCCTGTTCATTTACATTAACTCCGCCTTCAACTCTGCCTTAACCCCCAATAAAAATGCAAGTAATATAGGTTTTCAGTTTCTGTTTCATCTAGAGGAAAACCATCAGTTGTTTTTAAGTGGGTTTGATGACACAGATTGACTGTGTGTGAGCGCCCCCTGCTGCTGAGAGATGTGTAGACTCATCTTTTGTCACTCTTTTGTCCAGGTCCTCCTCGTCGTTCCCCTCACTCGTGACACCACGTCCAGAGAGTGTCCAGTTCACCAGTTGGAGCCCCTCCTCCTCTCCACCACCTCTGCTGCCCGTGGGTCCTTTGTGCCGCTGCGGCAATCTGAACCCCAGAAAGGATTTTCCTGTGGGGTTTGGTGTGGAAGGTGATGGTGGAGCGGTTCAGTTTCTGGGAGAAAAAGAGAGAAAAGCGGAGCAGCAGAAGGAAGATAAAGAGAGAGAAATTGATGAGTTTTGGAGCTAAAAAGGAGAAATTTTTCTTCGCGGCAGCCAGAGCTGTTGGAGAGAGAGTTAAGAGAGCTGTCTGAGGAGAAAGAAGTGAGAGGGAGGAGATGAAAGAGAGAGAGCAGCGAAAGGAACTTATGGATAATTGTATGAGTTATTTGGCATGGATGCTAATATTAGCAGCTCGCACCAGAGGTGACACAGCAGCTCCTGTGTCCCCGTGAGCTAAAATCACTGATTTTCTCTATGAGGTTTGGAGGGAGAGTGAGTGGTTTACAGTTAATTTTGTTTGTCATAAAAACACACTTTAAAAAAACCTGAATTATCTTTTAAACAAACCAGATTTGTGTTCTGAACACTGTGTGTGTGTGTGTACGTACGCCCCCTAGTGGTCCAATCTGGGATGGCTGGAAGGGCTAATTCTCCATATTGGTTGCTGTGAGACTCCGCCCACAGCAGCCTGGAGGAGCGGGGGGCGTGGTCACCAGATGCCACCATCGCGGCGCTCGCGGCCACTTCACCGCTCAGCCAATCAGCTTCTGCCATTTCTGTGACATCACTAAGTCACCTTCTACCCTGCTGCTGCTCAGGGAGACGCTGGGACCAAACACCTCCCCCTGAGAGCTCCGCCTCCTCTGAGAGGAAGTCAGCTTCAGGGGAGGTGATAGCGATCAAGAAGAGACTCCTCCTCCTCTTCATTATGTGACCTCCCGGCGGCCATATTTGTTTCCACACTTTAGGACATTTTCGCTCAGACTGAAGCAAAATATCCGACACTGTGACATCACTGATGATGTCATTTCCTCTTTTTATTTACTATTAACATGAGCTTTGTTACCATGGTGACAGACACGTTTACTGACAACGACAGACGTTAACTAACCCCACCCCCCTCCCCTGGTGACTGACTTCAGTTCCCATCATGCATCATGGCCAGACTGAGTCTTCTGAGCCAATCAGAAGAGGACGACATGATGATGTCATTGTTTGTTAACTGTCCAATCACCTCGCTACGTTTTATTTTAAACTATTAATTCACCCACAAACAAACAAACAAATTTCTAAACTATAAAACTGTAAAAAAAAAAGAAAACTGATCTTAACAAATAAAAAATAAACATAAAAAGTAAATAAACACTGAGCTCTGGTTTTACTCTCACACACTTTTACACTGAAAACAGTTTCCATGGTAACGCAGACACGAAGACACTCGCTGAAGTAAACAAACTAAACTATGCGATTGTATTCCGATCAAATCCATGCATCAGGTGACGTGATCGTCAGTGGAGACAACGCTGCCCCCTGATGGTTTAAAAACAATGCCGATTAATTTGTACGTGAAGAAAAAAACACTTAGCGGCTATGCTTCAGTTTAGGAGTTACCAGATGACAATTATTCTAGCTAGTTAGCTTTTTTGACACAAATCCCGTGATTTATTTAAATTTTTCAGGGTTACCATGGTTACCAAATCACGGTAATGCTAGCTAGGGTTTCTGTCATGAACATCCTGCGGTGATTGCCTACTTAAGTGTAACAAGGATTAGCAGTTAGCTCCAGGTTAGCAGTTAGCTGCATGTTAGTAGTTACTTGAAGATATTAGCCCTAGCTAGCTAGCTTTTCTGCCATGTTTACGTTTTTTATACTTTTGCTATTATGGGTGATGCTAATGCTAACTAGATAACTTTCCCGCCATGTTTACACTTCCTGCTTCTGTCACAGGAAACTTTTACTTTTACCGTGTTAAAAATAATCGTCATGTCATGACTGAACTGTTCACGCATCGCGTTACAGAAGTTACGTATATCTTTATTTACACACAGAGCAGAGACGACATCAGATCTCAGGGTTTAACCCAGACTTCTGGTTCTGTTGTTACGGTGGTACATCACCATGGTAACAGACCCTGCAGTGTAAACGTGTGTGAGGCGTAAACACAGTGACTCTCAGTGTGATTCTTGTTGTTTTCTTGGCTCTGCGGTGCTGTTCACTCTCTAACAACTGTAGGGAAAAAACCTCCTGGTTGTGTTTGAATGTATTTGTAAATGTTTAGCTATGTTTTCTAAAGACACACACACACACGCACACACACACACACTGAAGGACAAACTGCCAAGCACTTTGATTGGAGGATGAATGGACCAATCAGGGTTCATGGTGACGATACTGATCTAACACACGTGTACATTCACCCGCTCACCTGTGGAAACCTGTGGTGACTGGATTTAGTTTGTGAATAAAGTGTTGAAACATTTCCTCCTCAGTGTGTTTTTGTTGGTGTTTTTTTGATGTGAGCGCCCCCTGCTGCCCCGAGAGACAGACACAGCTGTCAACAGAGACGGAAGTTCACGTCTTTATCTCAACAGGAAACTGAGGTTTGTAAACCACTCACTCTCCCACACCAAACCTCATAGAGAAAATCAGTGATTTTAACATCACACACAGGAGTTGTTGATCCACTGCTGCCTCCATCACTGAGTTTAAATGTCTTATTTTGTCACTTTGGCTTTTGAAATCTTTTGCTCAGATTTACCTCAGTGACACAAAGTGACCACAAGAGGCAGCAGAGAACCAGCAGCTCCTGTATCCCCGCGAGCTTAAATCACTGATCTTCTCTATGGACTTTGGTGTGGGAGTTTCATGCACCTTTGTGATATACAGTTAGCAGCAGGGTTCCGTTCTCACACATACTTTTTTGTACCTTGCATTCACACAAAAACGCTTCACACACACACAAAAAAAGTGTATGTGAGAGCCAAAAATAGTGAATATGAGAGCTAAAAAAAGTGAACGTGAGAGCTAAAAAAGTGTATGTGAGAGCTAAAAAAAGGAATGTAAGAGCTAAAAGAGTGTATGTGAGTGGTTTTTGTGTATGTGTGAGGTAATAAAAAAATTAGAGCACCTTGTACTGTAATGTGTGTGTGTGTGTGTATGAAGTGAAATCAAACATGAATATGTTTTTTTAGTCATTTATTTTTTCTTTACAACACATAATATTTCAGTTTCCCCACTGCAGGACTAATGAAGGACTATCTTATTTTAAAACACATAAATATTCAGATCAGCTGTTCACTGTTTAGTCGTCATGCGTCAACAGAACATTTCAGGAGTTTGTTTCCTCTCTTTTATCTCAGTGTTTGGTCTCCTCCTCCTCTGACGTTAGCCTTTATTCACTTTTCACGCAGTGAAGCTGAAAACTAACAGCACCTACAGTATATGTGGTAACACTGCACACGATGAATAAATGCCCCGCCCCCTCAACCACATGTGTTCATGAGGTCGGTGCTAACACAGCAAACAAAGTCAATACATACGTAGCTAAATGTAATTAAAACAATGTTAACTATAAGTTATCAAAAGAGTCAAAAGTACGGAAGTGTTTTCATTCAGCAGAAATTCATTTTAAAAAGGCTCTGTTTTTACCAGATTTTTTTTTTGGAGATTTTTTTTATCTATGAAAAAAAAAAAATCAGAGTCTGTCTTAAGGAGATTTTTTTTTTCTGTTTTTGCGAGATTCTTTTTTTGGGATTGAAGACTTTCTGAGTGAATGAGATGAAGCGGAGAAGCTTCACCTCCCGATCACTGAAGTGAAAGCAAAGATGTCTCGGTCGTTTTACTTTGCTTTGGGTTTGAGACGTTGGGAGATTCTGTCTTTAAGTGATGTTGACGGACTTTTCATTCGTTTGTCGACTTATCGCAGGAACCTCAGGACTTTGCTTCATGGATATAAAATGACGCACGTAAATGCAGACAGACTGGTGACGTCATTAAAAAGGAGGGCGACATGATCCTTCTGGAGCTTCTCATCTACAGAAACCAGCAAAAAAACCATCTTGTAAAAACAGAACCTTTTTAAAAAATCAGATACGCTTCCGCACAAGAGTACTACGTATCCAAAGAGTTAAAAGTGAGCTAAAGAAAGGAAGTTATGAATGATCTAAGTCGTCTATAAGATCGTGAAAAAAAGTTCGATCTTCCGATCATCGTCGGAATAATTTTGTGCGATCGCTGTCGTTTCCTCCGTCTTTCTTCATAAAACCATGACTTGGACTCTCCGTCATCCTCGCTCCTCTCGTCACTTCCTGTTTCCGTGGAAAAATACACATCAGAAAAAAAACACACGGACGCCAAACGTCGGAGACGCCACACGGCGGCGCCAGAGAGTGTCACTCAACGATCTGCAGAAAAACACGCACATCAGAAAAAACAGTTTTCACTTTTACGACAGTAACGTGCGAAGCGTGCGACTCACCATGGCGACCTTGCTGCTCTGTTGGCGAGTTCGGATGCGTAGTTTGTTGACGGTCGTTTCGGCGATGTCCGCCCGCTCCTCTGCGTCGTCCAGCTCGTGTTGAACCTTCCTGTAACGCACGGTGCTGCAGCTCACCTGCTCCTCCTGGTGGACAGACAGAGACACGGTGGCTGTGATTGTGATGGTCGATAAACTTCGTTACCGTGGCGACAGTGCGAGCGCGACACTCACGGCGCTCTCCGCTTGTCTCTTGTAGCTCTTTAGTTTGGTCTGGAGTTTGTCGATCAGCTCCTGCATCCGGAGCAGAGTCTTCTTGTCCTCGTCCGACTGACAAAACAACAGCAAACAGAAACAGTGAAACGGTGCTAACGTACGCGCGGTGGCGGCGGCGTGAAGACGGTGATCGCGTCATCAGACCTGGTACGTTAGCTCTTTGACTTTCCTCTCGTAGCGACGCACGCCTTTGTGATAATCCTCGTTCTTCTTCTGCTCCACCATCAGCTCCGTCTGCAGCTCCCTCACCTGGTGGTTTTATTAGAGGTTTAGACTCTGCCCCTTCCTGTTACCGACCCACCTCTTCCTCTCATTCAAAATTAGAGCTTTCTTCTGTGGAGAATTAGCACTTTCGTGTTTGTAAAATGTCGCAAAGACTGTTGTTCAGGAGTGTTTATCTCCAAAATGATTTGTTCCACTTTCTCTTTTTTCTTTATATCATAAAATATGTCCATATTTGGTCATGACTAAGTGAGGTTGTTAATAAAAACGACATACTGTCCTGGACAATAAGACAAAAGAAAAACAACAATTTAAATTATTCTGCCAAATCTGAGGGAAGGAAAAGTTAAAAGACAAGAAATTAAAAATAAATAAACCTCAAGTGGAAGGAATTAAGTCAAAGTAATTCAGTTTCCTAGACAATAGAGAAGCGATAAAAACTTGAATGAATGGATGAATGAACAGACATGGATGACGACTCACTCTCGTCTCCAGTTTATGAAGCTGCTTTTTCCCGCCCTTCAGCGCCAGCTGCTCCGTCTCGTCCAGTTTCACCTGCAGCTCTGTCACAAAAACACAAACCTCGTCATCAGTCAGCGCACGATCGCAATCACGATCACGATCGCTCCGTCGGCGCCATCGATGATCCGCGTCGTCACCTTTGGCCGTGGACTCCATGTTCTTCTTCATCCTCTCCAACATGCTGCTGGTGTCCTGCTCCTTCTTCAGCTCCTCGGCCATCAGCGCTGCCTGCAGGAACATGTGTGAATGACACGTTACAGGTGAGAAAAAAACTATTTAACAATTGTTATCAAGTCACATGAAACGTTCTTCATTTCACGAATATCAATTCCAAAATCAACTTTTGTGAGTGATTTTTTTGTCTTGGCACGGAATCTAATCATACGTCATCCTATCATGATTCAGAGTTTGTGACTCAGCACTGACATCAGTCACGGCCTTCTTAGCTTTCTCCTCTGCGCTGCGACTCTCCTGCACGGCCTCGTCCACCTCCACCGTCAGCACCGTCAGGTCCGCCTCCATCTTCTTCTTGTGGTTTAACAGACCGCAGTTCTAAGAGGAAACGGGTAGTCAGGTGACAGGAAGTCAAGTGACAGGAAGCTGACCAGCTGATGAGCGGGTGAATCAGTGAGTAAAAACTCACCTGTGTCGAGAGCATGTTAACTTTCTCCGCCGCCTCCACCAGCTCGTGCTCCGCCATCTTGCGGGTGCGGTCAGTTTGTTCCAGGATCTCTCTTAGCTCCTCCCCCTCACCAGCCATCATCGAACAGCGCCGCTCCAGCAGCGCGATCTGTTCTCTCAGCTGATTGGACAGCTGGACTCTGTCCTCCAGGTCCACCTGCTGCTCTCTCACCTGGAACACGTGATGGAAGCGACGTTAAGTATGAAAGCAGCAGGGGGGAGATCCATCATCCTCGTATCCGTGACGACGGGGTCACCTGTGTCTGCAGGTGTCGGATGATCCGCTGACTCTCCACCGACTGACGGTTAGCGTGTCCCAGCTGAACCTCCATCTCGTTCAGGTCGCACTCCATCTTCTTCTTCAGACGAACCGCCTCGCTGCGACTCCGCCCCTCCGCCTCCAGACTCGTCTGCATGGCCTCCGCAGAGCGCTGGTGGCTCCGCCTGGTGGACACAACGAGGTTTTCACTATTCTGACTGCTTTATAGTAAACTAAATTTAGGTCACCAATCAAATTTGATATTTTACTGGATTCGATTTTGTGATGTTACATGAATGGTCCGATGTTTGTTCCTTCACTGTTTGCGAGAACAGAATATGAGTTGCGATGTTTCATCTCTCTTGACACGCTCACATGGAACAGAACGCAGCACCCAGCTTAACAAATGCCAACTTTAAACTTAACAAGCCTACTTCATTCCCTTTGACCGACAAACAAACAAAATGGAAAACAACTTATTTTTAGCAGAAGTTTGAATGTTAGAGTTTGATGATTTGTTTTCTGGAATCGTCAGGGTCTATAACTACAGTACCTGAGGTTGTCGATTTCCTCGTCCTTCTCTGAGATCTTTCGTTCGATCTCGCTCCGGACCTGCTGCAGCTCCATCTGGAACTTCAGGGTCTTGCTCTCCTCGAGCTCCAGACTTCCCTGGAGGTGGGTTCACAGTGGTCAGTGCACGAGTAGAAAGCGGTCTCACCAACATTTACAGTAGGTCGGTCCATTACCTCGGCCTCCTCCAGAGCTGCTTTGATGTCACTCCTCTCCACATCCAGGACCTTCTTCATCCTCTCCAGCTCATGGATGGTCTTCCCTCCATGTCCAATCTGGTCTGTCAGGTCCAGGATCTCCTCTGCCATCAACACATTTGACCAGTCAGTCACAAATATTAGTTCTGATCACTGATTGTAGACTCCATACTCCTGTTTTACTAAAACCTTGAAAGGAGTAGTGAGCTGAATGTCAGTGCCTTGCTCAGTGGAACTGACAGGAGCAACACATGTTATGATGGAAGGAGGAGAGAAAAAAACCCACACCAGCATGCAAACTCAACACAGAAAGAATCTCGGACAGGACCAGGATTTCAACCTGGGACCCTCTTGCTGTGAGGCAACAGTTCTAACCACTGTCCCACCACCTGCAGAGGTTATAACGACAGATGTTTACAAACCATGAGATTCCAGACAGAGTTTGTACCTTGAAGGTTCTTGTTTTCTCGTTTCACCGTCTCCAGATGGTCCAGAGCTTCTTCGTAACAGTTCTTGAGTTTGAAGAGTTCGGTGCTCAGACTGCGAGATTCTCTCTGTGCCGCCTCCAGATCCGTCTGACTGTCTTCAAACTTCAGCTTCCAGTCACTCAGCAGCTGTGTCAAACAAGCACAAACCAACAAAACACTGATGTTTCCCGTCTGCTCACACTGCCACCCTGAGGACCATGGGTTGTGTTGCTGACCAACCTTGTCAAAGTTGCGTTGCTTCTTGTCCAGAGCCAGAGCGGCAGAGTTGGCTCGTTCCAGCTCAACCACCAGGTCTTCGATCTCCACCTGGAGACGTAGTTTGGTTTTCTCAAGTGAAGAACATTTGGCCTGAGATGCTTCTTTGGCTTCTTCAATCGTCTGCAGCTTAACAACCAACTTCTTCCTTTAAACACAACAGCATCAAAACAACAATAGTAATGAACCAGAAGCAAAAACACAGAGGTTTCAGTGAAGAACAAGCCTCAGCAGAGACATAAAGTTTACGTGTTTAAGCTCAAACAGCAGTTCATCCAGAGCTTTCAGGTCTACAACACGTTTGCCTGATGAAGGTCTAGAACACGCGTTTGCCTGATGAAGGTCTCGAACGCCCGTTTGACCGATGAAGGTCTAGAACACGCGTTGCCTGATGAAGGTCTAGAACATGTGTTTACCTGATGAAGGTCTAGAGGCTGCGTTTGCCTGATGAAGGTCTGGAATGTGCATTTGCCTGATGAAGGTCTAGAATGCGCGTTTGCCCGATGAAGGTCTAGAACATGTGTTTGCCTGATGAAGGTCTGGAGCGCTGTTTGCCGATGAAGGTCTAGAATGCCCGTTTGCCTGATGAAGGTCTAGAACGCGCGTTGCCCGATGAAGGTCTCCGCCTGATGAAAGGTCTGGAGCGCGTGTTTGCCGATGAAGGTCTAGAACACACGTTTGCCCGATGAAGGTCTGGAACACGCATTTGCCCGATGAAGGTCGAGAACGCGTGTTTGCCCAATGAAGGTCTAGAACACTAAGTTACTAAGGTTTACTCTCACTTTACCTCCTCCAGCTCCTCGACCTTCAGCACGGCCTCGCTCTCGTACTTGGCTCTCCACTGAACCACCTGACTGTTGGTGTTGGACAGCGCCCTCTACAGTTCAGCCTTGGCCTCCTGCTCCCCCCTGCTTGCCTGATGAAGGTCTAGAACGCGCATTTGCCTGATGAAGGTCTGGAACGCGCGTCTGCCTGATGAAGGTCTAGACTGCGTGTTTGCCTGATGAAAGTCTGGAACGCGTGTTTGTCTGATGAAGGTCTGGAATACGTGTTGGCCTGATGAAGGTCTAGAACACACGTTTGCCCTATGAAGGTCTAGAACACATGTTTGCCCAATGAAGGTCTGGAATGTGTGTTTGCCCGATGAAGGTCTAGAGCGCGTGTTCGCCTGATGAAGGTCTGGAACACGTGTTTGCCTGATGAAGGTCTAGAATACGTGTTTGCCTGATGAAGGTCTGGAACGCATGTTTGCCCTGTGAAGGTCTAGAACACATGTTTGCCCAATGAAGGTCTGGAACACGTGTTTGCCCGATGAAGGTCTAGAACGCTAAGTTACTAAGGTTTACACTCACTTTGCCTCCTCCAGCTCCTCGACCTTCAGCACGGCCTCGCTCTCGTACTTGGCTCTCCACTGAACCACCTGACTGTTGGTGTTGGACAGCGCCCTCTGCAGTTCAGCCTTGGCCTCCTGCTCCCCCTCCAGTTGTTCTCTGAGCAGACTGCAGTCGTGACGAGATGCCTGCACGGCGTGAGCCAGCGACGTGCGAGCCTGAGACAAACATCATCATCATCATCATCATCACAGTGCCGTTGAAGAATATTATGGTCTGGACAGATGAAGGTCTCTGTTACTTTGTGCTCCTCCTCCAGCTGCTTCTTCAGATCCTCAGAGTTCTGGCTGACGCCCGCCTTTGAGCGCTGCAGCTGACCAATCATAGTGTCTCGCTCCTCTAGGCGGCGATTGAACTCAGCTGGAGTGAGACAGAGAGTTGTATTAAAGGGACAGTTCAGCTGTGTATGTGTGTGTGTGTGTGTGTGTGTGTTTTGTACCACATTCTGTCACCGCTCGTGCTTTCTGTGCAGACACTTCAGTCAGTTTCCTCTGCAGCTCCTCAGCTTTGCTCCTGCTCTCGTTCAGCTGGTCCTCATAAACCCTGCACATCTTCTCCACAGCTCCCTGCACACACACACACACACACGATTGTTGTTTCTCATCTCCAGGTGGTTAAATACGAACGACTTGCTGTCCTAAGCTCTTCCCACACACACAGATAAGTTACCTTGGCTTTGGACAGCTGCTCTACGTTGCTGGCCAGGTCGTCGGCCTCCAGCCTGAATTCCGTCTTCTCCTTCTCCAGTTTCTGTTTGGTTCTCTGCAGGCTGTCGATCTGCTCGCCAAGCTCGACCATCATGTCTGAGTGCTTCTTCCTCAGAGTGGCAGCCGTCGCCTCGTGGTGAAGCCCCGCCTCCTCCAGCTCCCGACGAATCTTCAGGAAGTCTGCCTCTCGCTTCCTGTTGGACATGAAGCTTGTTACAGTACGTCTCTGACCAAGTAAACACTTTGTTTATCTCCCGTCTAACAGTCAATATCAGCGACTAGATGACATCATAACACTTTCTATCTGTCACTGCGAATGTGAATGTTGACCTGTTAAGGGCGATCTGAGCAGCAGAGGCTCCGCCTGCTTCCTCCAGTTTCTCTCCGAGCTCCTCCAGTTCTCTGGCGATGTCGTTCCTCTGACGCTCGGCTTTGTAACGCCATGCCCGCTCTGCCTCCAGCGCCTCCTCCAGCTCCTCGACTCGGGTCTGCAGTTTTAGATTTTAGCCCCAAACCCAAAGAAGAAGAAGGTGGAGAAGTTGTTGGTCATTTTATGAGCATTGTTTGCTTAGCATTCGTCCTGGGTTCGTGCTTTCATCTCGTGTTGCTGTGACCAACCTGAAATTCTTTGATCTTCTTCTGAAGGTGAGTGATCATGTTCTGCTCGTCCTCCACTTTAGACTGAAGTTGAATCGACTCCAGGTCTTTTCTAGAAGTAGAGATGAAAGTAATTACTTCACTTCCACTTCGCTCTGTGTGTCTGTGCTTCTGCACTTGCCAATACGAGCAACAGTATATCGTCCAAAATTTGACAAAAGTTATAGTTTAGTATATCGTCCAAAATGAGACAAAAAAGTCATAGTTTAGTATCTTGTCCAAAATGAGACAAAAAAGTCATAGTTTAGTATGTTGTCCAAAATCAGACAAAAAGTCATAGTTTAGTATGTAGTCCAAAATGATACCAAATAAATAACATGTGTTCTTGCCAGAAATGCCCCAGTGGTCTAATGGAAAAGACACTGGCCTCCTAAGCCATGGCTTGACGGTTCAAGTGACAAAAAAGTTATACTTTAGTACGTCGTCCATATTTTAACAAAAAAGTCATACATGAATATGTCCTCCAAATTTTTACAAAAAAGCCATAGTTTAGTATCTTGTCTAAAAAGTCACAAAAAAGTCATAGTTTAGTATGTTGTCCAAAATAGACAAAAAAGTCATTAATATGTCCTCCAAATTTTGACAAAAAAGTCATAGTTTAGAGAATAAGAATTTGTGATTGACACACGTTCATGTTCGTTGCCCATATTGTAAAAGAATTTTTACCCTGAAATGATTTGAACACGCAACCTTCTGATCTGGAGTCAGGTGTGGTATCGTTCACACAGAGTCTCTTACACTTATAAAACATATGAAAAGGGTTCAGTCCAAACCAAGAATATTTAACTTTAACAGCAGAGGCATCTCCCATCTCTGATTGCCTTGTTGTTGTTGTTTTTTTAGTGCTTTTAAAACAAAACTACTATTACTGAAAAACTACTTTTTCAGTCTGTCTTCCAGATCTTCCTTCTGGCTCTCCAGCTCCCTCACTGAATCCATGGACAACTTCAGGTCCCCCTCCAGCTTCCGTTTGGTTCGCTCCAATTCCATCCGCACCTTCTTCTCTTGCTCCAAAGAACCTTCCACCTACATGGAAGATAATTGAGAATTTGTTAGAAACCAGTGAAAAACTCCCAGTGTATTCTGTGGACCACCGATCCTGTTCTGGAGACCTGGATTGAACTCTTGGAATTGGTCTTGGAAGTTTTGTGGCATTCCAGTCATTTGTTTGGTCCTGTCTGTCCTTCAGATGGTTTTATTGATTAATTGGTATGTTTATGATTATTGGTCATTGAAGAGGATCTAGAAGTTGTGCAGAACGTTGATCTATCACTGGTCCTAACAGCAACCAAAGAAACCAAAACTCATTGAGTCGGTTGCAACTTCTTCAGAACTGAAGAGCTGAAGAAGCCTCTTGGATGAAGGTGAAACGTCTTCAAGATAAACTTTGTGTACCAAAATACCAGTTTTTATGCCAGTCGTATCATTTCATTTAGTTGTATTTATCCGCCACACATTGAAGGCCGGTCCGTGAAAATATTGTCTGACATTAAACCGGTCCGTGGCGCAAAAAAGGTTGGGGACCGCTGATTTAAACGATTCTGTGAGGAGGCTCTAGAAGTTACTTACATAATCTTCATGGAGAGTGAAAAGCGTTTAAGAGCTTTTTGAGGGAACTCTTCAGATTATGAAGGATTATGGGATGGTCCATACACAAATAAGAGAACATCAAAACTGACCAACTCCATGGAGACAATGACAACAAAGTTTGAAACTTAAAATGCTTGCAGATCATCATGTGCTTGGGCGGTTGAGCTATTTTAACATTTGTTGATTATTTTCTTACGTTGTCCACTTGCTGCTCGAGACGAGCTTTTGCTTTGGCCAACATGTTGACCTTGTCCTCCTGAGCCTGAAGGTCGTGCAGAGCCTGCTGATGAGCTTCCTGCAGAGCAGCTTTCTCTCTGTTCAGAGACGCGATGGAGTCGTCCAGAACACACATTTCCTGGGAAAGGTTCTTCACCTGGACAAAATGAGAAGAACATGATTTAAAGTGACGGAAAGTTTCAGCATCACAGCGACACTGACACCTTTCAAGCAAAAGCACCTTGTTCTCCACTCCATGTCTCTCCTTCTCCACTTTGGCCAAGGTCGTCTCCAGATCGTCCACGTCTTTCTTCAGCGCTATCACTTCCTCGTCCAGCTGACGTTTCTTGGTCATCAGGTTGGCGGTCAGCTCCTCCTCGTCCTCCAGACGCTCCTGCATCTCCTTCATCTTCGACTCCAGAGAGATTTTGGACTGAATCAGCTGATTGCAGCGGTCTTCAGCGTCCGCCAGGTTGTCCTGCTCCTGCATGGTCAGGACGGAAGGTTGGTAAAGAACATTCTTCAAATAGATGATTTCATTTTATCTGGACAGTCTCAGAAGCTAAAGTTCACGAGAACTAACATGCGACCTCTAGAGGGCACCAGAAAACTCAAACCATAAAGAACTAGAATCATCTCAAATGCTCTAGTGCCACCAACAGGTCAAACTTGGACATGTATCCATATTCGTAACTTTGGACTCGTGGAATACTGATGTGAGATGACGATAAAGAAGATTTTCAGTGAGTTTCATCACAACTTACGACGTGGAGCTGCAGAGTCAGGTCGTTTTTCTCCTGAACCAGAACCACCTGCTTCTCCTCGGCCTCCCGACGCTTCCCCTCCGATCTGACGGAAACAAAAACAAACAAAAGCAGACGTGAGAAACCGCCAACGACACATTATTCTCGCCACAGTCACCAGGACTCACCTGTCGAACGCCTCCTTTAGTTTCTTGAAGTCCTCGTTCAGAGCGGCCAGTTCTTTCTCCACCTGAGCGCTCCTGAGCAGGGGGCGGAGCTTATAGAACAACATCATCCACGGCCAAGTCCGCACCG
This sequence comes from Solea senegalensis, assembly GCF_019176455.1. NCBI lineage: Eukaryota > Metazoa > Chordata > Actinopteri > Pleuronectiformes > Soleidae > Solea > Solea senegalensis. The sequence continues at coordinate 24,785,551 of NC_058031.1, forward strand.
AGACGTAAGCTCTGAGGTTGAACTGGATCACCAGCGCGGCGTCTCTGATCAGAGGCAACAAGCAAATCATGCCACTCTGAGACTATCTCTTTAAAACTGCTCTTTAAAACCTCTGATTCATCGTCACACACTGACCTTTCCAGCATCCTCCTCTCCTTCTGGTCCCTCAACAGCTTCCCTCTGCACATGGCCTGGACCACAGTGAGGATCTCAGACAGACGTGTGTCCCTCATGTCCTCTAATTGACCCAACAGTCCCGCCTTAAAGAAAACCTGAGGAGGAACAGATGGACTTGAACGTCAAAGTCAAAGTAAATAACAGCGTCAGCAGAATTATCCCGACTATTAGTTGTTTTGTTTTTTACTTTAGTGTGTCCAAACTTGTACTGCGTGTGGTCGAGGTTCAGAGAACCCAGCAGCTTCTCCACAGCCTTCCTGCTGTCCACGAACGAAACCTCAGGGATCGCAGCCGGATTCAAGATGCGATAACTTTGGACAACAGAGACAAGAAGACCAGGAATCAGGAACATGAGGCTGTTCTGACAAGATAAAAACTCAAAACTGGACTCACCGCTGTTTGAACTCGGCGTACAGGATCCGGTTTGGAAAACCCTTCCTGCAAATCCTGATCCCCTCCAGGACCCCGTTACACCTCAGCTGCTGGAGAACCATGAAGGGATCAATCAGACCTGGAAGTCAAGATTTAGATCTTTAGAATCTTTTTTTTTTGTTTTCTGTCATCGTTTCAGGAAACGTCTTCATCCACAAAAAACCCGCATAATTGTGCTTTTTTAACTGGTGACGGACAAAACAGAACAATACTACCAAAGATCATGGGGGGGAAGTACAGAGTCAAATAGTCCAATTATTCAGGAAAACGACAAAGAAGAGTCAGTACAGGCTTTTAAAAACCTGTCTCTGTAAAAGCTAAGGTGTCAAATATTCTCCTTTAACATACGACTCTTACATTTCCACCGCCGCCGTCTATTTCTGATCAAACACCATAAAATAACTTCTTCAATGGTTGCCATGTTTGTCGATGCCCGTCGTGTTGTGGTGCTCAGCACTGCCCCCTAGAGGAAGAACATGGTCTTTACCAACGCAAAAAGTGACGGACGTGACCGGGTCTTTCATCAGCAGAGCTGGTGCGATTTTTTCTCTCTGAACTGTTCATCCTTCACGTTTGGCTCATTTTCTATCGCAACATTTAATTTATTTTTTGGGGTTGCCACGGCAGCCCTGCTGGGAGGCGCGGCTCAGTGGGCGTGGTCACGTGTTAAAAGACAGAATGATAAGTTACAGTTCTTCAAAGCTCAGACAGAATCTAAATAAAAATAAAATCATTTATTTTTCTGGTACATGGTGGAAATTAAAACCACATGGGGGCACTAGTGAGTTTGCTGTGTGTGTGTGTGTGTGTGTGTGTGTGTACCTGGACTCTTGGTCTCGTTGGGGATGATGCAGCGGACAAAGTGAGGTTGAGTGCTGCGCAGATTGGCCATCAGCTTGTTGAGGTTCTCCTGTGTCCAAACACGTGGATAAAAACATGAGCAATGGATTCTGTTCTTAAAGTCAGTGGTTCCCAAACACTGGGTTGGGACCCACAGATGGATCACGGGAGATTTTCTTTAGTTCAGATTGATGTGAATGTGTTTTAAATAAAAACACCATAACATTTCAATCTATGGAATAACATTTGGACCTTGTGCAGCTGTGAAACCGTCTGGAAGGAAGCAGCTTTCCTCTTCCTGTGTTTGGTCTCCGCCTTCGGGTCGCTGGCTGAAACGACATCGCAGCAATCGTTGACGACGCATTCCGCGGTGTCTCCACAGACAGAAACAGTGAGTGGCGTTGTTTTTTCTTACCCATCTCAGAGCTGATGTAGTTCTCAAACAGCGCCGCCATCAGTTTGTTGGAGGATTTCTTGAACAGCACGACCACCGTCTCATTCAGAGGATCTCGGTTTTTGTCCAGCCAGCCGGTGATGTTGTACGGAACCTGCAGAGCGCACAGAGCCTGAAATCTTTACATTCTGATCCACTGGATCCAAAAGAACTTTCTGGATCTGTGAAGAACTTTACCTGCTTGTAGCTATGACCGTCTTATATAAACACAAACAGAAATTCAAAAGAAAAACCACATGTGAACCATGTTACATTCAAATGTTGTGTGTAAATATAAGTCATTAATAAAATAGAATAAAAGCATTTCTTACATGAAAGAACTTTCTCAGTTTTTACATAGTTTTTTTACAAGTTTTTATTAAAGTTTTTACTTAAAGTTAAAGTCATTGGCAGAAGAAAACTGAAATGAATATTTGGGCTTTTTTAGAGTGTAGGGAGAGGTTTATTAATTTTTCAGATGGAGATGAAATAATAATAATGATCATAATAATGATATGAAGTCGATGCTCACCACTCCGGCGTAGTGAACCACCTCGAAGTGCGTCTCATATTTGCGTTTCTTGTCGAGCCTCGGCCTCTGGAAGTTTGGCGACTTCCCAAAGTGGTTGTCGTAGAGTTTGGTTTTGAAGCTCTGGTCGGTGGATTTGGGGAACATACACTCCTCCTCCATGATAGACAGAATCCCCATGGGCTGCACACACATGGGTCAGGGGTCAGTTTGTGGTTCAGTAGTGTTGTCTTAATAATTATTTTATTGATTAAAATGTTTATTTTTAGGCCTACGAATTCCTGAAAACAACTTTTTTTCTTCTTCTGAAAGGATTGCATTTTTAAAGCACTAAACTTTGTGTTGATGAAGTTGATTTTAAAAAGGTTACAACGTTGCAAACTTGTCTGAGCTCAGTTGGTTAAAAAAAAAACAAAAAAACACATGAGAACAGAACCAGACTCAAAAGATGAGCAGCAGCATCTGCCTGGACAGGTTGTGGTGAAAGGAAAGGAGAGAAAGACAATGTCAGTTTGTTTAGCTCAAGCCATTTCTCAATGTTTGTCAAATATCTTTGTCTACCATCTTTGACCTGAAGGTCTAAAATCGCTCAAATCCTTTTTTTTGATAAAACACCTGGAAAAACTCAGATGTCGATGTTGTCAGTGTCACAAAGAGCTTAACACTGACATTTGATCTGTTTTACTTTTTGACTTTGTCTTATGTGTCTTATATTTCTGCTCCTGCTCTCTCTCGCTCCTTTCACCACAACCCGTCCAGGCAGATGTCTGGTTCTGGGATTTTTCCTCCTCTCTCTGTGATATAACCCACCCTCTCTATGAGGTTGATGCAGGCCTGCAGGTCCAGACCAAAGTCGATGAAGGTCCACTCGATGCCCTCCAGCTTGTATTCCTCCTGCTCCAGGATGAACATGTGATGGTTGAAAAACTGCTGCAGCTTCTCGTTGGTGAAGTTGATGCAAAGCTGCTCAAAGTTATTGAACTGTAGAAAAAAACAACAGAAAATTAGCTTCTTAAATGTGAATATTTTCTGGTTTATTTGTTCCATAAAGAGAGAAATTAAACCGATTCATTTTGGTTTGTGGACATTTAAAGTGTGGTTAAATCACAGTTTTCAGGTATAAACAAGGGTGTTTGTGTGTCGGCTTGATGCTATCTGTCCCGATACCTTTGCTGCTATGTTGTTCAAATTCAAAGTGAATAAATCATCACCTCAAAGACCTCAAAGCCGGCGATGTCCAGGACGCCGATGAAGTACTGCCGAGGCTGAGCCGTGTACAGCGACAGGTTGATGCGATTCACGAGCCACTTAAACATGCGGTCATAGGTGGATTTAGCCAGAGCTGCGGCTGCAAAGTTAACCTGCGCATGGACGAGATGAGCAGTTAACTGACCGTGTCAGAACATGCAGCTGGTTAAGTGTTAGTTACCTGTTCAACCGTCTGTCCTTTCACAATAAACTCGTTTCCAACTTTGACGCGGGGGTTCAGGAGGCCTTTGAGCAGGTCAGCAGCACTGATGCCCATCAGATAAGCTGATTTATCCACACCTGCACAAAACACACATATACTGTTTATACCTACATTGAACAGAGATAATAGAAAAGGAGGAAGAAAAGAAAAGAATATAAAAGAAACAATAAAACAGCAATTAAAAAACAACCACATCTCAACACATTCTGAAATAAAAGTCGAGGAATCATTTTTTTTACAAACAATTAAAGAAAAATAACTGCTGAGAAGGCAGCTCTGTCGCCCCCTAGTTTTCATAGTGTAACATTAGCTCCTTCAAAATTTAAAGAACACTCCCTCTTTCCCTTTCTCTCCCCCTTTTGTCCAACATTTTTCCTTTCACCATAACCTGTCTCTGCAGATGCTGCATGTCTTTGAGTCCAGTTTTGTTCAGTGTGTGAATTGTTGTTGTTTCACTTCTCTTTATAACATTATTATAATATTGTAAAGGTTTGTTGTGATTTATAATAAAAGAAGTTACTCTCGGTGCCGTCGGCCTCGGCCTGTTCTTCTCTCTGTTTCTTCTTGAACTTCATGTTTCCAAAATGCATGATGGCTCCGACGATCTTATAACAGCCGTACTTTTCCTCTGGAGTGAAGCCCAGTGTGTCCATGGCGTGCTGCACACACACACACACACACACACACAAACATAAGAAATGATATGCTATACATTTTATTAAAGTTGGTTTAATCAAATAAAAAAAAGACTTTTACATTTAGGATCTATTTGAGAATATTTTCCTTATTTCTAGTCGGGCTGTTTTTACAGTGTGTGTGTGTGTGTGTGTGTGTGTTCTCACATCAGTGAGTTTTAGCTCCTCCCCGTCGTTGATGCTGTCCACTGTAGTCACGCCCTGAGAGCAGAAGTGGTAGTCGTACGGGTTTGTGGAGACCAGCAGCATATCTGCGACACAACAACGACCACAACAAAAGAACAGGAGGTCAAAATCTCAAACTTTATACAAATAAAATGACAAACATTAAAAATTCATTTTCACATTGGAGACTGCGGAACACCAGATGACGTTGTGCAATGTGGGCTCTTTTCAAGCACACGGTTAACGTCGTCAATTCAAGGCAACGGAAAACACTGACATTCCATTAACCATTCCAGACATTCTAAATTCTAAAATTCCAAACTGTTTCATAACATCTACAATGCTAACATTCATGGTAGGATTTAGAATGCTAACATTCACGAAATTCTAGAATTATAACAATTCCCAAAATCCTAAATTCCCAAATTTCCAATGTGTGATGTAGCATCTAGCACACTAACATTCCCCAAATTCTAGAACTAGAACATTCCCAAAATCCTTATTTCTAAAATTCTTGAATTTCTTAACTGTGTCGTAACATCTAGAATGCTGACATTCCCAAAATTCTAACCATTGCCTGAATTCTAAACATTCCAAAAATTCTAGAATTTACAAAATCCTTATTTCTAAAATTCCCAAATTTCCAACCTGTGATGTAACATCTAGAACACTAAAATTCCCAAGATTCTAGGACTATAACATTCCTGAAATTGTAACCATTCGAAAAATCCTCATTTCTGAAATTCCCAAGTTTCCAAACTGTGATGTAACATCTAGAATGCTGACATTCCTGGAATTCTAGAATGCTAACCATTCCCAAATTTCCATTGTTAAGTAACATTCCAGATTTGTGAGTTTGGAGACAACAGAGGGCGCCGTTACTGAGTGGAAACAAAGTTACCCTGCAGTTCTGGCTTGTGATTGGACAGAATCTGGTAGTAGATGTGGTAACTTCTCTCTCCCGGCTGCTGGAAAACAACTCTGGACTTTTCTAGAAGATCTGATCAGGTTATAAACACACACAGCAAAGTTTACTGTCAGGACACAAATGAGTGAACACATGAATAGTTTTACTGTTTAAAAAAAAAAGTCAAGTTTATTAAATCTCAGCTCACAGATGTCGATGTCGGCGGACGCCAGCCTTCCTGTCGTCCCAAAGTGAATCCTGATGAACTTTCCCTGATAATCAGACATAAAGAATATTTCACTTGAACAGCTGTGAAACCGGACACTAACCTGGAATTCTAACATTTCAGAACATTCTAGACCAGGGGTGTCAAACATACGGGCCCGCCAGAGGGTCCAATCCGGCCCACAGTATGAATTTGTTAAAATTTCACACCACGATTACAATCTAAATCTCTTCCATATACTTGTGACTAAATGTTTGAGCCTTTATAGATCCAGTGTGGTGTGTAAATAGCACATTTAGACACGATATTGTTGAAATTGCACTTATATTTCTCAAGAAACTTCATGTTTTGTAAAAATATCCTTCATTAAATGTAAAACAAAGGAGAAAAAAAGCAAGGAGTTCTTGTTGTTCATAGGTTATTATGCTATTATTTTACTATTTTTACAGGTCCGGCCCACTTGAGATCAAATTGTTCTGTATGTGGCCCCTGAACAAAAATGAGTTTGACACCCCTGATTTAGACCTTTGATGTAACATTCTCCAAACAATCCAACTTTCAGAATCAGTCTGTATTAAGTCATAGTCTAGTAAGACATGTCAAGTGCTATTATTGACTGATACATTACAAAAAAATATTTTCAAGAATGAAAAATAAGTCTTGTTTCTGTGAAACAGTTTTAATTTTTACACTAGAAATAAATCCAACTGTCTTAATCAGATTCTACAAACTTTTATAAGCTTTAATTACAAGTAATAAATGTAAACAAACTAAATCAATGAAAGTATTGGTGTGTGTTTGTGCAAATATAAGAAAATCTAAGTTATATCAATTCTTAAAGTCAGTCGTTAAACTCACAAAGCGGGAGGAGTTGTCATTGCGGATGGTTTTGGCGTTGCCGAACGCCTCCATGGCTGGATTAGCTTCAATGATCTGGTCCTCCAACGAGCCCTGAACACACACACACACACACACACACACACACACAGAGCAGGTGGTCATGTGACATTTCATTTCATGTGGCATATGAAATGTTGCCAACACTCACTCCTTTTTTAACATGTTCTCCCAGAGCAGCGACGATGGCAAAGTACTGAATCACTCTCTTAGTGTTGACCGTTTTTCCAGCACCAGACTCACCACTGACACCATGAAATCACAGCAATAACCAGTCAATAACCAGTCAATAACCAGTCAATAACCAGTCAATAACCAGTGTTATTATAACCAGAGTTTGTGACTCACGTGATGAGCATGGACTGGTTCTCACGATCTGAGGACAAAGAAAGATCAGCACAACTTCAGAGAACACTTAAAAACTCATTTTTAGAAAACTTTTCTTACATGACAAACGTTTCGTCGAGAATTCCAAAAATCCTTATTTATAAAATTCCCAAATTTCCAAACTGAAAATGCTAGAACACTAATATTCCCAAAATTCTAGAACTATAATATTCCTGTAATTCTAAAAGTCTAACATTCCCAAAATTGTAGAATTCTAACCATTCCCAAAATCCTTATTTATAAAATTTTCAAACTGTGATGTAACATCTAGAATGCTAACATTCCTGAGAATTTAGAATGCTAAACATTTTTGAGAATTCTAACCTTGCCAAAATCCTAAATTCACAAATTTCCAAACTGTGATGTAACATCTAGAACACTATCATTGCCACAATTCTAGAACTATAACATTCCCAAAATTATAAAATTCTAACCATTATCAAAATCCTTATTTCTAAACTTCTAAAACTCCAATATTATAACCATTCCCAAAATCCTAAATTCACAAATTTCCAGCCTGGGATGTAACATCTGGAACATGAACATTACCAAAATTCTAAGTTCTCTCTAAAAGTTCTCTGTTCGTAAAAAACACAGATTTTCTTACGTTTTGGCCTTTTTTCTCACATTTAAAGAAACATCACAGTCTGAAAGTGGCTACAGGATGTATCGCTGTTGTTTGAGGTCAAAGGTCACTCACTCTGCAGCAGGTCAGCGTAGGCGTTGTCTGCGACGGCATAGATGTGGGGCGGGGTCTCTGTACGACGACGCCCCTTATAGGCTGCGACCACCCTAGGAGTGTAAACCGGCACCCACTTGTACGGATTTACTGACACGCAGAAGAGACCAGAGTAGGTCTGTGACACAAACACAGAGCAGGTCACCAGAAGGTCACCAGAAGGTCACCAGAATCACAGAGAAGGTCACCAGAAGGTCACCGGAATCACAGAGAAGGTCAACAGAAACAAAGACAAGGTCACCAGAAGGTCACAGAAGGTCATTTGTTGTTTCCATCAGAGCAGATACTCACGTAAATCATCCACATGCTGTATCTTCTCCTCAGGTTGAAGAGCACAGACGCTTCGTTCAGGTTGGTCAACATGGACATGTCCTCCAACATGTCAAACTTGGCAGGGTTCATGGGCTGCAGTTCGTCATTTTTCACAATCAAAAACTGGAACACACATACACACACACACAATGTTATTTCATTTTTAAAATTCAAAATTCAAAATTTAAAATAAAGTCCTTTTATATATTTTAATTTACGTTAAAGTTATTGTGTTGTAGAGAAATTAATTAAAGTGGAATAAAAAAATGTTTTTAAGTCGATCGACTCGGAAGGTTAGCATGCAGCTAGATGTTAGCTCAGTCACCAGCAAAGTAAACTCCTTAGTTGTAAGGAGTTGACCTGTTATCAGTTCAGATCAGCTGTTGTCGTTTTCTGGAGTTAGCTGTTTGTTGTTATGAATTAGCTTAACAATTAACATTTACCCTCAAACAGCTAACTGCTAATTGAATGCAGGTAACTGTTGGTCATTAGGAGTTAGCTGGAAGTTGGAGTGAGTTCAGTAACTAACTAACTAACCCGTCCGTCCTTTGTCTCCACAGTAGCTTTGTCTCCATTCACTTCTTTGACCTCAACGTCAATATACGCTTCATTTTCGTCTGGCATCCAAACTCGCTTCGTACCTGAGAACAAAGTTAAAAACAAAGTTAGTCACATTAGTTTCATCAGGAACGAGGAACATTTGGTTCTTTATGACAAACAAGAACCTTTGTTCTTTCAGCACAGGACACTGATTGATCAGTTACTCCAACCAAAATTTTTATTTAAATGATTTTAAATCTCCTGCGTGTTTATGTAGCAACACTGAGTCGTCTCGTACTGTGTCGTACGTTTACTGCATAAAGTGTGTGATATAACTGCCACCTGCTGGACAGGAGGGGAACAACATGTTGACGCCATCTGTTTTCATAAGTTGTGAGAACTTCCTGAGTGTAACGATCAAAAGGAATCTTTAGTTCCTGTAAAAGTACATATATGTATATATTTATATATATATATATATATACATATATATGTATATACATATGTGTGTAAATATATGTATATGTATATGCATATATGTAGACGACGTATTAAATGTATATAGACGTGTGTGTTGACAGTTTACCATCAAAAGCCTGGGCCTTTGCTGCCAGCTGCTCCAGGTTGGTGAGACGGAGGAAGCGAGCGGCGTCTCCAAACTCCTCTAAGTTCAGGAACCGAGACATCTGAGGACAGAGACACGTGCTTCTTTAAAGGTACAGTCGGTAGTTTTTGTCATCTCAGCATCAGAGTGTGGTGAACCTCTGTGCCAGAGGATTCACATGCACCTCTGCTATTGTAAATCTTTATTTAGCTTCTGAGTGAAGACATGCACTCAGCCATGATGTCAACAAACTGGCACGGCTGAGGTTTTCACAGTAAATCTGACCTCACATGCATTAGTCAGGATTTCAGAGGCAGTGAGCAGCTGCCACATCAGGCTCCCACTGCATTATTTTACTGAGCCAACGCAGCGTCACAGCCACAAAGACACAGCGCCGGCACAAATCCTCACGGTAAATATAACCACCTGATATTTACTGTCAGACAGCAGGTGTCGCTCTGACCACAAACCCTGTCTTTAAAAACTAGAATGTAGAGAATCCAAGAAACTTCTGTGCATTCTGGGATTTTATTCAATATTTGATATTAATTTTATTTTGTAAACCACTCACTCTCCCACACCAAAGTCCATAGAGAAAATCAGTGATTTTAGCTCACAGGGACACAAGAGTTGCTGGTGCTCTGCTGCCTCGTGTGGTCACTTTGTATCACTTTCAAAAGCAGAAGTGACAAAATAAGACATTTGAAATTAGTGATAAAGCAGGCAACAACTCCTGTGTGTGTGATGTGAATGGTTTACAAACTTCACTCTGTCTAACAGTGAGATAAAAACATCAACATGTTCTTAACATATCATAGACTTAATATCTGACATAGATTTTTATTGGTAAAAATACAAAAAATATTGCCAGTGTGACATGTTAAACCACTCACTCTCCCACACCAAACCCCATAGAGAAAATCAGTGATTTCAACATCACAGCACACAGTTCAAATGTCTTACTATGTCACTTCAGTGTTTGAAAAACTTTGTTCAGATTGACCTCAGTGACACAAAGTGACCACATGAGGCAGCAGAGGACCAGCAGCTCTCTATGGACTTTGGTGTGGGAGAGTGAGCTTTTCTTTTTCACAGTTTTACACTTCACTGAGTGTACTACCTATAAATCAATAATTGACAATCAACCCCACTAATAGTATTATTTGGCCATTACATGAATATTTATGTGTTAATATGAAACTAAAAACACTTTTTAACACATTTGCATTAATCAGTATTTAGCAGTCAAAGTCTTTGATGATGTGAAGGATCCACATGTACTCACTCTGCTCTGACTCTGTGTCGTGGACTCAGTCTCTGCTGCAGCTGACGTGAAGAACCCGCGTGTGACAGAAGAAAAGAGAGGAGGAGGATCAGTGAGTCAGAGGCAGAGCATCACTTCACTTTATAACCTCTCTGTAAAGGTCGCCACAGCACGTGACCTCCAGCGCCGCAGCTGACTGGTCAGAGAGTCAGCGCTGGACGGTCATAAAAGGCCTGACTAGCATCAGTGAAAACAAACCTGTGAACACACACACACACACACACACACACACAGTAACGAAGGAAGCTAAGCTAACACAAACCGGGAAGTAAAGCTGGTTTTGCTAATATAATTAGCATACTAACGTTAGCCTATGAATGTAACACTATAATTAGCCTTAGGGTATAATTGTGCTAATATTAATCCATGGAAGCATCTAAATTAGCCACGAGCTGCACACAATTATTAAAGTTATTTATGTATAATTTATATTATTATTTGGTAGTGATTGTTAACCCCTTGTTATTTTTGATTTATTATTTTCTGTTGTCACGTCTGTAAAAACCATAAATGAGTTTAATGAATAAAATTAGTCAAACAATATGAATGAGATTATAAACAGAGACTCACTGTGTTTTAAACCTGAACCAGAATCATCCTTTAATCCCAACACACACACACACACACACACACACACACACACACACACAGAGTGTATGACAGTTGTCTCTTCCGTTCATTCTCTATAATCCAGGAGAACAGTGTAAAGCTTAAACTGTGACTCACACACCCATAATAACGCACACACACACACACACACACTGTTATGATGTTCACATATTTATGTTCACATCAGTGTAAACAAATGTATATTAAAAGAGCAGGGCATGAACCTTCTTTAAATACTGTACTTGTATTAGTAGTATAAGTATCAGTATCAATAGTATTAGTATTAGTATCAGTATCAGTAGTTTCAGTAGTAGTATAAGTAGTATCAGGGGTATTAGTATTACTAGTATCAGTAGTACTAGTATCAGTAGTAGTAGTATCAGTAGTATTAGTATAACTAGTATCAGTAGTATTAGTATCACTAGTATCACTAGTATTAGTATCACTAGTATTAGTATCACTAGTATCAGTAGTACTAGTATCAGTAGTATTAGTATCAGTAGTATTAGTATCAATTGTATCAGTAGTATTAGTATGACTAGTATCAGTAGTATTAGTATCAGTAGTATTAGTATGACAGTGTGTGGACAGAAATGTGAGACTCAATTATCACGTACTTGTGTTTGGTTACAGTCACTGAGCGGACGAGCTCGTCGTAAAACATACACGATGTCGCTCGTTAGCGCACTCCGAGGGTCGCAGACGATAACTCATCTCACTGTAATCTGTCGCCATGGTGACATCAAACGTCATCCCTACAGAACTCCCACTGAAAGAGCAAATAAAGATAAAAGTAAATGACAATATCGACGGAAACAAGGAAACAACAGGAAGTGAAGGACGGATTAGATGTCAACTTTAATAACACAACTATCTGCTAACAGGTATACATATGTACATGTGTTTATACATACAGTATATATTTATATACACATACAGTGCTTAACATATTTATTAGACCGCCTGTCATAAAAGTTTTTTCAGCTAACATTTAGCCAAAAGATGACACTAGCTAGCTATATTTATTTGTGTATTTGTTCGTCTTTAAATGTCTTTATATTTATTGATCTTTAAGTATATTAATAATCATACTTATCAATGTTAATTACAGCGATGTCGGCACCAGAACAGCAGCTCAGTCACTTAATTAGAAATGAATGTAACTCATGGAAATGGATTTGATTGTAGATATAAATACACACACAACAATACACTCGCTCATATTCACACACAGCAGTTGTGCTCAGTGTTAACGCCATGATAACACAATGTAAATCCCAGAGATATGAGCAGGACACCACCTGTCATACCACACAACACGCACGCACGCTTGTACTTCTACTCCTGTCAGACTCAGGACACTCACACACCCTAAAGCAGCCTCAGCCTAACCCTTTAAAACCAACCTAAACCTGGTCCTGAAGCCTCACAAAGAGTTTGAGGAGCATTGAGGACAAAATGTCCTCACTTACATGGTCTAAATCTGCAGTCCTCACAACAATAGACACACAAACACACACACACACGCCCAGTGTATCCCAGAACAATGAACAATGCTTAAAGTTATTTTAGCAAAACAGTGAGACGCCACAGGAGCCAAGAGCAAGTCCACTGAATCCCCTGCTGTCACACACACACACACACACACAGACAAACACAGTGCTGGTCACGCTCCCACACCAAAGTCCGTAGAGAAAATCAGTGATTTCAGCTGACGGGGACACAGGAGCTGCTGGTCTACTACTGCCTCGTGAGGTCACTGTCTCATAAAAAAGTTTTAAATGAAAGATTTCAAATGCGGAATTCACAAAATAAGTCATTTAAACTTAGTGATGGAGGCAGCAGTGGATCAACAAATCCTGTGTGCTGTGTTGTTAAAATCATTGATTTTCTCTATGGGGTTTGGTGTGGGAGAGTGAACACTTGAGTTTCCTGTTGGAAAACCATCGCAAAAACAGCCTAATACGAGATATCTAAATATATTCTGCTTCCACACTGTATTTAAAAGGTACATTTCCACTTTATCTCACTGTTTGACAGACTTTTCCTGTTGGAAACTGAAGTTTGTAAAGCACTCACTCTCACACACCAAACCTCGTAGACAAAATCAGTGATTTTAACATCACAGCACACAGGATTTGTGTCCCCAGCTGGCAGCCATTTTATGCTTGTGTCTCTGGAACAAAATGGCCGACTGTGTGTTAGTACCTCATGCAACTACATTTGGATTTACTTTAGTGACACAAAGTGACCACACGAGGCAGCAGAGGACCAGCAGCTCCTGTGTCCCCACGAACTAAAATCACTGATTTTCTCTGTGTGGTTTGGTGTGGGAGAGTGAGTGGTTTGTGTGTGTGTGCGTGTGCGTGTGTGTGCGTGTGTGTGATTCATCTGTTGTTCAGTCATCATCAGCAGCTCCGTGTCAGTAAACAGCTGGACATTATTGATCCAATCAGAAGATCACATTCTTAACACATGACTTTGAACAGTAACATTAGGTCTCACACACACACACACACACACACACACAGGGATTGGTCGGGGCAGTAACCAGGGCCACATTCCACTGAGGCTCCACAACAAATCTACAAAATCCTACTGGAGACTACACACACACACACACACACGCACACACGTATATGTTCAGTAAATGTAACATTATACAAGACAAACATCAGAATCAGCCGAGAACAATAAACTATTCTGGGAGCAAACACCTGACGCTGACACTTTATATACATGACGCGAGTGTTCATGTGTACGTTCTTATTCTATTTTATTATACTATATATGTTTGTAATTATAAAATGTCGTATAATTAAATATAATTCAGAAAGCTGCCAGGTTGAGTCCCTGCCAGGTCAAGGGTCAGGGGAACCCCGAGCAAGGCACCCTTTACTCTTAGTTACTTGGACACATTTACTATAACATATACATGTATATTATAATAAAAGCATCTCCAGCAGAAAACAACAGCAAAAACTTTGCATTTCACCTTTAAGAACTGAACGTTTGTGTGAAATAAAATCAAATGAAAACAAAAGTACTTTATTCTTCAAAGTAAATATTTGTTTTATTTCGTCACAGCATGAAAAACAGAAGCAGCTCATTATCATCCAGTGTCTGTACTGAGCACATATTACATAAATAAATCTTTATGTTAACAATAATAATAATATTAACTAATAATGATGTCACTTAAAAATAAAACAACAATAAAAACACACGACTGAGTTCAAGGGATTTCATTTTTAAGGAAGTTGTAGAAATAATAAATTCTCTTTATTCTACTTTATTAAAAATGAAAAGTGAGTTATTGCTTTTCTTTCTATGAAACTGAACAAAAACATGAGCCTCCACGTGTCCACCGCTGCCCCCTGCACGCCACAAAGTGTATTTACAGTCTCGTGAAGAATGGAGAACCCACGGAACCAGAACCAAGACCTCCGAAGAGGATCTGGTCCAAATGTGGACTGAAGAGAAAAATCACTGCAGATCATTAAAAAATAAAATAATAAAATAATAAAATATCGACCTCACAGTCACACCTGAGGGTCTGAGCCTGACAACACAGTTCTGGTCCGGTCAGATTCTTTTACAACAAACTGGCAAAGGGTGAACCTACATTTTTATATGTATGTATGTATATATCTATATCTATACATATGTATTAATTACATGTGATTTAGCAGATGCGTTTATCTAAATCGACTTACATTGGAATGGAGTACAATCAGCCGGGGGTGGAGTCGAACTTGCAACCATTGCAACCATGATGTCTTTCGCACACAGGGTACCGGTCTTAACCATTTGAGCCACATATATATGTGTGTATGTATATATATATATATATATATATATATATACATACACATATTATAAATTACTGAGTCAAATATAACCAGTAAATAACTATAATTTAACGTCTTCATCAAGAAATAATCACATTTTACTATTTAACTTTTGTAAAACAGTAAATTGTAACGTATGGATAACAATAATAATTATATTTAAGCATCATTATGGTTAAAGACGTGTGAGCTATTACAGAAACATAAAAAAGAGATTTAGATCTATACATTGTGAAGCTCTGTTTATAATTAGATATTAAATCCATGTCATTTCTCTCTGATGTGAGATATGAGGCTCACATTACTTCATGTGTTGGTCAGTTGTGGCGCCCCCCTGTGGCGTTGTGTGGGCGTGTGTTCTCTGTGATGTCACTGTCAGTCTCTTTGTGTGTGTCTTTTATGTTTTGTAGATCTGGTGGTTTCCACCTGCGGCACTAGGGGGCAGCGCAGCGCTGGCTCCGGCCTGAACGTCCACGAAGCCCATCCTTTGCCTCCTCTTCCTCTGCTCCGTCATCTGTGGACACACAGGAAGTAGAGGGAGTTCACTTCCTCCTGTCCCACTCTCATGACGCCACAAGGGGGAGCGATCTGAGTTTGCGGCGGGGTCAGAGGTCAAATTGTGTGTGTGTGTTTACCTGTTCTTTCAACTCTGCCAGCTGACTCGTCAGCGTGGTCACCACCTTCATCGTCGTTGCCAGTTTGTCCTGTAACATCCTCATCTCGTTCTGCTCACCGTCACCATCGGTTACCACCAGTGACATCGCCTGCATCCGTGGAAACCAGTCCAGGTTGTTGTTCTGAGAAAAACAAACAAAAACAAACATGTCAGACAAAGGGTCCGTGTCCAGGAAGACTCTGAAGCCTGTGTTCTCCTGAATGTCCACTGGTTTGGTGTGGGAGAGACATGAACATATTCTGAAGGTATGTGGAGTGAGCATCAGGCTGGTTCTCAGCAGCAGGGGGCACTGTATTCCTTTCGTTCCAGTTGCCTCGTAAGTTGTAACAGGAAGTGACGTCATGACCAGAACTTCCACAAAACCAGAGAAAACGATGATTAATGACTAATCATAAAAACCACAGCTTTCACTTCACTGACGCTCGCAGCAGATGACTGAGACCTTCAGGGGGCGCTCCAACTCTCTGGGAAGTCGCGATGTACGAGTACAAGTGTGCGTCACCTTGATCATCTGGGCGACGTAGCTCTCTGGTCCGGTGTAGTCCGTCTTGTTCTTCTCGCGCAGCAGGACGATGAAGTACAGGTAGTTCCAAATGTTGTGCTCCAGTTTCACGTGCTCCTCAAACGACACGGTCTTGTTGTCAAACTTGTCTCGCTCCAGACCTGCGGCGACACGAGCGCTTGTCAGAGAGAGAGAGACAACAACCATGACCTCTGACCTCTGACCTCTGCCATGTGTCTACTCACAGCAGATGAAACACGTGGTCTTCAGAACCTCCTCCTTCTTCTGCTTCTCGCTCCTCAGGTCGGCGAACGTGTCGATGATGACGCCGAAGATCAAGTTGAGGACGATGATGATGACGATGAAGTAGAAGAGAAGATCGTAGACGACGCGTGCTGGAAACAGAGGCTCCTGCACACACACACACACACACACACAGCCCCATTATTTTGTGAAATATCAATTGTCAATCGTCTTCATTGATAGATGATTGGTTTCCATGGAAACAGAGTGGCCGCTCCTTACATTCTTTGATGGTTTGCGGAGGACGTCTCCAACTCCGCCTCCGTTCCTCAGACCGTGGTTCATCACCGTGACGATGCACATGAGCAGAGTGTCACACGCTCGCTCCGTGTTGGGCTCCTCCTCTGGAACACACACACACACGTATACTCTATGTAAAGAACTGTTAGTGTGTGAACCTGGGCAGTTTTAGCTCCGCCCCCTCTCACCTTCATCATCAGCGGCGCTGCTGGTTTCTGCCGTGCAGCTGACGCCGTCTGAAGAACACGAGGCCATGAAATCCTGAGACGCTCCGCTCTGAGGAGGAGCTGGAACACACACACACACAACATACACACACACACACACCTGTGGTCAGCTGTGGCATAGGTTGGAGTCCGTTTGTTTGCGTGTGTGTGTTTGTGTGTGTGTGGTCACCTGTGGTCAGCTGTGGTAGTGGGTCGACCTCCATGATAAAATCCTCCTTCAGGCAGAGGAACCCGACAATGGAGAACAGGTAGACGAGGATGAGCGCGAGCAGCGCCGTCAGCAGGATGGAGCGACCGTTACGAGTCACACTCTTTATCACGTTAAACAGTGTCTCCTCACGGTAGATCAGGTCAAACAGCTACACACGCACACACGCACACACGCACACACATTAGCTCACGTTAGCTTCCTGACATGAATGGTGTGGTTGAAGTCGCGCGGCGCTCGTTTACCAGGATGCTGTAGAAGAGCTCGTGGACAAATAGACCCAGTGTGGACGTCAGGACGTAGGCCAGATGATAGAGGAACTCCACGTCCATCACCATGGCTTTGTAACCCATGATAAACGTCCCGTTGTTCCCCACGAAACTCACCACAAACACCACCTTATTGATGAGCTGGAGGACAACAGAGCGACAGTAGGCGGTCAGGACAACACAAAGACCACAGAGATGAAGAGAAGTTGCGCTGTTGTCGTCTTACGTTGAGCGTTCCCAGCAGGATGAGCGTGTTTCCGATGCCCAGGTGATAAATGGACCTGAGGATCAGAGCGATGGTCAGAGGCTGGAGGCCGTAACGCTGGGAGAACAAGCCCAACACGGACAGACCAGTCAGGATCCAGAACAGCATCAGCAGCAGGGAGTCGTCGATCGCTCCCACTGACAGAGGAGGAGGAGCAAGGGGAGGAGTCACAGTGAGACATGTGTGCAGTGGAATTCGCAGTATTCGCAGTAGAAGTCAGTACCTTGTCCTGAGGCGTACGGGTAGAAGAAGGCGATGATGAGGTTGATGAAGACGGCGAGTTTGAAGGAGATGGTTCCCCACAGAGTCATTCTCCTGGAGAACCAGTACAACACTGGCATACCTGACACACACACACACACACACAGACAGACAGACACACACACACACGCACACGTTGTAGGTTATGTTGTAATTTGTGTTGTACGTTGTGTTGTTGTAGTTTGTGTTGCTGTTGTAGTTTGTGGTGTTGCAGGTTGTGTTGTTGTAGTTTGTGTTGTTGCAGGTTGTGTTGTTGTAGTTTGTGTTGTTGTGCAGCTGCTGCTGTTAGTGTTGTGGTTGTGTGGTGTTGTTGTAGGTGTGTTGTTGTAGTTTGTGTTGTTGTAGGTTGTGTTGTTGTAGTTTGTGTTGTTGTAGGTTGTGTTGTTGTAGTTTGTGTCATTGTAGGTTGTGTTGTTATAGTGTGTGTTGTTGTAGGTTGTGCTGTAGTTTGTGTTGTTGCGTGCGCTCACTCCTCAGCTTCTTCTGCCACTCCATCTCTCCGTGCAGGAAGGAGGTTTGCTCAAAGAAGTGCGTGACCTTTGACCCCTGCTCGTCCTGCTCCGTGGTGTTGAAGACTCTGCACTTTGACTCCTCTGTCAGAAATTCGCAGATGGGATGAACAGGAAACACGATCTGCTCCATGCTGCGATCTTCACGAACAATCTACACACACACACACACACTGAGCCCATCAGCTAACAATGCTAACTGCTAATGTTAAACTAAAGCTTGAAACAAGGAAACCACCTGCACTCACGAGGTCACGATGAAGCTGACTTTTAAGATTAGACATTAGCATTGGGTGCGATTAGCATTAACAGTACCTCTGTCTGAGTGGTAACAGGTAATCATAGACAGTGTTGGGAGTAACGGCGTTTAAGTATAACGGCAGTACTAACGGCGTTATTTTTTCAGTAACGGGGTAATCTAATTAATTACTTTTCCTATCGCTGCAACGCCGTGGCGTGTTACTTGTGTTAAAATTAGGTTGAATGAAGCGCAGCAGTGTCGGGCTATCTGACAGCCACACATCAGCTGCCGGGAGAGAGCAGGGGTGGAGATGATTGACGACGACACCGTTGCAAATGTGATGATGATTGGCTGGGTGGACAGGTGCCCTGCTCACACTGTCTCACTTACCGAGGTAAAAGTAAAGAATGTATATGTAATGTGCACACTTCCCGGGGAAAAGGAGTTTGTCCACATCAACCTCGAGCAACTCTAACTTAATGAAGCACCTCACAGCAACACACGCAAACACGCCACTTATTGCTGCTGCCGCTGCTAATCTGACCCAAAGCCCAGATGCAGTTGGCGTGAGCTCCAGTGAAGGAGACTGAGCCACTCCATTAAAACAAGCCAAGCATGATTTTTCGGATCAGCAACAGGTGACAAGGGCCAAGTTGAACAGGATGATAGCAAGGTATGTAGTTGATCCTACCCATGCTAATTTTGTTACTTTACTGAATATTTAAGAGTTGGATAGTGCCCTGTTTATTGTGCAATAGTATACAGATACAGAGATTTGCACTACTGAAAGACCAAATTTTTCCTTTGTTTCTCTTTACCCAAATTTACATTTGTGTGTCAATTGTGCCCCTCAATTCAAAGTTCAAATAAATACCAAATGTTCTAAAATACTGTACATAGGGTTTTTATTCTTCATTCAGGTATTATAAACATCTTTGACATATAGGATGTTATAGAATGTAATAGCATTATAGAACATAAAAAATAAAGTCAGTTACTTTGCTGAGTAGCTAATTACTTTTACAATGTGGTTACCAACTCAATTACTTTTTGGGAGAAGTAATTTGTAACTATAACTAATTACTTTTTTAAAGTAAGATGCCCAACACTGGTCGTAGAGTTACTGGTGTTAGCGTTAGCATTAGCATTACCTCTGTCTGAGCGGTAACAGGTAATCGTAGAGTTACTGGTGTTACCATTAGCATTAGCAGTACCTCTATCTGGGCGGTCAGCTGTTCGTAGAACTCCAGAGGATCCTGTTCAACAACAACAGCTGGAGCTGTGGACTTTAACATCTGAGACAGAGGACGATTGTTGAGGTTCAACTGGAAACACACACACATACACACATTAACAGTTACACACAACTGGATGGTTGGTTTGTTGGGTCACTGGATGATGAATGAATGGATAGTTGCATAGATGGATGAATGGTAAGATGAATGCATGGTTGGTTGGATGAATGGATGATGGGTTGGATGAATGGATGGTGGGTTGGATGTTTACCATGGACGAGATTCCCTCCTCTCCCTCTTTACTCTTCTTCTGTGATTTCAGGAGGTTCTGCAGGACTTTGTTGTGTCGTGCCAACTGACGCCAAACACACGGGGGAAAAAACACAAAAACAAAGTGTCACAAAGACACGACAGGCAACACTGTAGCTTCATAGATAAAACAAAGGTGGCAGCAGTGAGCAGCTCATGATCTGTTACCTGTTGAGCCAGAATGTAGATGTTGTGTCCAACGTCTCGAGGTGAAACTTCTGATCCCTCACACTCACTGTCCTGATGGTAGGCCTTCTTTATCACCTCCATCTACACACACACACACACTTTGATATGAAGAAGACATAAAACAGGGAAAAAATACAAAACTTTAAGGAAGGTTGGAAGCTCTGACCAGCTCTCGAGGTCGGAGGTTGAAAAGGATCCTCTCTGCATTCTCGCTGTCATGGCGACTCTCCATTAGAGCCAATAGCAGCTTGGAGGCATTATCCTGGCAACCAGAAAGAAACAGGTCAAACACGTGTGGACGCGACAAACATGACGACAAATATTAAATCACTGACTGACCTTCAGTTGCAGAACCATCTCCATGCTGTAATTACAGAGTGGACTGATGTCGTTCAGGATCAGAGCTGTGATGATGTCGATGCCGTTGGACTCATGGGTCACAATACATGTCTGCATGACACACACAATCACAGGGGTTAATGACAGTGGACAGTGGCGGAGGCTCCTACCCCCGGTCGACGGCGTGCATGTGTGTACCTGGTTCTCCTGACACGGGCCCTGGCAGTACTCTGTGAGTGTCTCCAGCGTCTGGATGATGAGGTAGACATTGGATTCGTTGATGTAGAGGCCCAGCAGACCCAGACCTCCTGTGGTGCTTCCACACATGATGTCCAGGAACTGCAGCGTCTCACACACCAGGTTGTAGTTGGTCTTGTTGTTCTGACATCGGAGGAAGTTCTGGAAACAAACACAAGGCTCTTGATCATCACCTACGACCAACAACAGATCATCAACCCATTCAACTGACAAACGATCCTTCCAACTCATCCATCCACCCATCAATCCATCGCTCTACTCACCCATTTACCTATCATCTACCTATTCAACCATTCACCAAACATTGTTCCAACTCATCCATCATCCAATCATCTACTCATTCAACCAGCCATCCATCCACTGAGCAGTGACTCAGGGTTAGGGTTAGCTGACAGCAGATGCTACCTGCAGGTCCAGGTTGTGGTTTTCACAGAGCAGCTGCAGGAACCTGAGGATGGGCTTCATGATGGTCACAGCTGGTCCCATCTCTGTCTCCACCTCCTTCTGTTCCGCCGCCGCCGACTGAGCCGGCAGAGCCGCTGCCCCCTGAGCCACGGACTGACCCAGTAGTGGGTGACCTCCTGAACCAGGAAGTACTAATGATGCTGAGTCACCTTCAGAAAAACAGGAAGCCCCGCCAAGTTTCAGTTCCTCTTCACTCTTTAGAGCTCCACCCACAGATTTAAACGTAAACATGCTAACACTCACCGCTCTCCAGCTCCTTCTCGTTCGCCTTGTGCGTCATCTCACCGACGTTGACGGAAACTGTGGCTTTAATGTCGTTCTGAGCTTCTTTCATCCGGTCGTGAAGAACCTTGAAGAACTTCTCCGACTTGTTGTCGCCCATCATCAGTTTAAAAAAGGAGTTCTGCGCGAGAAGGTCAAAGTCAGTAAACAAGCGCGGAAAGATCTGGAAAACAATTACGTTTGTGTCGAAACTACGGGAACCAATCAGCCAATCCCTGGTCACAGAAAACAACCATCCAATCAGATATGTGTGGGTGGGATTAATCACATAATCAAGGTGCCTTCAGTTTAATTTACAACCCTCTTATGTCATTAAGGACAAAAATGTCCACTCCAAAAACACAAGTTATTTTCCATCTAACAAATGTTTTAGAAGTCAGTTTTGAATATTAGCCAAAGTATTGACTTTGATGCATTATTAGTTTTTGTGGGTAATTTAGTACCCTCTTAAATCTAGTAAAAAACAAAAATGTCCAACTCCAAAAACATGTCTTTTCATCTGTTTTTTTCTGCATAAACTTGCTCAGCATTTGAGGTGTGTGTGAGGAACACACACACACCTGTATCTCCGTGTTCCCTCCCTCCAGCAGACAGATGGCCAGCTGGATGCTCTCCAGGAAGATCTTGTCGTTCTTTGTGCTCATCACCAGATCAGAGAAAAGCTTTGTTCCTCCTTCTCTGTCCAGGCGACACTGAACCGTTGCCACGACAGCCCAGTCCCGCTCCTGCTCTCCACCTGATACACACACACGCACTTGTTAGGATTCCACACTGTGTGTGTGAGTGTGTGTGTGTGTGTGTGCGCATTTGTGTACCTGCAGCTCCGAGTTCGGCCAGGTCGTTCTTCGGGTTGTTCTTCTTGTTTGGAAACAGGTAGTTCTGCAGTAGAACTTTCCTCAGTGAGATTCCCTGCAATAATCCAGGAACATGGATTATTTTATCTTTTTTAGCATTGGGATTAAACCCAGAATGCTGGATTAAAACTGAATCACTAACTGACCTTTTCATCAAAGTCCAGAGTCCTGATCAGCATCTCCTGCAGTGTCTTCAGAACTTTGATACACAATTTTTCTTCTGCCAACATCAGAGCCTTGGTGTGCAGGATCAGCCTGAACACACACACAGATATTTTCCCATCATGCTCCACTCTCTGTGTTGATGCTGGATTATGTTCTGGACTCTGAGAACCTACTTAGAGATGAATCCTCCAGACTCGCAGCGTTGTCGGGGGTCGGTTCCTTCCAGAAACAGCAGCTCGGGTTGATGGAGAACGTCCACCAGCACAGACAGCTCTGCGTTGACCAGCGGCTTCAGACGTTCCTCCAGGGTGTTGATGATGTCCTGATGTGGGCGGAGTTTGTTTGAATTTTTTTTTGTTTACGTGCATGTTAAAAGTTAGATTTTAATCTGACATGGTGGGATCAGACTAGAGCGAGGAGACTTTTGGAATGACAAATTAATGGAAAAGCTCCTCCGGACTGGAAAGTTGTGCATGTGTTTGTGTTGTTGTCGTTACCTGCAGCTTCTCAATGATGTTCTTATAATCCCACGGGTTGCTGGGAGCGATGGGTCGAGACGAGCGCGACGAGGATTTGTAGTTGGGATGAGAACGCGTCAGAGAGTTGAGAGCAGAACTGGACAACATGGAACTGATCTGAGACTCCAGGTCCAGAGGCAGTGCGATAGAGCGACTCTTAGCTAGCCACACAGAGAGAGAGTGAATGAGTGAGTGAGTGAGTGAGAGAGGGAGTGAGTGAGTGAGTGAGTTACCTGTCATGGCGAGGGTCTTGATGCAGGTCTCCACCAGTCCTCTGTGCTGCTGCTGCAGCCATGGACAGTCTAGGAGACGCACAGACGACTGGAGCAGGTGAGTGACGATGGTGTGATGAGTCTGAAGGACACAAACAAGAGTCTATTCAACTCATATTCATCTAAAAATAAATAAAGAAGGCAATCAGAGATGACAGCCTCTGGCACCCTCTGTTGGTCATAGTGGCAAGTGCCAGTTTGTAAATGAGTGAAAATACCAAAAAAAAAGCTAAATGAAAACAAAAGGAAACACAAACTAAAATAAATACATAAAACAAAGCATGGTCACATGGTCCTGACCTGCAGTGATGTGCTGTTCTCAGAGAATGGTGAGCTGAAGAAGGCGTTGATGGTGTCAAAGACCACGTTGATGATGTATTTCTCTAAAACGGGATCAGAGAGACGCTTTTCACGTTTGCTACAAACCTGTGGACGAGAAAAATAAAAAAAAGCTCAGCGTCACGTCACTATAAAACGCCCATACACACATACACGCTGATGCCGTTACCCTCGCCATGTCCACGGTGAAATCTTCAAACAGATTCCAGATGTGATTGGACGTGTAGATCTCCTTCATCTCCACCTCCGTGTCCACGTAGCAGTGATTCACAAAGTTCACATACGCGATTTTCACCTGGAGACACAAAATATTATTATTACATTTGACAATTCACCTGTCCTCGTCATTCACCCGTCCTCGTCATTCACCTGTCCTCGTCATTCACCAGTCCTCGTCATTCACCCGCGTCCTCTTCGTTCACCCGCCCTCGTCATTCACCTGTCCTTGTCGTTCACCTGTCCTCGTCATTCACCTGTCCTTGTCGTTCACCTGTCCTCTCCCTCCATTCTCCCTCATCCTGAGCTGCTGCTCATTCTTTATTTTTGTTGTTCTAACTATAAACCACACCCCCTCACCTCGGTGATGCAGTCCTCGTGCGTCACCACTCTGACCACGTCCTCCAGCGGCAGCAGCGACGTGCACTTGATCTCGGTGTAGACGTTCTTGCCCTCGGCGCACGCCGCCAGCAGCTCCACCAGAGAGATGTGATACCTGCAGAGTGGCCGCCATGTTGATGACATCACAACACTGCACTGCGTTCTGTTTATATACAAAGATATCATTCAGTATGTATGACGTGTGTTGTTGCCACGGTTACCTGAGCGGGCTGTTCTCTGCCACGCCCTCCCTGCTCTCCGCCATCAGCTCCAGCATGACGTTGAATGACGCCTTGTCGTTGTAGAAGACGACAACGTCCTCGCCGGCGTTGGTCAGCTGTGCGGAAAGAGAGAACGTCAGTGCGGAGCGCAAACACACAGAGAACTGTGCACGTCACGCGTGTCCTCACCTCCGTCATGATCATGTCCTGACACTTCTTCACGTACTTGCCCTCGGCCTTGATGATGGTGTGCAGGAAGTTGAGGTACTGGACGTGGCGCCCGTGCGTGGCCAGGCAGTGGACGAAGTGCTGCAGGACACTCTCGGAGATCTCGCTGCACAGCTGGTAGTTGTTGCTGAAGATGTGCTGCACAGTCTCCGCCTCCAGCAGCTGCAAAACACACAGAAGCAAAGTCTCACGCTGTTGTTTTTATCGCAAGCACAAAATATGGCACCAACTCCTTTGTAGCTGTGTTTGGTGTTGTCACAGTGACCTTTGAGAATAAAACAAACAGATCATTTAATGTAAATGATTTCAGCATCGTTGACTCAGCAGCTGCCATCTTAGAAACTGTTGAAAAGGAAGTGGTTTCAATCGTATATTATTCTTTAACTCAACTGATCCAAAACAGCCGGTGACAGGTTTGAACTTGATCAGTCCTAAATCAATACAGAGATTGTCGATCGTACCCCGGGGGTGAGGAACAGGTTGAGGTTCTTGTGCAGCAGAGCTTGGTTCTCCTGGTTCCCCATACAGAACTTCTGCAGAAACAGGTGAGTGTACCTGATGATCTCCTGCATCTTCACATCATTCTGCGTTCACACACACACACACACACACACAGACACACAGACAGAGAGAAAGCAATCAGTGAGTGTGGTGCTTTTATTTTGGCAGTAATTATAGGATCAGGAGCTTTTATTTTGGTAGTAATCAGTGAGTCAGGAGCTTTTATTTTGGTAGTAATCAGTGAGTGTGTTGCTTTTATTTTGGTGGGCTCACCTTGTCGTAGGACACCTGCAGCAGGTCTAACATGACTTTATGAGCTCCCATGTTCTTCAACAACCTCTGCTGCTTCTTCCAAACTCCACTGCTACACATTTTATTTAGTCTCTCCAGGATCTGAGGACACACACACACAAACACAGAGGACAGACATATATGTAGAGACACATGTTATATAAGTAGTTTTGTATATATATATTTAATAAATGTAGTTATAAATGATATGCTGTGATACATGTATGTTCTATGTTTTATATTATAGTTTTAATCCAGCTCCTCAACGCTAATAAAAATTGAACAGACTACAACTCCCATCCTCCCCCACTGCTGCTGCTGCTGCTGCTGTTCCTGCGCCACAGCTAACTAAACCCTGGGATTGTGATGCCTCCCTATGGCAGAAAAATGCCATGACAGCATTTCTGGTGTGGTGCGTCACACTTCTCTCATGGGATATTCTAATCTAATCTAAATATTCTAATTCTAAGACATTGACACATCAAGACATCAAGACACATCAGTTATAAAGTGGATAAATCACTTTCTATGACTCATCAAAAAAAACAACAACGTACTTCTGATGCTACAAACTCATGGTTTTACAGTGCAATTTAGTGCATTAATATCCTATTGTAGTAGTTTGCCTGCTCCTGACCCTGTGTGGCATCTATAAAGTGTAATCTACTCTAATCTTACATAAACATGACAAAATTATCCTTATCTGTTAACTTCTGAACTTTTTCAATGGGACTGAACCATGTTACAATTTAAAATGGCCACCAAATCTGTAATCTGGATCCGATCTGGATGGTAGAATGTTTGGTCGTGAACACATATACCAGATTTAATTCAAATCCCATGACATTTGACAGAGATATTATTTTACAGTTTTGCCCATTCATAAGAAAAAGGGGTTTCTTGAGAATTTTTTATTTTTTGTGATGTCATCAGTGGGCGGATCCTTATCCTGTAGACAGGAAGTTGCAAACAGAAGGACAGATAAAGCCATCCCCATGAAAACATAACCTCTTTGGTGGACGTCCTGGTTTTTAATAAACCAGCCTGTTAGTCTACAGTTGGGGGTATGAAGAAGTCACCAAGAGTATTTTGCGATGAATAATTAAACGCTGTAATGTAATTTTTCATTGAACTCAAACAACTACTGAAAGACAATGTCAACATTTTCAATTGTTGCTCCTCTTAGCGACAACTGACCAGAAGTCAAGGAGCTGGTTTATGTTTTTACCGATCATTCGTTATCTTTTTCTCTTCATTTCCATTTGTTGCCGCTGTTATTGGGGGAATAACTTTTTTAAAAGCCACCATCGCTGAAGAGAACACCCACATACATGGCCATTGGAAAAACCCCCGGCAGAGACAGAAACCCGATCAACACAGACAGAAAAAAACACGTCAGACTCTCACCTCTTTCACTTTCTGGTAGTTCTCGTTGCCCTTCTCCACTTTGTCCTTCTTGGGTGCTGCTTCCTCTGATGCCCCCTGCAGGACGCAGAGGGTAAGACAGCATACGCAGTTCTCTCTACACGCACCACATCACAAGCCGTGTTTCCACCGAGTGGAACGGTTCGGAGCAGTATGGTACTTTTTTTGTGTGTGTGTGTTCCCAAAAAGTACATATATAATAAATATAATATAACCAGGCCTGACACTTCCATTCTTTGGCACCCTTCCTATGGGAAAAATGGTACAGCGTGTCGCCCAAACAGTCAGCTGACTGGGTGACACAAAAAACGTCATGCTATGCCGCCATCGGACGCGGCCCACACTCAGCTGACCAAGTACAGGTGCTGTTAAACCGGACCGTACCATGATGGAAACACAGCAAAACTCACTTCAGTCACAAACCAAACTATTAAGTTCATTCTAAAAACAAACAAGCATCGTGATAAGGAGCGATGGATGATGGTTGTGATCTGGGTGGAGGCATCAACAGGGCCGCTGCCCATTAACTCTGAATGTATGTCAACCTTTGCTAAACTACAGGTTCAGTTACTTTGTGTAGAATTTAAATCAAAGCTAGCAGAGTTGCTAGCCAATTTAAATCAATTCATGTTCTTAACGCAGATCTTTGATGATGACTTTTGATGAGTCCCTCCTGATGCTTCAGTGTGTGAACATGTAAAAAGTGAGGGTGTAACAGTCCACATTTCTGAGCTGTTCCATACAGGAATCCAGGTTCAGTTCGCTTTATGAAGCAAACGTCATTGTGATTAACAGAGAAAGCAAAAAAAATATTAATGCTGTGATGTATCATTGTGTGAAAGTTTATATAGAGCCCTGGACGTCACATGACTCGGTGTCTATAAACCGCCATGTTGGCAGGCAAAGATGGAGCAAAAATGAAGGGGTCTGGTGGTGGATTCAACCTCAGAGTCAGAGTTCATGGTCACTATAAATCCATGAAGATTGACCGACATATCACAGAAAACTGATCTTTATTATACCCCTGGCGTGCTTTTTACTAGTTTGGATTCCAGACACCTGCAGTATTCTGAAATCTTTAACTTCTTGAAAGGATCTGGATCCTCTGGAGTGTGGATTCGTCAACCTGATCCAGCTAAAATGCGTCACAGCGCAGCAACGTATGATGTCCCATTTCAAACGGTCTTGGTTGACTACTTCGAATGCGGCTGACGTTAGCTTGGCTATAAAGGATATGTCTGGTGGAACCCTCACGGTCGACCATATCCTAGAATTCTCTATGTGCCGGTGGCAGATGGATCCAAAACAAGCAATATGGCGGATGGTCGATGTTGGGGAATGTAAATAACTGTGTTAATGTGGCTGTGCATGATTTACCAAGAGTTAACCACATAATCCATCAGTCCATCTTCTTCTGTTTCGTAGTTTTCACTGTTCACCTGCACTGTCTCTCTGGATTTGTGGGGATCCGGTAAAATATACTCCCGTTAATCTGTAAGCCTGTCTCCGACTGCTTTGGCACAACATCTATCCACTAGGGCTGAACAATTAATCGAAATTTTATCAAAATCAAAATGTAGCCTACTGCAATTTTCAAATCGTAGGAGGTACAATAAAAAGTGTGTCCAAAATATCATTTTAGATGAATTACTGTCTCGATCTGTGCACATCTACATCTACAGACTGAAGAGAACATCTTTGTTTCTCACAGAAGTTGCACACATATCACACAGTAATCATTTTAAATGTGTTTTTCAAATGAAAATAAGAATTATGATGTAAAAATAACCATTTCCTCTGATATCACGAATCAAATCGCAATCACAATAATCGCAATTCCTGTCAAAATAATCGCAATTAGATATTTATTGAAAATCGTTCAGCCCTACTATCCACTACCTTCACTTTCATGACAACGATGGCCGGGGAAGAGACGAGCTGTCTGTGGATTCCCTCATCTGTGTGTTGTCTAGTATGTATGCCTACAGAGGTGAACAGTGTTATTTCCTGCCAAAGGGGGCGCTACCTTGGTTGTGTGATGTCAGCTACCAGACCTCTATATATAATAACACAAGCACAAGCTCCAAACCGAACGACCTGTACCGATCTGAGACGACACGAATGTGTCAACCATTACACCTAAGAACCTCAAAAAAAACAAAACTCAAAAACACTTCAAAGACAAAACAAAAGCATTGTATGCATAAAGTCCAACAATTTCAATCCAGTAGAAAAAAAGAATAAAGAGAGAGAGGAGGTGAGACATGCAACAAAAGTCCCAAAACAAAACAAATCCGAACCCAGAACCACGTAGTTGCACCTCAGCCCCCTGAGACACCAGCAACCCAACACCAATGCTTAGCGTAAGTTCCAAACCAGGAGGCATGAGTTCAGTGAATAAATAAACATATTTCAGTATATGTTTAGTTTCAGGTCAGTCATTTAGTTAGTCATGAGAAATAGCCTTTTTATTAATAAATGTTAATCTTCCTCTCAGAAAATGTTTCTCATGCTGGTTTAGGGTCATAATGACTAATGAGTTAATGAGTTAGTTAATGGTTGTAGATGGTTAGTTGCTGTACAGCTCACAATATCATGACACAGTGAATATAAAACATGAACATTGGTCTGAACTCTGTAAAACTCAAGCTGTACGCTGATGACTCTGCCTTTTACTTTACCAATTTATTTGAATGGGTTAGGGTTAGGGTTAACATGTCATCTTTAAAAATCACAATCACACATACTGCAATACATTTGTGAAGCTCTGTACGAACTCCCCAACACTGCACCAGCAAAGAACACATTACTTTTGGGAGAAAATGTTTTATTTAATTTAATTTATTTAATTTAGTAATAAAACTGATCTCCTTAGGGCCGGGTCATACTTTAACGCATCCGTGTTTGCTGAAGTTCGCCTGGGTCGGCTCCGTGCATACCTCTAATTTGGTTGGACTGTATGTGCCAAATGCTAATGCTGCAAGAACCATCACATTTTCCAGTCCAGTTGGTGACGTGCTTTTGGTGTGGCCAAAGGAAACAATGGAGAAGATTGTAACCAAGCAAATTAGCTTGAGGTAAATCAGGAAGTCTGCTGGTGCCCACAGAAATCGCTACTAAAAAAAGAATGCAAGATCGAGAACACGTGCGCGGAGACCCGGACCGACAAAGACCCTCATCTGAAAGGAACCTCGGGCATTTACAAACATACCGCAATGTGAACCGGACCTCTCTGCGGAAAGCGTAGGACCCAGCCCTTAATGTCAACTCTGTGATTTGACACCCAGTGGAAGTGTAAAAATCTTAATAATAAATAATATTGTCATGGCACATGACGTTGGTGATGAATATCATGTTTTTTGCTCCTTACCCCTTCAATCTCTTTTTTGTCTTTCTTGTCCTTCTTGCCGTCGCCTCCGGAGTTTTTCTTCTCCACCCACAGTTCAGATTTCTCCACCAGAGTCCGCAGACGATCCAGATCCGCCTTGATCAGCTTGTAATTCTCCACGTCCTGAGACGAGATCAGCAACTGGACCTGCAGTGGCAGAGAGAAAACTTTGATCACACTGATCAAAGCTGTGGAGATTGTTGTTGTACAAGTTGAGAAAAAAACCATGCGACAGGACTTCCTTCAATCCTCAATTTTTAAAGACGGATTTCAAACTGAAGAAGCCTCTTGGATCAACTTCACTCATGACTAAGAACTTTCACATCACAACAGAAGGATTTGAACCCTGAACCCTGGACCCTCAGATTAAAAGTCTGATGCTTTTCCAACTGAAAACAGAAAACCTTTGAGTTCATTGCTAACACACTTGGTCAGGAACTTACACACCACTCCACCATGAAAACAATAAGTGAGGAAATCCTGATAATCCATAATCACAGAGCAGCAAAGGAATCACTGATGTGGAACAGCAACATGCTGAAGGTTGAGCTCAGGTGTCTGGACTGTTGCAGATGTTCCCACATGAAAACAGGCTGTTACCCCCCAAACATGGGCGTAACCCACTTATGATGCGTTCCATTTGTAGTCAGAAAGTTCTGAATGTATTTCGAACTTGGAAACTCACAATTTCACATAGTGTTTGTACGTGGCAGCCATCTTAGAACCGGCTACAGAAGGAACAAATACAAACATTCACTCCTTCCTTACTCAATCACATTCCTGAAAAGTGATAAAGTATGTTGTCACCACATTCACTGTGTCATTTTAATGTTCTTTTATATTTAGGTATTTAGGGTCCATTGTAGGAATTATTATTTTCCTCCCATGGAAACTCTAATTTTACTCGCGGAAAATTGGCATACAAATCTGAACTGCCGAAAGATTTGATAAAATAATAGAAATGTGAAAAACCAATGCAAAATGGCTCAGTAGCGCCCCCTCGGGTCAAAGCCTATGGAGCTGCCGAAATTTAGATGTGCTGAATTTCATGAAACATCGAAATTTCGATGATTCACCACAAAACACTATAATTTCGCTATGCATTGTCTGATTGGCACAAAGCTTCAGACATGACATGAGAGACTGTCTGACCGCCACTGAACACATCTATGAACAAAACCTGACCCAACGTGATGGCCGCCGTATCACAGCTAAACAGGAAGTGCCCTGTAACTTGCCCATATATTGATCGTTAGGGTGGAAACTTGATATGTGAGACCAAGGGCCCGTCTTGAACACATCTGCAAGCCATTACCTGCACACAGGAAGTAAGTCTTCCCAGACAGGAAGTGACCCATAACATTGCCGTACATTGACCAGGCTGCACTAAACTTCACATGCGAGATAAGTGACCCGGCCAGAACACATAGTCCAGGGCTTACCCAGCCTGCTGTCGGGGGTGGCGGCTGACAAGGGCTCGCACAACGCCGCTTGTTTACATTTATAGGTTGGCAACAGAAATACCAACCCAGTTTGCGTTTTTTTGACTCCCATTTCTAGGTCACAATGCAAATGGAACTCTGCTGGAGCCGTGCTCACCTGTTTGAAGGTGTGCAGCACTTCCTGTCTCTGGCTGAAGTGTCTGAAGAGCAGCTGTAGAGCTCCAGACACCAGCGGAGGGTAGTCATGCATGGTGAGGTGGATCAACACTCGCAGGAACATACGGCCACCTTCATCGTCCACCTCCAGGATACTGTTCCCTTTGCTGCACGGACACACACACACCATCCGACATGCTTCACACGTGATGCAGGTTCTTCTCACAGAATGTACAAAAATCAAACTCATGTTGAATCACATACCCGACTCCAAACATGGCCTCTGCCTGCTCTCCGATACGCTGTAGGTTGATGGTGGCTGAGGAGGGACAAACAGCAACAGCAGGACACAAGATGACATGCCACGACAATTTTAAAAGACATTTATCAAAAGCCATTACAACATATAAACACAGAAGAACTAGTAACTTATTTTAAAAAAGTTTCTCGTGTGTGGCTACAACATGAAGGAGCTAATTTAACATCAACACTGTGGTTTATTCCCAAAGAAGCCATGTATGGAACTACTGCCACATGCTGAAATGTACAGGAAGCCCATTTCTATCCATAGATTTATACTGTATGTACATATACAGTATATATATATACTGTATGTATGTATGTACGTATGTATATGTATACGCATAAAAAAACCTCTCAGAGTAAATATTATGATGAAAAACATCTTAATTATGAGATAAATCCTCACAAAAACATTTACTGGATGTGTCACATGATTGTGACTTTTATCTCATAATAATGATTTTGACTTTTGTCATAATTTCAACATGAATTTAATCTAATAATCACTTTTTTTCTCTTTGCTTTTAATTCTTTAAATCTGATAGTCATGACTTTGCATTCCCATGTTATGAATTAAATATGTTTTATCTAATTATTTAAAAAAAAAATTAAATCACATATTTATTTTAAATGCTTTATCTACAAAATATGACCTTTTTTTTTACATATGATTCTGTCTCATAAATCAGACAACATTTATTACTTAACATTAGAATTCTTATGATTAAGGCTAAGCTTCCGTCTTTTCCTAGTGGAAATGGGCTTCCTTAGCCTTGATATAAGAACACACAAAGAAAATGTGGCTCAGTTTTAAAAACGCAGATGCAGCAACAGTCAAGCAAAAGCTGGCAAAAAAAACCAAAACAAAACAGCACAACAATGTTCAACAGTATGAACACAACCCCGACATTTATCACACCAACTCCAAAATAATAGATTTTGGAGTCACCATGTTCTACCTGCTGTCTCTGCTTTGAGTGGGACGCCTGGAAGCATTGAGAAAAGTAACAATGCACAACTTTACCAAACACGGCAGGACGACATGTGACAGAGAAACTGTAAAACTTTAATATCAAGAAGAAGTTTGAGCCGTTGAAGAAAAACCTCAAATCCTCTCACAGGAAAGCTGACAAATCTCAGAGGCTGCAAAAAACAATGACTGGAGAAAAATATGAAATTGATCAAGACAGTTTGTAAGCTTATAATTGTAATATTTGTGTACCTGCATGCTCCATGTTAGTGGTTGCGTCAGCGTCATCCATCGGATAAACGTCCACAAACTCCTTCTTAAAAACGGACAGCAGGAAGGAGAGGCGGTAATCCAGACGAACGTTCAGGATAAACTGGCAAAAAAACAAGAGTTTTCTTCATTAAATCACATTAAAACAGTGACAAGGATAATATTTACTGTAAATAGTCTTCAGTTAATGTTTAAAAAGAAATACAGTTCTCAGAAGATACATAATTGTTTACATTAGCTACATAGCTAGCACAGAGTGAGTCTGCAGATTTATTATATTTTGCATAAAATCACATTTTAGCATTATAGCTAATGGCAGAATTTTTTTTATTTACCATTTTTACCAAGACAGTCTAGCTGCAGACCTGCACTGTCAGGACCCTTCGTTGCAGACCTGCACTGTGAGGTCTCCTGCACTGTCAGGACCGGAAGTTGATTCGAAGCCTTTCAAAATAAAAGCGACCATACCGGAAGCACGTATTTTTCGTTCCCAATGTTTCTTGGATCTTTATTTTATGTTTACAATGTAAATATGTTTATGTGTATCAATGTGTTTAATGAAAGAGATTTAAAAAAAAAAACCTGTATATCTTTCCATATATATATATATATATAGATAGATATATAGATATATCTATATATAAAGAAAATACAAAACGTTATGACCACTTCTTGGGTTATTCTACAGATAATCAGTGCAAACTAGATGTACAGCTATTGTTATGATCCCCTATAAACATTATTAGCCTACTCAAAACATGCAATATATCAATTTAATATAATTCACAAAAAGGACAGCTGTTAGTTTAGTCTGCACTACAAATTCATATTGAAACAATACATCTCTGTAAATACACCTTAATGTGTGATGGCATAATGCATCTACACTCCAACCTATTGCTGACTGTTCTTTGCTTCTATACCATTATTTATCATTGAAAATGTAGCCCCCTGCACTGCTGGATCCATTTACATATTGATTTACTTGTTTTTTTTATATAGGCATATCTTATGTTTGTTTGCAATTATAACACCTCATAATTCATTTAATAATTGCTTAATATTGTTTGTGCTACGTTCTTACCTTGTGCTGTTGAACCACATGGAGGGTGTGAGGGTTGATGATTTTAAATGAACTTAGCTTTGTGTATTCAAAGTGAATTACTGAATACCTAGTTACATGACCCAGATAACCAATATCTTCTAAGCAGTTTTTTTAATGATTTTAATTATTAGTGTTTTAACAACAACAACAACTTTTTCCACAATATTTTTCTTTCTACTCTTTGTAATCAGAGTACGCCAAGTACCCTCGTTTGTCCATAATCTCTTCACAGAAGAGCCACATATCTTCAATCTGGTAAAAAAATAAATTTAATAGGCTCAAGAATTAATTCTCTCTCTTCCTCATTCGGATCCATTGTGTCAAACAGCTTTCACATTTCCTGCGCAGTCTCATCAGTTTGGGTGCTGTTCATGTTCAAATCTAAGGCATCTTCACTCTGGCTGCAAACAAGTGTTGATTCGCCTGCACCCATTCCGCTGCAGCGTTCAACTTTCGGCGTAGTGCCGGTAGTTAAGATCGAAATATGCATCTCTGCAGTGAGCACTATCATACGATAACAACGCTAAAAACTACCCAAAAGTCCAAAACCCGATTCTTTCAAATTAATATAACTTTACAGGACAATATATAGTGTGCAACATAACGTTCTAGTGAATAAATACTGTTTCTGTTTCTTCGTATGACGCAAAGTTGTTGTCACTTGACTGTTACCCACCTCGTCGTCTTCACACTTCACATGGGGAACGAAAAATACGTGCTTCAAGTATGCTAGCTTTTATTTTGAATATAAGCTTCCGGTATGGTCGCCTTTATTTTGAAAGGCTTCGAATCAACTTCCGGTCCTGACAGTGCAGGAGACCTCACAGTGCAGGTCTTCAACGAAGGGTCCTGACAGTGCAGGTCTGCAGCTAGACCCCTCTCATTTTTACGCATTTAGCAGACACTTTTATCCAAAGGGACTTACAAGGAAATTAAGTATTGAACTGTGAGCTTGCATTGCTAACTTTGTACAACCTGCCAGGGGTGGAATTTGAACTTGAACTTGTGACCATGATGTCTCTGCACACGGGGTACTGGTCTTAACCACTGAACAACCCGGCACTTGTGTTCAGTTACTTTGCACTGAACTGTTTCAGCTAATTACCCATAATCCCTTACCCACAAGTTTCACATCATAACGTGATTTCTTTGGCTAATCTCAAAAGCTGGAGTTATCGTAAATATATTTACCTAGCATCCGTTTTTTTTTGCTAAACATTCAAAGAAGTAAGTCTCACTGTTAGCTAATGTGAAGCACTTTAGCTAACATTCACTTATCAAATGTTTATTTTAAATCTCATGCTAAGTGTTAATGTTAGATAATTAAACACTTAACATTTAAGTTAACATTAGCTAAATGACTTACGTTAACTTTGCTAATGTTAGCTAAGAGTAGTAATTTATGTTTATGGAATGAAATCAAACAGCTTCACACACAATTTTTGTACGTAACTGGGATAATTTAAAGCATTAAACTTGAAGTTAGTTTTTACTTCTTCATTGAAATACAAGGTGTCACATTTAAAATGTTAATTATTTAATATCAGTATTTGATCACTTTTATATTTCAGTAACATTATCTTAATCGATTAAAAACAGATATATATCTATTTTGAAATCGCAATAAAATCACTTGCCATAATATCAGTTAAGTTTGCTTAATCAGGTTAAACTGGTTAAAATAAATATTCTGGTGTTATTAAAGTACATGATGGAGTGACTTAGATTGCAGAGGGGTACCTAATAAAGTGGCATTCATCATTGGCTCTTATTAGTCACCTGTAATATCTCCAGTATCTTCAGTTTGGTGTCCATCACCGTCAGGTCCAATCTGTCGATACTGTCCTTACCACCTCTCTGTCCATCGAGTGCAAGCCCCGCCCCCCCTCTGGCACCTGGACCTCCAAATAGCGACTGCTTCCTGTTGAGGACCATAGTGGACATCATCTGACCCATCCCGTGTATGGAGCGCTTCACATTCTTGCCTTCAGAGAAACAGATGGACACAAAGGTATCATGGATTATCAATGCCTCTTAAATTAAATGGTGCTAGCTAGTTTACATTTAATGGTTTACCAGCTAGCTAGCTAACCTCAATATTCCTGCAGTAAGTCGTGTGCTATGGGCCCGTTTCCTACTTCCTTTCACAAGCAAGAAAGGAAGTAGGAAAATAAAACATCTGGTTTATTTTTCAGAATAAAAAGTCCCGTGTTGACACCACATCGTATTTCACTTTCCTACATCACAGTCCTCGCAAGCTCAGCGTGCTTCTGTTTATTCGCTCGGTACAAACACTGCTCTGTTTGTTGTGTTTACAACATTTAACATGGATTTCCGTGTGAGAAGAACCCCAAAAAAACAGAGTCTCTGACTCAAGCAGTGCAGCTGTGTGGAAGCGGGCTGACGTGAGACGGCAGCAGAGCGGAGTGCACCCATTCTGAGCAGCAACAGTGAATACTATTTTCTGATTGGCTGATAGGTCGCTAATTCAAGACAGCTGTATGAATGAACTACGCAGAGCAATTTTTGTAGATTTTTAAAATCACAGTCCACTTCAGTGTCAGCTTTAGTTTCTCTTTAAGTACCTGATCCATCATCGTGGAACAACAGCCCAGTGTGTAAAGGATTGGGTCGACAGTCAATGATGCCCAGCAGGGTCCTGGTTAGTCTGAGCAGCTCAAAGAAACTGTAGAATCCAAAGTAAATCAAATGTCTGGCCAAACTCACCACCTGTAGAGAGAGGACACAGAAGACACCTGATCACAGGAGGAACAGGACAAGAAAGAAGGACGTAAAGCAAAGACTGACCTCATATGTGAGTTTGTTTTTCTCCTCATTGTGGAATGGCAGTTCATCATTCAGAACGTTGTTCAGATATTCCTCCATGAAGGCCATGCTGTTGGAGAAGCGGTTCTTCTTGTTGTCTCGGCTGTCATCCATGTTGGAATCATAACTAGAAACGACACATACAAGAACAAACCCTCAGATGATGCTGAGCTTCCCAGGCTTCAAAACTGCCTCTTATGGACAAATATTCACCTGAAGTTAAAAATACACAGACCTAACATTCAGAGAGGCAATGACACTGACAGCTTAAACCCGAACGGTCACAACCACCGAAAAAACAAATGATCTTTGGTAGAAAATATATTAATCCCTCAGTTCAGCAGAATTAGGAAATTTATGAAGAGGAACACTGATATTTCTTGATACTTGTGGTGGACGACTTTGGATGGTGATGTTTGCTCATGGGTACAACAGAACTCTACTGGACTTGAATGCTTGTTAACTTGCAGGAGACACTTGAAGATGTGAAGGCTTAGAACTGACTAAGACAAAATGTTCTTGATATAGCCTTCTGAACTCCTTGCTTAAACACTTAAACACTACTTGAACCTTAAACCCTCA
Organism: Solea senegalensis; assembly: GCF_019176455.1. NCBI lineage: Eukaryota > Metazoa > Chordata > Actinopteri > Pleuronectiformes > Soleidae > Solea > Solea senegalensis. The sequence continues at coordinate 24,823,920 of NC_058031.1, forward strand.
GATTAGAAGTCAGATGCACCACCACCTGAGCTTTACATTATAAATGCCATTTTCCAAGTCTGGAGTCCAATATCCCACAAAAAACAATGTATAGACAACGCTGTAGTTGAAGGGTTGCTAGGAACCAGTGTTGTCTTATTGTGAAATCCCATGTATAAAGGTTAATATGAACACTGAAGAGAGGTCCATCACCTGAACGGGGACTTGAACCCTGGACCTCTATGATCCAAGCTACTCAGGCTCTTGCAGAAGGTGCTAAATGAGGATGGTAAATCTGGACACTATTGGTAAAAGCCCTGGGCTACTGATAAAAAATAAGATTGTACTTCTAATTCCCATCACATTTTCAAAAAGTATTAAAATCTACCAACTCTTTGATGGTGATAGAGGTTGGGATCTCCGTCCAGAGGCGGGCAAACTTAACGGGGGTCACCAGCTCCTGAGGGTCTCGGTCCACGTGAGCATGAAGCATGAGGCGACAGAAGGAGGCACGGATGTCAAAGGGCAGCGTCTCATCCATCATGCACAGGAAGATGAGCTCCACGTCCAGCTGCTTGGAGATCTCGTCTATGGCCAGATACTGACGGTCCAAACACATGCGAGCGAAGAGCTTCAGCTGGTACCTGAGCAAGTCCAGAGAAGGTTTATCACAGCAAATACTTAACAGAAGGAGAAGACCTATCCAAAACTTTGACAGGGAGTAAGACACTAATGAAATCGACTGTGGATCTTCATGGTTTCCAGAAGATACATCTTGGCTTTTACTACAGTAAAATAGTGCTACAACAATAAAAATAGTCCATCCATCCTTCATCATCTGCTTATCCGAGTTCAGGTCACGGAGGTTGAAGCTCTAGTAGGGGGCCCCAGACTTCCTTTTCCCTGGCCACACTATCCAACTCTAACTGGGGGATCCCCAGGTGCTTCCAGGCTAGTGAGGAGATATAACCTTATCCTAATCCTTGGCCTGCCCCAAGGTCTCTTCCCAGAACATCTCCCTAGGGAGGTGCTCCCAGCGGCTCTACTCTGAGTCCCACCCAGACGACTGAGCTTCTCACCCTATCTCTATGGGAGACCCCCGCCACCCTTCTGAGAAACCCGCTTGTACCCTTGTCGGTCATGATCAAAGGTGACGGTAGGAACTAAGTTCCACCAGTAACGAGAACTTTGCCTTTTGGTCACAACAGTGTGGCAGAGCGAACGCAATTCTGATCCCACTGCTCTGATTCTCTGGCCAATTTCACGCTTCCTTCCCTCACTCGTGAACCAGACCCAGAGATTTTGGATGGCCGGATCTCTGTTAAATTTTCTGTGGATTTTAATCGACCCACTTGGGCATCTCTACCTGTAGTAAGTGAGAACGTTCTCATCGTGAGCATTTCCCTGCCTCGCCTCCTGAGCGAGCTGTCTGATGCCCTTCTCCTGCTTCTCATTGGTCTTGTCCGTCCACACCAGCCACACCTACACAAAGAGCACATATGTTATTTTAGGCACATTTCTCTTAAAGGATGTATGGTGTCTATAAGAAGTCAGGTTTCCCACGTCTGCCCAACCTCATCATCATCTCCGTAGTCATCCATGTAATCGCCCTCGACGCCACCCGGGTGTAGCTCTTTTGGGACTCGACGTCTGGAGGCAATGGCAGAGAAACAGAGTGGAAATTTGAACACAAAGACGTTTGTAACGTTTGACGCTGTGTTTGTGTGACGGTTGTGAGCACAAAGTTTTTGGAGTCTCCCTCCACTCACTCAGTTTTGATGAGGATGTCTTGGTGTTTGGGGTCCAGCACACATTTACATATCAGCTCCTGAGTGACAGGAATGGCAACGTTGTTGGACACACACAGGTCAGACAGGTAGTCCAGAAACCTGTAGCACACAAACACTCATATTATAACCAAACATTTGAGGAAGTTAACAGCAGTAATGATCTGCTCCCCCGCATGAATACCTGGGCTCGCGGTTCTTGCGGACCAGACTGACAAAGGTTTCCACCTCGGTCTTGGTGATGTGTTTCTCTAGCAGTTTGCGGTTGTTGTGCAGCAGAGCGGTGATGGTATCCTCAGCCAGGATGTCATAGCCGATCTGACTCTGCATCACACCGAACTGCTTGGCTATGTGCTCCTAGAGAGGGAAGGAGGGGGAAACAGGCATCTGTGTGGGTTGTCGATGTTTACGGTCAAAAATAATTCCTCAAACTGAGCTCCTCCTCACCTGGTTCTTGCGGTAGTCCTCCTGAGAGTGCCTGAGAACCCTGTAGCAGAGTCGGAACATGTACTGGTAGGGGGCGTTCTTCTGGTCAGCCAGCTCTTCCAGACACAGCAAGGCACCCTCCCCTCCTCCACGGTCCTTAAAGGGAGCCTTTAGGATACCAAAAACCTAACCACACACATTCATACAGAGAGTCAGTGCCGGGGTCAGTTTCTGTCTCAGTGTCATGAGTCCTCTCTCTTCCTCAGATCTCACCTGTTTGAGGATGTTCTGCTCCCTCATTAGTTTCTGCCGCTCCCTGTTGGGTTTGGTCATGACCACATCCAGGACAGGCTGACCACTGTTGAGGACGTCTGCCACGAAGAAAACCATGTCCTCCAGCAGCTTGATGGCAAATCTGAGGATGTTGATGTTAAGAATTAACTTGTTTGCTCCATTTCATATCTTCCGAGTCATTTTTTGTAATAAGCTAATATGCTTTATTTATTTATTTATAATTACACATTTGGTATAGCATGGTACGGTTTGGATTGGTTTGTGTTTCGGCTGAGAACAGTATCTTTACTTGGTCAGTGGGGTGCCTCAGGATTTGAACACTGATCACAACACGTGTTTCTGTTGCCCAATCAGCTGACTGATGTGGGTGGATTCAGTCGAGCTCCACCCTGACCGTACCGTGCCATTTTACTCTGGTTCCCCAAGGAAAGGGAAGGGTGCCAAAGAATGATGCAGTTTGGTATTTTAGAAACCTTTCCCCCCATAAAATTGTATACCCTACTGTACCGAACCTAACGGTTCCACTCGAAGGCAACACAGCTTCACATTCATGTGTCTTTCTTACAGACAGATAAGGAGGTTGACAGTCCTCTGACTACAAAAACATACATTTGAGTTTCATCTACATAGCAAATGATTTTCATCTGTAGTCTACATACAGTATGTAGAAAGTGGCCCAAAAGGAGTGTGAAATGTCCTATTACTGAGCCTTGGAGAACTCCACATGCTGGTCTTTAAAGTAGGACTCAAACCATGTGGAACTGAAACATACACACACACACTGATGTCGTACCTGCGGTCGTTCTGGCTGATGAAGCCCTTGTTGAACTGGTCGACCACTGTGCTCAACATGGCGCTGGCGTCATTGGCGAAGTCCAGATCTCTGATCTCCATGACGGGTACAGAGACGATGGCAAAGGCCTCCTTGTCCTCTTTCGTGGGACACGTTCCCAACTTGAGGAGGGGCAGATGGAGATTTTTAGTGCACACGTCATTTTTTCTATTTGGGACATATTTGACGAGAAGAAATTGTGGAAAATGTCCACAGTAGAGTCCTCAATGGGCCTGAAAATTACGACCCAACCCGGCCCACAGGTCTTTAAAACCGAACCCGACCCGGCCCAAAATGCCCCCCCCATTTTCCCATTGATAGAAACGCGGTGTTTTCTTGCCTGTACCGGCTGCTGCGCAGCTAAGTGGCAGGACTTCACGTTTTCCCTTTGGTCAGTGACAGCATCTGCAACTGCTTGAATTTTGGCCACAGGAATGTAACAGCTTTGTGGAGATTATCGGTTATCGGTTATCGGCTGTTGACACATGGCTGTGCTCTGTGTAGTATCGTTGGCATTTTGTTGGCAGTGATGTCTGAGTGGTTCTGCCCATAGCAGCACGAGATGCAGAGTGGGATATTTGTCCCCCTTCAGTTCACGATGAGCATCATAGGGCTCCAAAAATTACACAAACAAGTGTCAGGGGTTAAGCACACAGCAGCGTCAGGGCTGCCCCTCTCCAGATTTACTCTTCACCACACGTGAACAGCAAATATTCACAACAAACAACATATTATTTACAACCTGCAAGAAAAAAAGGAAGCCTGAGGCCCGACCCGACCCGCCTCATTTGCACATTTTTTCGGCCCGAACCCACGGGTCCGGTCGTGTTTGGCCGTTGAGAACTCTAGTCCAGAAAGACTTTGGAAAACATTTGTCTTCTCACAAAACAACTGTCCACACAATTTTAGGAGCATATTTCATTCAAGTGCAACTCTGAAAGCAGTTTGACAGAAATGTGTCAAGGCGATTTGATATTTCTTTCAGGAAATCCCAACATTCGTCGGCCAGAGGAAGTAAACGACTAATTTAGATGACTTTTCATTTGTGACACTGATGGTTAGGGCTAACCCAAATATGGTTTGGACAGAAGACACTTTTCAACTGGCACCACCTTGAGGTCAAAATAAATATTTGTCATTTAGTTTCATGAACTTTACAGAGTTATACATTTCAACATAACATGATATAAATCAGTAAAGTGCTAGCATGCTAACCCGAGAGTCGACGCGGCGAACCACACAACTCACCATGAGCCTGATGGGTCTCTCCTCGTCAACGTCAATGGGGACGTTGGTGCTCTGGATCCAGGTGTTGGTACACAGATGTCGCAGTCGTACGTACGAGTTTCTAGGAGAAAACACACAGAAAAATTGACTGCATCAGTTGTTGCGTTCTTTGGCCGATATGACGCGTAAAAGTGTAAAAGACGGACGGGCTGTTGACAAAACCTACCGTGGCACGAATGAGTCGGTCTTCTGCAGCGTGGTTGGGTCCAGCTCGAACAGTGAGGCGATGTCGTTCCCATGAGGCACCGCCACCAGTTTGTACTTGATCCTCTCACCAAGGGAGCGCTTGTTGCTACGACTACCTTCCATCTGTGGAGAGGTCAGAGATCAGGGTGAGAGGATTAAAAAAACTGGTCCTGAAATGAAATATTTTACTTGTTTTTGCAGCAGCTGAATAACTGTATCAACAATTGTTTTTCGAAATAAAAGTTGGACACATGCTAACTGCTTTAGGTCAGACTGTTTATCATCATTGTTTCTATACGGGGACCAAACTATTGTGACCCAAAATCATTATATAAAATCGCGTCAAAACCAAATTGTAACTCAAATGAATATTTCCCCAGGAATGTTTGGTAAATGAAATAAAACTTCATTCTTACGCATGTTATTTTATACATATAGATGGGAATTTTGACTAAAAGGTTGGGGAAATACTATTAATTTGTTTAGGGAGCCCAACAATATCTCCCACGACCCATCTGTAGGTCCCAAAGATTGTTTTATCAAATATTGAGAGTAGTAAAATCGCGATTTGTCACAATGTTAATGTCAAAAAAATGTCTCTGAAAACACACTTAATCTTCTTTATAAAAACTTGACAATGTTTTAACTGAAATAATGAAGCTTAAAATGAAATATATCATTTTTTAAATCATCAGTAAAAGCATCAAAAGTCATCAATTTCAGGAAGTTGTTAATATGACATGAGTGAGATGTTCACGTGGACTCAGGTTGGACTCATCTCATTTAAGTCTTAATCTTAATAAGAGTGAGAAAACTCACCGAGGGCGAGATCTCTGCGTTGTCCCCTTTATAACCTGGATTCTCCTGAAACAAGGACAAGTGATATGTTAGCATCCATCAACCTTCCATCATACATCCATCCATCCATCCATCATTTCATCTATCCATTTAGCCATCCATCCATCATTTCATCTATCATTTAACCATCCATCATTCATCCATCCATTTAATCATCTATCAATTAATTTATCCATCCATCTATACAATCATCCATCCACTCAGCCATCCATTTAACATCATCCACCAATTTAACCATCCATCCATTCATATGTCCACCCATCATCCATCCACGCAAGCATCCACCAATCGATTTATTAACCCATCCATCCATTGTCATCATGTCCCTGGAAAGTGGCGGCCATCTTAATGAGACAAACGTCTCTCCGTCACCATGGTTACGTTTTCAGTGAAAAAAAAACAACTAAACTAAACTAAACAAAAACAAACAAACCCCACAATCCAGTGTTGCCATGGTTACCTCAGCAGCCAGGTAGTTGCCAGTGGCCAGGTGTTTGAAGCGGTAGAGGCTGTTCCAGTGCCCAGCCCCCCCACGACACGGGTCATGATGGACGACCTGGCCGACCAATCAGAAGACATTTCAGAGGAGTGTGTGTGTGTGTGCACGTGTGTGTGTGTGTGTGTGTGTGCGTGTGTACCTCGACCTCCCACAGAGCGTTGGAGCTGGTCGCTGACGTCGCAGACTGCCTCAGCGTCGTTCGCAGGAAAACATGGAGTTTACTTTTGTACTCATCACACGTCAGAAACTTTTCCTGCTCTGCATGAAACAAACGCACCACATCGCCCTGAGAGACACAGAGACAGAGATACAGAGAGACAGACACAAAGAGACAGAGACAGAGAGCGACACACAGACAGATGTATAAATAGTGTACTTATGTCCTGTAGATTTGATCCTATCATGTGTCCACTCACTCCTTTGAGGACTTCTTCTCTGTGGTCACTGAACATCATGAACAGGTTGATCTTCCAGCTGGTGTTGCAGTTCACCGAGTTCACCTACAGAGGGAGGAAGACACACATTATGTGGTTACACACACATTAAGGTTAAGATATGGGGCTATGAAGGGGTTATGGATTAGAAATGGGTTTATGTTAAGGTAAGGGCCACTTAGTTGTAAGGGTAAGGGTTAAGTGATGCGTCCTCATTAAGATATAAAAACAGATTTGTGTGTGTCACCTCCTTGCAGCCCGGATGGTCGGTCAGTTCATAGTTGGAGGCGTGCAGCGGTTGACCAGCGTTCACCGGGTTCAGGATCACTTTGTCTCCGACCACCACCTGAAAACATTTTTAATGTTTGTCATGTTTGCTGGACTTCCTGTCTGTCCACCTGCACTTCCTGTTGACATGTTGCATGTTCTGTGATGTGTGTTTACGTTGTCTCCGTTGGCGCGGAGCTTCCAGAACGGCTGGATGAAGAGCCACGAGCCCTCGTTGCCCGTGCCGTCCAGCGTCACCCTCATGGCATTCTTCTCCAGCAGAGCCGGCAGACGCTTGTTCACCGTCAGGTACTTGTTGCTCTTCATGTGGAGCAGCTGGACACAGGCGGGGTCATGTGACCGTGTGTTAGTTAATTAATCAGTAAACCAAGCTCTAATGCTAACCCCCAAAGAACCTGACTGCGGAAACTAGAAAACACTGTTAGCTTTTCGTTCAGCTAGCCTGTTCTTGTTCTGATAAATAAAAAGTAAAGATGCTAGTTAGCTAGCCACAATAGCCTACTTTCTATCTAGCTGTTAGCTTTGTGCGCAGCTAGCCAGTTCTTGTTTCAGTTTACATACAGATAAAATGCTAATAAGTTAAGTTTCAACTTCCGGGGCAACATTAGCTTACTATTACTTGATACTAGCTTTCTACTCAGCTATGTTTTCTTTGGATAAAAAGTAATAACTGTAGCTAGAGAGCTAGCCACTATAGCCTAGTTTATATCTGGCTGTTACCTGTTCCTGTTTCAATTACATTTCTCAGAAAAAAAAGATACTAAATAGTTGACATTAAACTTCTGAGGCAACTTAAGTGCACTATTACGTGATGCTAGCTTTCTGCTCAGCTCCATTGGTTTTGTTTAGATAAAATAAAATATGCCCAAATAATTTACTCTTGATCTGTTCGATTTTTGTCTAGCTAGCTTTGTCTTTTTCTTGGTGGGAAAAAAATGTAGCCTAGTGCACACCAGCTGTAGATTCCAGTTAAGTTAAGAGTTAAGTCGTGATTTAAAGTTGTCAACTTTAACACTTAGAGCATGTGTTAAAGCTGTAGATTTATTATATAGCTAGTATGTCTTTGTGCGTCGTAAACACAGCCCCTCCTTTTCATCATCTACCTCCTCCCTCTTGGCAATATCTTCAGAAAATGTGGTATTCATTTCCACTGCTACTTGGATGACACCCAGCTCTACCTCTCCTCCAAGCCCCTCTCTCCTCAACTGTTCACAAGAAATTAAGATCTGGTTTTCCCACAACTTTCTCAAATTAAATGTCAATAAAACTGAATTACTCCTCATCGGTTCTGAATCTGTTAACCCATCACTAACAATTGACAACTCCACTGTTCTTCCGTCGCTCCTGGTCAAGAGTCTGGGTGTCATCCTCGACAGAAACTCACAGAAACCACATCAGCCGCTCCGCTTCCGTCCTTCACTCACTCCTAACACGGCTGCTATCCTGGTCCATGCACTCGTCACATCACGTCTCGATGACTACAATGCAGAAATCCCCCATCCTCACAACACATCACCCCCGTCCTGAAACAACTTCACTGGCTCTCCGTCCGTTTCCGTATTGAATTCAAAATGATTCTTTGAACATTCAATGCCTTCCATAACTGAGCTCGTCCACACTCACACACAGCCTCCCTCTGACATCCGGACAATATCATCACTTTCCACCATCAAATCCATTTCTGTTTTATTATTTAACTTCTGTGTGTTTGATGTTTGTGTTTTATTTGACTTGTAGCGATCTTGAGAGTCTGAAATACATTTTATTATTATTATTATTATCGTTATTATTATTATTATAGTTCGAGCTCTACCTGTACCAGGACTACCTGTAACTTTGATGTGAATTTGTTTGTTCTTCACCGTCGTTACCTGTATGACAGTTCCATATTTGACAACGTCTCCATGGACTTTCTTGTTCTCAGTTTCGTTCTGTTTCTGCTCCAGGTTGGACGCGTGCTGCAAGAAAGAAACACACGCAACGTGTGCTAGCTTAGCACAAAGTGAAGGGAAACTACTAGCCTAGCTCCATTGTTTTTAATATGTTAATATGAATATGTCATGTAATATGAAAATAAACAGTTTGTGAGTGTGTGTGTGTGTGTGTGTGTGTGTGCGTGTGTGTGCGTGCATGTGTGCTTCACCTGCAGCTTCTGCAGCAGGACCACATCGGCGATCTTGTCCTTCTCATGTTTGGCTTGTTTCGCTTTCCAAAACTGTTTCTGAGCCGAGTAGCGGCTCATGGGACAGACCTTGAACAGGCAGTCTGAGCAGAAACATGGCAGAGTGAACACATGACACGGTGAACACATGACACGGTGAACACATGACACAGTGAACAGAGACAGTTCAGGTTCAGAAAGGAACCAACAGATTTCTAAATTCTAGATTTGTAAACCACTCACTCTCCCACACCAAAGTCCAGAGAAGAAAATCAGTGATTTAAGCTTGTGGGGACACAGTAGCTGCTGGTCCTCTGCTGCCTCGTGTGGTCACTTTGTGTCACTGAAGTACATCTGAGCGAAGATTATCAAAAGCCCTAGTGACAAATTGAGACATTTGAACTTAGTGATGGAGGCAGCAGTGGATCAACAACTCTTGTGTGTGTGATGTTATAATCACTGGTTTTCTCTGTGGGGTTTTGGTGTGGGAGAGTGAGTGGTTTACAGAGTCTGTCTCACAGTGAGATAAAGACGTGAACATGTTTTAAAGATATCATAAACTTAAAGTGACGTAGAGTCTCTTGTTCAGCAGTTCAAATCTGTGTGTTTCCCTCTGGCAGCCATGTTTCTGCCCTCAGTGATCAAACGTGACTGCTGTGGGTTCTCGTGACACAGGAACATCACAGTCACATGACGTCTGTTAGTGAGGAGTTCCAGGCCGGTGATTGGTCAGCAGACTGTGATCAGACACTAATTGGCTGTTTAGGTTTGCAAACATCAAACTGGTGAAGCATCTGACTCTAATCCTATCTGTGTGTATGTGAGAGTTTGAATCCAGAGACTTCAGCACTAAAGCTGCAGTACGCAGGTTTCCTCATCGCCACCGTGTTCACACGAGACGACGTTAAACACTATAAAGTAATTTAAAGTAATATTTCAGAGTAAAAGCACGTAAGTATGTGAGCAGAAAATTACTTTTTATAGTGTGAGTGAGTGAGTGAGTGAGTGAGTGACAGAGAGACAGAAAGAGAGAGAGAGAAAAAACAAATAACGCTATGGTAAAATAGAGGCAAATATTGACTCTCCTCCTGCAGATCCTGTAGATTAAATATGGTTACACTTTCACTCTCACTGTGTGTGCATGTTTGTGTGTGTGTCTAGAGTGGATGTTTTTTTGTGTTCAGACACCTTAACACAAACACACAGGACGTCACGGTGTTTGTTCTCTGGACCTCTTTCTTATGTCGGAACTGAACTTGTGTCACTTCATGTTTTTGTTGACGTGTTCATACGACGATACCTGAGGCTGTTTGTTACATTTCAGGCAGAACAAACGCAGGTAACATTGTTTCCCTTCAGGCGTTTGACGACCACATCCAGAGTAAACTGAACATGTTTGCATGTCGTCAGATAATTCACCGACAAAAACCATGAAGGTAAAGAACTAAACTGATGTAAAGCAGCTAAAAACACAAACTTCTGCCCAGAGATGATTTTCAACAAGTTTCAAGTGTTCATATGATTCAGAAATGTGACACAATAAAACAACAGCAGTGCTGCGTGATAAATAATCTGTGTGTACGTTTGAGTCTTTGTCCTCAGATATGAGATCTATGAGGATATAAAGCTGCACACAGATACACTGTAATATACACTGTAAAATAAATATAATCTACTGCTTATGCTCTGTATCACATGATGATAAAATACACTTATTACCATTACCTTTCAGTTCAGATAAAACCTGTTTTATATTCTTGAAGGATATGTTCACATTGACTACAAAGAGGATTCAATTCTGCCATAATACAAATAATTAGGTTTCAATATATGTATAATATTTAGTGCAATTCACATATATAATATAAAAAATATGATGACTATCAATGCAACAGCAGGAACCAGTAAAGGTAACCACAGGTACTTTATCATGTCAACATACAGTATATAGATATAGTATATGGCAAATAACGAGCCCATTTTATAAATCCACGAGACTCACTGCCAAATAATGAGTCATTCTAGACATCCACCAAAAGACTGGTTGCCAAATAATGAGCCATTTTATACATCCACCCAGATACTGACTGACAAATAATGAGCTGTTTAAGGCTGGATGTATTTGTGATAATAAATACTATTTTACTTTATCATGACATGACAATCTCCAAAATCTAAGACTGTATCTTGTCCCATGTCCCCATATAGATATAATATCCATAGACTGAACATAAAATCTATGAACATCATAAAACATCTAAACATGCATTTTTCTCATTTAAAGTAAACACCTGTGAGACGAACACACTATACAGTGTCTTATTCATAATAAATAATCCTGAAAATGTTTCCTGCAGATACTGAGGAACGCTTTCACATCGTCTGTAAACGTCAAATAAACATGACATTTTTATTACGCTGGATCTGAAATTGACTGAAAAGCAAACAGATTTTGTGGCCGTGGGGTGTAAGACCACTAAATCTAAGGCATCCCAATTATGGGGAATATTACTTGTTAGTGTTGATGTTGAAAGAGATCGATGACATGGGATAGCCCCTCGAATAAAACCCCAGTGCCCCAGTGAGTGAAGCCGAGTCCCTGGCCGTCACCCTTTGTTTTCTGGCTGCAGGGATAAACCAGTGAGTTCTGGCTGCATGTTTTTACAGTAGTTTCATTACAACTGTAGGTTGTTTCCTCGTGGTTTTCCTGACTGATTGTACGATTAACTCTAATACTGCCCCCATGGTTTCCAGTGGTATTGCTCGTCCATCATCAAGTTCCCCTGCTCGGTGTACAGTGATGGACAAAATGAACGTAGTGCCAAATACAGACAAAAAAGGCTTCGTCTGTCTCTGTCTTTTGCGTAGAATAAATAGGGGGCACAGGATTTTTATGGGCGGGTTCCTCTGATTAGACCAGAGGGATTTTCCACAGGGATAAAAGAAGCCAACGAAGGGCCACAAATAAAAGGTTTGTAATCATTAAACCACTCTTTATATGCAGCCTTCTGTGAGCCGGAGACACTTCATCCAATAAATGAATATCTCATTCGTGCTTATTTACTGGGACAAGGACAGTCTTCTAACGATATGGCAGGGCCGGCTCTACCTAATTTTGTGCCCTAGGCGAGATTGCTCTCCGGTGCCCCCCCCACACACACACACACACGAATTACACCAGCCAAATGAACACTCACACATGTTTAATTTGAACAACAACAGCAAACAGCAAAAAATCACAACTTTCAAGTATTGAATTACAGCAACCACAAGAACAATCACAACAGTTTCATTTGAACAACAACAACAAACTGTCAGGTAACTCTTTCCAGCGTGTCTTTCACTTCAACTAAAATTGTACACGTTTGGACTTCCTTGCAGGAAAAGCATCTATGGTATCATCAAATGACACTTGCCTAGACACTTCACGGTTGATGCTCTTTTCAAGAGAGAACACACAAATGAGGGCGACTAGGAATAGAAAATCATTTTTATTTTCATTGTTTTAAAAAAATTTTTTTAATTTTTTTTTGCTGGAGGGGCGCCCCTCCAGCAGATGGCGCTCTAGGCGACCGCCTATATCGCCTATGCCAAGAGCCGGCCCTGCGATATGGAATAGCTGAGCTAACGTGCTGACGAAAATGAAACCATTGTTTCTCTTGATGGAACGCGTCAAAATGGCCGGCGATGAATCGACTATTTGTTACACACCTGCATGTCGGATGCTAATGTAAGTGTTTGATTACCTGCTTTGTGTGTGTTTTCTGCAGCGTTACCACTGAACCCACTGTGTACACAGGCGTGTAAGCGGACAGGGACTCTGCAGACCAGCTACTGCACCCATGACTTTGGTGAGCCACAATCAGCTTTTCTCTCGTGCCTACAAAAACCTCTATGTCCTCACAGCTGGACCTCGACACTCATTTCAGCTCGTTGTTCTTTTGCTCTGTGGACCCCACCTCACACAGCCATGGACAATGTGTTCTTGTTGCAAGACAAACATGTGGACAGTCACTGGATCATACCAGCTGTCAGTTACACTGGCGTCCACTCACATGTGCTGTCCTTTTTTGTCCGTTTTCCTCTAAATGGGAACATAATTTACAAAATTGGCATCATGTTCTATTGAAGAAGAGCTGAAAATGGCAACTGAAACCATTAACTCCTCAAGGAAAATGAGTGACATTACAAATCAAGTGAAATAGGCTAATTTTCCCATAAACTCCCATTCAGCGTTCCTTTTTTGCAACCAGCACAGTCGCCCCCCCGGTGGCTAACTGTTACTTTAGCCGAACTTCCTTGGCTTCACTTTTCACTCCTCAAGAACGCGTCTATATTTATGTATAGTCCGCGCTTACGCCCAACAAAGTGTCTTCACAAGGTCTAGTTGTCATTTAACAGTCTAGCATTGGTCTCACAATGACATACTTTATCCTTATTCAAAGGAAACTGATGATAATCATCTATTTTCTTTTTTTTAAGCAAAGATATTCCACTTGTGTGCTTTCACTTCACACATGCCCTTTTATTAATGATAATAATATAATAACAATAATAGTAATAATAGGCTATGGTGCAAGAACAAAAGGCAAACAACCTAATGTGCATGCATCAATCAAAACACGCCCATGAGAAACATGATAAATACAACCACTCTGAAGTATGCGACTTGTGCAGTGATCTCATCTCCATAAATAAACCTGTGCAGGTGGATTTGGACACATCCTAAAATGTACCACTGCCATTTGCATCAATGTCCAATGTACGCTTATGAGAATTAGAGGAAACAGTGGAGGAAATTAAGGACATTAAGAGGAAACAGAGTCCCTAATATTAAGAATGATACCGAAAAAAGTTCCAAAACAAGTCAGTAACATTACAAAAATTAGTTACAAAAAAAGTTACAAAATTATGTCATTAAAAAAATAATAATAATTATGTTTAGTGATCATTCTGAAGTGAAAAACCAAGATCATAAACCACATGGTCCTATGATGACTGGAATGATGCAGGCTCCACCTTGTGGCACTTCAAAATAAATCACCAGGGTTGAATGAGAGTGAACAAGACAGTATTTTAAATATGTTCTCATTCACAATTATCCTGGTAATGGGCATTCGCGATGATCATCGCCAATATTGTTAATATCTTACATTATTGCATCCCTATATGTTTGGTAAGTTAATCACAACTTCATTTTATGCATGTCATACTTAATAATTCTTAAGTGAAAGGTTTTTTTTCTGTGAAATTTCAATATTCTTCATTTTTGACCTTTCAGTTATTACGGGTAAGATCATGTCTGTGACTGCTGGTCAAAGAGGCTCCGCAAAAGTGGAGGTGGCCCTGATCAAGGCCTACAAGACAGGACGCCTCAACGTCGCCAAATCAGGCCCGACCACGTCAGTCACTCTGACCTCCACCTGCAAGAGATGCCCCGGCCTAAGCAAAGGTACAACACTCGCAAAAAGGGGACGTCGGGGTTAAAGCCGCTATCAGTGATATCCAAATATCGTATTCTGACAGATATAACTGATGTGAAGTTATTAGTACTAGGAATAGGAAAAGGAATCGAACAGATTCTCTTACTCCCATTAACTAAACGTGCATTTTATTAGGCAACGACTGTCTAACAATAATCATATGATTAAAGGGCCCTATTAGACATACACATAACCTAACCTTCATTATTTGATTGAGGGCCCGATCAAGACATCAGTTGTAAATAACGTAACACGTGGTATATGATTGAGGGGCCCGATCAAGATATATCACATGAGTGACTTATCTTAAGTTAAAATATTGGAATGACTAACATCGGGGCAAAGATATCAGACAATAGTGCAGAGGCTTGAGGCTCAGGGCCCCTCCAAGGCCCTGGGCCCGGTAGGCCCGTTCAGTAATCCATCCTTGCACCTCCCCATGTAAAACTAACCCCATCTAAATAGTATATATATTTATATTTATAGCAACTTTTACTACCAAATAAAATCAGAAGAAGAAGAAGAGTTGGAATTGGTCTGAATTTATATAGAGCTTTTCTAGTCTTGATGCTGCTTTACACTACAATTTTCACCCATTCACACATCTTTCATACCCATTCACACGCTTCACTATGGGGTTAAGGGTCTTGCTCAAGGACACATATAGGCTAGCAGATCCAGGAATTGAACCCACACCCTTCCAGTTGAAAGACAACTCGCTCTACCACTGAGCCAGGGTTCAATCCTTACACCTCACTTTTTTTGTACTTTTAAAACTTAAAAGTAAATTTTATATCAGAAAATGACTTTTGATTCTTCAGTACAGTAAATAAAGACTTACTGTAAATTAAAGACTTTCACTGAAGTAATATTATAATAAATGACTTTTTCTGTTAACTAATTCAAATTAATTGGACAAAGAGTTATTTAGTTTTTCTCCCAAATGTAATTCACAATACATTAAGTATACAGTCGATGTACTGTCTTTAACTATTTTAACTGCAGCTTTGGTTCATTTTGAAAGTAGTTATTGTTATTGTATAGACCACCGTGTTCCTCCTGGTTTGGTCAAACGTGACATATTTGCTATTTGTTGACATCTCTCTTCCTGTTGTGTCTCTGCGATACAGGCTTGAACTACGTGTTGATGGGGAAAGTGGACGCTCAGGGCAACGGCCAGCTGAGCCCCTCCAGCTTTACTCTCCTCTATAAGCCCATCCACGCCAAAGCACTCGCCCTCCTTTCTCGCAAATCATGCTGACCTCACGGCCCCATCCACCAATCACAGCACACACCTGCAGAGCCCTGACTCTCTAAAAAAAAAAAAACAGCTACACAAAAACATGTAACTTAACATAAAGACTGAAAATATTATGACTTATATCCAAAAACATTTCTTATACGATGTAAAACAGTTGATTATTTACATTTTTTTGAAAGAGTAAACACACCGTTGACTGTTGTGTATTTTATATGTAAATTATATTGTTTGTGTTAAAAGATGCACATTAATAAACAATAAATAAAAAACAAAATTAATGTGATGCTGGTGCTGGGGTGATTTTATGACGACCACTTTATTGGGTACAACTGTTCAACTCACCGTTATTTAATGTTCATTAGAGAAAAAAACATTTACACTCAACTATTATATTTATTACAGTAACCTAAAAGTTATGCCACACATTACTGTGATTTAGCAGCGTGTGTTTTCTGTATAAATACTGTATTCACCACGACGTCACACTAATAATTGCCGTACAATACATAACATATGATTTAGCAGTATTTCTTTTCTGAGTAGATACTGCTGGAGTAAAACTAACACTTTAGAGGAGTTTCATGTGCAATGACCACAATTGAACACAATAGTACACAATTATATTGTGAATTATTATAATTAAAGAGTGTGAAGTCAAAGAAAAAAAAATGCATAAGATCCTCCACCAGTGATGCGTCTCTTACCACAAAACTTCTTTTAGTTCCGACAGCAGCAGGAAATCACCGCCCAGGCTATTCTGGTAAAACTGCACCTGTTTGACAATAATGGAGACCAAGAGGGAAGTGACTTCATAATAATAATAATAATAATAATAATAACAACAATAATAATACACTTTATTTGTATAGCACCTTTCGTACAATGATTGCAGCTCAAAGTGCTTCACATTGTAAAGGAGAATAAAATTTAAAAAGCAAATACAACAATAAAACACAACACAGGGTGGAATGAAAAGGAAAAAGTCAAAAGGTAAAACTTTGAAATAAACAAAAGATGCAAAGGGCCCACGGGCCACCACTGCTGTATAACAACTGTAAATGACGTCTCACACTCGAAGGAAACAGGAACATTGACTCTTAAGTTTAAGTGATAGCACACAAATTAAAATATAACATTTCAACCAACAGAGCCCATTAAACTCTTGCATGAAACCATTATCCACCACATTATCCAAAATTCACCATATCATCCTGACATCAACGTGCACAATGCATTGCAAAACTCCAAAAATAGTGCAGGCCTACAGGACAAAGACTACAAACATCACTACATTTTACCTCACTGAATTCATGTGACCTCAAGGTTTAGTGAACCCAAAAATGATCAATTATCAAATTTAGCTTACAGTTTCTGGTTGCTCAGCGGGCGCGTCGACAGGAAAGTCCAAAAAACTAGGAACTAAGTTTGGATGTAAATCAGACACATGAGAAAGATGGCACTTGGACATAGGAAGTGACACTGAGAGACAGCCAATTCCATGAGGAGGCGGGGCTAACTGAACACAGGTGAGACTAATTAGAGCGAGGCATACAATCAAAGAAGCAGGAAACAGGACACAGACAGGAAGTAACACGCAAGTTAAGCAACTTCAAAATAAAACAGAAAATAACACATTTTAAAGGCTCAGTTTACATAGGCGAGGAACAGTTAAATAAAATGACATTGATACTTGTTATTTTGTGTTTATTTAGTGATTCTATCATGTAGTTTTCACCTTTCAACCTTTGTTGTCGTCTCAAGTTTTCTTCAGAAAATGAATGAAGTTGAAAACAGAAAGAGCAGCAAGAGTATGAGGAGGATATAAAAGTGCGGGGAAAATGAGTCAGTGATTTCAGTGAATGTAAGAAATGTCTCCTCAAACATATTCCCAGTCTGAGACAATAAAAAAAGTGCAACTGAAAGCAATAAACAACCTCAGGAGAGCTTCAAACACCATTGAGGTTCACAAGACAGAAAAGGTGTGAAAACATGTGTGTTATCATTTAAAATTCAAACACTTATTATATCTGTCACAGCATTGGCCTCTAGTGGCTTCTTTATGTAAATGCAGAGTGGGAAATTGCTTAAATAAACTCAAACAATAATACACTAAATGATAAACTGAATTTGTGATTGAATCTAAATTAAATTGATGCATGAGATGTTTAATCCAACCATTGAAGTTACATAAAAGGACGAAATTAGGGGGAAAAATGTAGTTTTCTTGTCGCCTTGAGTCAGGAAATATAAAAAACCCACTGAGTTAATGAAATGTACGTGCACTTAGAGCAGCAGAAGCTGTGACTCACCAGTTATCAGTAACGGGCGTGTAGGAAACGACGTATTTTCATATACACAGTAAATCCATTTGCTGTAAATGTTGAGCAAGTTTCACTCGCACGTGACCTTCACCCATCATTAACTCTCGCTGGCATTGTTACCGTGATTTCCACACCTCCAGTCAATGTGACCTAAAAGCTTGAATTTGAGAAGTGACCGCACACTGACGGCTCCTCAACAATGCTCTTTAAGCAAAAGACAGAAGCAAAACATTTAAAAAAAACAAAAAAAACCAGGACAAAGTCACATTTTGCCTTTCATTTCCTGTTCTTCTTTTTACTTTTGGAAATGAGCATTTAAACAACACTAATCTGAAAGTGAGCAGTGTTAAGTATTATAACTGTAAAGCTGAACCATTAGAGCATTTGTTTTTTCATGACATATATTGCCATTTGATTTTGCGACATGACTTTTTAATTCAATATTTGCTGCCTAATAGATAGAACAAGAAACATTGCCACATAAGATGTCATCAAATATATACTGTACATTAATCCAAAGATGAGAACTAAAGCTATGACTTGTTTCTACCCTGTAAGTATTGCATTTTTAATTGTATTGTTTTCATTTTTTATTGTAATTTGCTTATAACAATTGACCATGGTGTTGTATTTCGGGAGCCAGGTAAGGTTCTTCAGAGAGAGGCTGCCATTTTTGGAAAACCATGTTTTTGCAATAGCCCACAATTGACAAATAAAACAAATTAGTGCCGTCTAGAGAAAATTGATTAATCAATTAATTGATCTAATTAATCTCTTTTTTTAAATCGCACCTAAAAATTACTTAGAAAAGCCTCAACTTGAAATTCATTATTACATTATTGTGGCAGATCAAAAGATTAATATTTATTGCTTTAACAAACTTGAACAGATGCAGCCATTTTATTCCACTGTGTTTATTTCTCAAACTCTCAAAATTCAAATTAAATAAAACATCAGGTCCATATAAAATAGCCTGTCGGTCGCAGACTTGCTCATACGCGGGGTGTTAGCTTTGCTGTGGCTCGCTAACTTGCTAACGTCTTTGCTGCTAACGTTAGCTGTGGCTTCACTGGGTGCTTTGCATTGACGTGGTAGGCTAAACTTGAGCTGCTTCAGTGGTAAGCTAACTCCTTCTTACACAGAAGTATTATCACTTTACCTTTGTCAACGGTGCCGTCGGGGCATTTTTGAAATGTAATACAGGAACAGTAAAGTTGGAGATTACAAATTAGATTAACGCGATTAAAAAACATAACATGCTAAATATGACTGTAACTAATGAATCGCAATTAACGCGATAATTTGACACCCCTAATCCAAATCACTACTTTACTTGGACTTCATATACAGACAAAAACATGAACACCATAATGGATGTAATAAAGTACAACTTGGCGCCTCCCGTCTCCTTGAAGTCGCTAGGCATCGGCAGGATCGGACAAACCACAGCACAGGAAGAAGCAACACATGGCACAGCAGCCGATAACCAGAATGAGACCTAAGAGGATGTAGCCCAACGTGGTGGTCCAGAAAGCAAACAAGTAGAGAGTCTTGTTACAGTAAGGATCGACGTCTGTGGTGGTCTTGTTATAGTTGGGCTGGTAAATAGAATAGATCCACACATTACCTGGAAAAAAAAAAAAACAAGAACAAGAAAGAAACCAATTAAGAGACATACACGTGTTTGAATTTGCAGCGGAAGCATCACCATTAAACCAAAATTACAATGTCGACTGTAAATACTGCAATTCGATTTTTTCTTCTTTGCAAATTAAATAAATGTTACCCTGAAGTTCATGTTCTGATAAGGCAATACGTAAAAATACACAATATGTGGCAGGCAGGTCAGACTGGAAGTCTCACTCACTGAACCAATAACACAGGCTTTGACACTTTCAGCAGGTCAATGTTGTGCTTTCTCACGCCTGTGTTTGACTGTACATGTACTGTCAATTACTGGCTACAATTTGCACTAGTTTCACAGCAAATAATGTGTGTGTATATTTACAGTAAATCACTGTGCCACAGTAGGTCACTGCATCATTTTATAGTACTGACAAATGACAGTTGTATTATCTGGGATTCAGCAACATTACCTGAATAAATACAGTGTCTTTTAAATAAACGTCATTGCATATTACTCTGATTTTGCAGTATCCTTCTTTTTAAATCCCACATTACACTGCAGTACATTACAATGATTAGGCAGCTTGGTTAAAAACTGGAACTGCAAGAATCACACCTCAGAACATCATTTTAGAGGGGTTTCCTCTAAAACACACAAAAATATGGAATTCGATTGCACATCATCACTGTTTAAGCCAATTTGCTGTGAAATGTACAATTAAAGCCCTTAAATTGTTGACATAATGGACATTACAAGTTCCGTTTTAGTCATTTCTTTGTTAAATGGAGTAAAGAAAACCAGAAAATGTTCACATTTAAAAAGCTGAACACCTGGAGAACTTGTTTTACTTTTAAAACATTCAAATTGATCAAAGTGATTATCTGACATTTTCCACCATGGTAAATAGTGAAATTTTACAGTTGGTTTTAACCAGAAATACGTTAACATGAGGAAACCAATAGCGCATCAAGAGCTATGTCATGAGGACTTCTAAACTCACCAGCGATGAACCAGCAAGAGAGGAATAAAGACGTCAGTGAGTTCCAGGCCTTGCAGACTTGACTGAGTGGGTTTGTGGTGCCGTCTTCAGGCTCCTGAGCACAAGGCAGGCAGGCGAGCAAGGATAGCATCAGGCCAAAAACCCCCAACACTATCAAATAGATGGGGATGTAGTCCTGCTTCGGACATTCGTGAAGATACACTACTCCTGTAGGAGGCAAGGGCAAAGACAAGAACAGGAAAAAACTGATTCCAAAAACATGGAAATTCAATAAAACTGCTACTTTACTGTCACATGCAATTTCACCATGAATAAAATACCTGAGAACAGGCATCAACTCACCAAGTGCAATCTGAGCAATAGGCAGAGCGACTGCAAATATCTTTGAACATCCTGAAAGAATAAAAAAATAAAACGCCTTTAATTTACTTTTTTTTGTGTACGGTGCTGATTTAACAGAAACAAAAATATATGCGAGTGTCACACCTCACCTAATTTATATCCAGTGGGTTGTGGAGGGTTTTTTAAGGTTTCAGTGAAAGTGATCATTTTAACAGTAATGAATGAAGGCGCTAACCTGCAGAGGAAAACACACAACTGAGAATATTGGTGTATAAACGACTATAAACAACTAGAAGTAAACAAAAAATAAGCTTTTACACCACAGTAAAATTTTCTCCAACTATATAAACACACCTGAGCAAAAAAGTACTCAAAATGTTTCTAATCGGATTGAATTTGTAAAATTTGGAAATACGTCACAGTTTAAAGTTCGCTTGGCTTTTCTTTTTTTAACACAAATGAAAGAAAACGGTCTATTTTGTGACTTCTGGAGAATTATTGCTACTTTAATACTACTACTACTAAAAATCCCATGTAAAATTAATCACACATTACAAAACTCCCCTGCATTTTTTAAAGCCTGAATATGTGACCTATAAACACACACCTGTTATTCCCCTGCAATTCACCATGGGTGATCCTTGTCAAGATGTAGTACATTATAATAAAATCTGTTATTTTTTGCTCTAGTCTTTTTTCCGTAATCATCTCATCGAAAAAGCACATACAGATGCACTATTTTCATAAGGTGTCCGATAATGGGTTTGACCTAAACCCGTCCACTTCAAACAGAAACAAAGTTTTTAACATGACAGCCTTCAGACTCCTCGTCTCTTACCTCCTCCCTGGTTTGCTGCTGCTGGTACTGTCAGCTGCTGCTACCAGTCAACCGTGTCCTTATAAGAACTGGATAGAGCACCGCCCCCTGACAGTTTTGTCATGGTGGCCACTCATGGTACTGCAACAAAAAATACTCACATGGCCAAAAAGCAATTTTCCCATTGACCACAATAGTAAAAGAGACACCTATGAAACTGTTCATGTATAGATCTTTATATTCTATATTTTTCACATTTGTAAAACCTTCCTAAAGGCCACAAAAAGCCCAGAAAAAGTTATTTCCCAAAGCACAAAACTCAGTCATTGCTAATAGAAGTGGTATAAGATTAGTACAGTACAAATGTAGCACTGTTTATTACGATGACATCACTGAACAGGTGAATTTTAGGTGCACTAAAATTCACAATACTACTTGACGTCTGTTCTACACCCTGTATGATAGAGAAGAACAGATTACACCAATCAATGAATGAGGAGCCAGATTTATTAGGTTTTCACATAACATTATTAATCAACCGGCTCAAATGTTAACACATTACACTGTCAATCTACAGCCGTCATTCAGACAGCTTTACATGACAGACATAATTAACTGAACTAGATCATCAATCTATGCACTAAATTTAGCAGAGTGAAGTAACCAGCACCACTATATAGCAGAGAGTTTTCTTTGCTCCAGAGAGCCAGAGAAAGACATCTGCTCATCTCATGGTAACAACATTGATGTGTTTGTATAAATAAAAAGAGCAGTTTATATGTAAACTGAAATAGAAACCAAAATTAAAAAGTGCCTTTTGTAATAACTCTCATCATGCTGAGAGACTGTCAAATGACATTTGTTTTCAGTCAAAGAGAAACCAAAATAAGGATCTAAAGTTCACCACTTAATACTTTGCACAGTTAAAGTTTCACATCACTTTTTCAGGAAAAATCTGAATATTTTGCTTAAAATATTATATGATACTAACCACTTCATCAAAATAAAAATCACATTTTTCATTGTAAGCAGCGTGGGTATAAGTGCAGGCATTGACTGTTCAGACACTTTGGGATTCTTGCTTTAGTGCAGTCCAGGAAATTAACAAAAACAAACATTGCTCTCCCACTTTCTATTTCCCTCTCGAAGTGCTACAGCGCCCACTGGCGGCAACAACCAGTTACAGCACTTTCAATCCAGAATATAACAAATACCCAATATGAAATTAAGGTCATTTGAATCTCAACTCAGTATTACTTTTAGTGCCAACAAAGTGATTATCACTCATTGCAGTCCGAACTGCAGACTTTGGACAACGTAAAACAAGAGCACAAGTTAATTTATCAAATTTAGCTTACAGTTTCTGGTTGCTCAGCGGGCACGTCGACAGGAAAGTCCAAAAACTAGCAACTAAGTTTGGATATAAATCAGACAGATGAGAAAGACTGAACTGAAAGACGCCAGGAACTTGGACAGAAGAAGTGACGCTGAGAAACAGCCAATTCTGTGAGGAGGCGGGGCTAACTGGACACAGGTGAGACTAATTAGGGTGAGGCATACAATCGCAGGAAACAGGACACAGACAGGAAGTAACACACAAGTTAAGCAACTTCAAATTAAAATAGAAAATAACACATTTTAAAGGCTCAGTTTGCAAGTGGGAATAATTAACAATATAAGACATTCATAATTGTTATTTGTGTTTATTTGGGGATTCTTTAATTTAGTTTTCACCCGTTATGACTGCACAACACCGTTTCTGGTACCTTAGTTGTTGTCTTCTCAAGTTGAAATGAGTCAGTAATTTCAGTTAATGTAAGAAATGTCTACTAAAATATATTCCCATTCTGAGACAGTGACAAAGTGCTTTGCGACTCGCGTCTGAAAGCGATAAATAACCTGAGAAGAGCTTCAAACACTATTGTTTTGAGGATCACAAGACAGAAACGGTGTGAAAACATGTGTGTTATCATTTAAAATTCAAACACTTATTATATCTGTCACAGCATTGACCTCTAGTGACTTCTTTGTGTAACTGCAAGAGTGGGTTGTTTTTTTTGTTGATGAAGAGGTAAACCCATCTAGTACAACAGACTGACATCTGTCAGCCAGGAAGGATGAATGTTATCACGTACGTCATATGTTATTATGACATACATGAATAACCATGTATTATTTAATGTTCCACTTTGTGTGTGAAAAGTGCTATAATAATAAAAAAAAATAGCTGATGACCCAATACCCATTATTAACTGTCGCTGACGTTATTACCATTTTCACACCACCGGTTCCTGAAAAATGCTTTTTAAACAAAAGACAGCACTTTATTTTCATTTTTTTAAGTCACTGTAGAAGTTTCTAGCAGGCAAAGCTATTTGTCTTTCATTCTATTTATCTCTTTATTGCTGCAATTGGTATCAAAGCACCGTTGCCTTTAAAGTGCCTTTAAGGTGCATCATCAAAGCCATGTTTTGTTATAATATCGCCTTCGTATGCGCCTTTGTAAAGCAATCAATCATCAGAACCTGTACGACTTGTCGGTTTTACAACCTAACTAGATGCTGTCTAACTAACTAACTTCAAGCTGATAACTGTCTAACTGCAAACTGACGTCTGCTTAACTGTGTATGTGGAATAAACCTAAAGAAAGACAGTCGAGTTGTGCCCGCCGTACTTGTTCTGGTTACCCTTTCCAGAAGGGAGCATTGAGCTGGAAAGACCAGCCAGCAGAAATCTGGACAGTCACACTTTGCCTTTCATTTCCTGAGAACATGTGTTTTATTTTACTCATTTTGTGGGTGTTCTGTTGTTTTATTGTATGTCTTTATGTCTATTTTATGCACGCACTATGTACATACAGATTTACTGTACAGATTTACAGATGTACTGTATTTACAGACTATACAGCACTTTTTTGCAGTTTTCACAGTTTTAAATGTTCTTTATAAATAAAGTTGGATTGGATTGAAAGAAATCACTCTCTGTTGATAAAATTAAAGTTAAATGATGGTCAATGGCTTGTGTTTATATAAAGCTTTTGTTGTTTTCTTGTCTTGATGATTCACCCATTCTCACACTTTCACACAGCGCATCTATGTGCAGCTCATTTTCTAAACCCACATCATTTAAGATGAAAGACGACTCGCTCTACCACTGAGCTACCATCATCCCCATTGAAAGCACTCAGAGAGTACATATCTGTTGGCCCACATCAGGACCAAAATCAGAAAATGGAATCCAAATCACTCCTTTACTTGGACTTCATATAAAAACTAATGTAGCCAAAAACACCTTAATGGATGTAATAAAGTAAAATAATAATATTATTAACTTTTTTATTATTAAGGCAGCATGAATACAACAAGAGCAGATATTTAATATTTCATTACGTTTGACAACACAACAAACAGGAATCACTTGCCGTTGTAAAAAGGGCTCAGCATTTACAGATGCATTATTTATGATCAATGTTAAACTTTTTATCGTCTTAAAAGTTACAAATGTACACATCAGAGCTGCCAGACATAAAGCTGTGCAACTACAGTGCAAGGCAAGGTTTTCAAGCGATTAGTCGTGATGCACGCGATGTGCTTTTCGCATACGCTCGAAGCGGAACTGTGTTTCTGTGCACAGCAGTTACGCTTTTTTACAGCATTTCATTCAACCTTGCATCGAGGACACGTGTAACAGCCGATTGTAACCGCCTCACAAGCGAAAACGTGAAGTCTCTAGTCGTCAGGGTCGGCTCTGCCGCACAGGAAGAAGCAACACATGACACAGCAGCCGATAAACAGGACGAGACCCAATACGATGTAGACCAACGTGGTGGTCCAGAAGGCAAACAAGTAGACGGTCTTGTTGCAGTATGGATCAACGTCTGTGGTGGTCTCGTTATAGTTGGGCTGGTAAATAGAATAGATCCACACATTACCTGGAAAAAAGAAGAAGAAGGAGAAAGAAACCGAATAAGAGAGTTTTTCTACATAAACTTGAGTTATTGCATATTACTGTGATTCTTTTTAAATCCCACATTTTACTGCAGTACATTACAATGACTTAGCAGCTTGGTTCAACTGTAACTGTAAGAATCACACTTCAAAACATAATTTTAGAGGGGTTTCCTCTAATACCCACAAAAATATGGCATTAGATTGTACATTATTACTGTTAAAGTGTGCAATTTCCTGTGAAATATACAATGAAAGCCCTAAAATCATTGACATAATGGACACTACAAGTTCCGTTTCAGTCATGTCTTTGTTATATGGAGTAAAGAAACCAACATGAGGAAGCTAAGAGCGCACCAAGAGCCAGGAGGACTTCTAAACTCACCAGCGATGAACCAGCAGAAGAGGAAGAAAGACGTCAGCGAGTTCCAGGCCATGCAGACTTGACTGAGTGGGTTTGTGGTGCCGTCTTTTGGCTCCTGAGCACAAGGCAGGCAGGCGAGCCATGATAGCATCAGGCCAAAAACCCCCGACACTATCAAATAGATGGGGATGTAGTCCTGCTTCGGACATTTGTGAAGATACACTACTCCTGTAGGAGGCAAGGGCAAAGACAAGAAATTTAATAAAAGTGCTACTTACCGTTTAATGAAATTTCACCATGAATAAAAAGGCATCACCAACTCACCAAGTGCAATCTGAGCAATAGGCAGAATGGCCGCAAAAATCTTTGAACTTCCTGAAAGAAGAAAACAAAAAATGGCTTTAATTTACACTTTTCTTTAAGGAGTGTAGTGATTAAAAAGAAACAAAACTATGTGCGAGTGTCACACCTCACCTAATTTATATCCAGTGGGTTGAGGAGGGCTTCGGATGTTGTCAATTAAAGTGGCCATTCTATCAGTAATGAAGGCGCTAACCTGCAGAGGAAAACAAACAACTGAGAATATTGTTGTATACGCGACAAGAAACAACAACAATAAAACAAAAAAAAAACCAAGCTTTTACACTCCTGTACGTTTTCTCTGTCACTGAACACCATCTTTAAAAACATGTTCATTAGCTTTTTGTAACAGGAAACTGAAGTTTGTATCACTTTGAAAACAGCTCACTCCACTGGGAATTTGTGAAATTTGGGAATATGTCACAACTCAAAGTAGAGCTGAAACAATTAATCAATTAATCGATTACTAAATTAATTGACAACTATTTTGATAATCGATTCATCGGTTTGAAGCTTTTTTCATGATTAAAACAGGATTTCTGATCGTTTAAGCTTCTTAAATGTGAGTATTTTCTTCACTTCTTTCTGAATAACAAAGAAATCATTAAAAGTGAATCATTTTGGTTTGTGGACAAAACAAGACATTTGAGAACGTCATATTTCCAGGTTTGACGAACGCCGATCAACATTTTTTAAGATTTTCTGATATTCTATGGACCAAACGATTAAACGAGAAAATAATCGACAGATTAATCGATTATGAAAACAATTGTTAGTTGCAGCTCCAGTTCAAAAAGAAAAGAAAAACGATCTATTTTGTGACTTCTGCAGAATTATTGCTACTTTATATCACTACTAAAAAATCAATATAAAATGAATTACAACTATGACTCAACAACACACATTTTTTAAAGCCTGAATATGTGACCTATAAACACACACTCCCAGGATGTACATATAAGGATTTGTGTATTATTAATCAGTCATAGATGTATTATGTTATTGCTCTAAACTCTCTAAAGTCTTTTTTCCATGATCCTCTCTTCAAAAGAGCACCTACAGATGCACCATTTTCACAAGTGACGGATGACCTGAGGGAGACTCTCTATCTTGGCAACACTGTGACAATATTGACACACGTTTTATTGCATTTCAGCCTCCTGGTCCGTTATAAATTATCTTTCCTGTTGCTGGGTTTCCAACCCCGACCTGCGATGAGCAATGCTGTTATCAATATGCAACAATTCTTCCAGCAAACTGTGAGTCAGATTGGTGTTTCTGAATTCAACGTGTATGGAACGTGAGAATGACAGCACAGCAGAGCTGAATGATGTGGTCAAACACTCATAGAGCACTAACAGATTAGCCATTTTTGCATCTTAACTGTTGTTTTTATGGGGGAAAAAAACATTTAAATCATGAGGATTTTAACTTTTTTTCATGTGTTTCCAGCAACACAGCAGAACGCACACACGTCACACATTTTTATCACATTTAATCAAATAACAGCATTGTCTTTTGACTTTGATATCACCCTTGGTCGACAGCTATTTTGATTAGTGTTTGTCGATCCAAAAAAGGAAGTCATGATGAATAAACAAGGGTTTGTATAAGTGGACAGAACAACTGCTCTCAGTGTTTAATTTTGTGATTGGCAACCAGCCATCATTCCCCAATCCATTTTTACAATTTTTACAATTTAAATTACATTTTTCAGTTCAGTGTACTGTCACAGAGTCTCTTCACACCATAATAGTCTTTTCCTCCATCCTAATAAACTCATCTCACCGCCTTTCCTCGAATTCCTGAGGAATTACCTGATCTGATAGATGATAGAAATAGATGTAAATGGAGCCAGGAGGCAAAGTCAAATTCTCCCTCTTATCACTTGATTTACTTAATGCTGAAAGGTTACGATGGACTTTTGACCCTGCCTACCCCACAATTATGCCAAATATGTCTGTTTTAGTTTTAATGTGGAAAGTAGGTGTTTTTATTTCGTTTTGATGGGGGATTTTAGATGTTGCCAAAGTCGCATGATTCTCCCTGCACAAATCAATTTAGTTCTTATTTACTTCCTATTTATGAATGTCAGGAAGTCTGGTTACACAAGCTCCAGGGACTTAAAGTCACAAATTAGAGTTTAGACACAACTACAGTTGTTTCGATGCTGCATGACCACCTCTTTGAACTGCTGCGCCTGCTGCTGACGTCATGAAGTGTGACTGCATTCCCACGGTAAAAGCCAGTCTGACCAATATAACAGGAACAGCAGAGAGAGACAACAGGAGACAACCTGCACCGATAACAAACAAACACATGACGCACGCGCGCGCGCGCGCGCACACACGAGTGAAACTTGAAGTGATTGAATGTAAACTAGTGTTTTTATCCCACTTAAAAAAAACCTTTTCCATTACATGTTACATTACATTACATGTCATTTAGCAGACGCTTTGATCCAAAGCGACTTACAATAAGTGCATTTAGACATTTGGGTACAAATAAGAGCTAGAAGTAAGTAAGAGCTTCAAGTAAGCCAAACTATAAAGTGCTAGTCATAAGTGCGATGTATAAGGTTTTTTGGGTTTTTTTTTGTCGTCGTCGTCTTAGTCAGGGAAGAGTCGGAAGAACTCGTGTAAATGCAACACGTTTTGTTCGCTTTAAAACAAATGAAGAACAATAGAACAACTAAACGCACACAAACCCACTGAACCACATGAAGCGAGTCAATGTTGTCACAATGAAAATCAAACACTGTCACACAGGTAAAGTCGTCTCGTTTGGTTGTTTTGTTTTGTTTTGTTTTGTTTTGGCTCACAATTCAACATGGACACGCATCAACACGAAGCCAACTTCAACTGTCCGATAATGGGTTTCACCCAAAGCCCTCTGCTTCAGCCCGAAACAAAGCTTTTAACACGATAGCGTTCGGTCTCCTCGCCTCTTACCTCCTCCCTGGTTTGCAGCTGCTGCTCCTGTGAGCTGCTGCTAAGTCAACCGCGCCTTACACACACACATACACACACCTGTCGGGAGCGCGCACGCACAGGGCGTGTGTCTGGGTGTGTGTGCGCGTGTGTGTGGAGCGTTCCTACTGTCTGTCAGCTGGTCATAAAGACTACTAATGAGGATAATAATCCACTTCAATGTACAGTGTGTGGAGGATTTAGCGACACTTATTTGTGAAGTTACTTCACCCTTCTTTTCCACACGTGTTGGACAACGTATTATCCTTCAATTAGCGTCAAAAATGTTTAGTTTGTCTAAGGTGGGCTACTGTAAAAACACGGTGGTCCAAAATGGCGGCAGTCAGGTGTAACACTTACTAAAGATTTCCAAGTATATTCATTTTAATATATAAACTAATAATAAATAATGATAACAAAGTTGGGCCACACCATGGTGTAGTGGTTAGCACTCTCGCCTTGCAGCGAGAAGATCCGGGTTCGAGCCCCGGTTGGAACAAGGGCCTTTCTGCATGGAGTTTGCATGTTCTCCCCGTGTGTGTGTGGTTCTCCCCGTGGTTCTCTCCGGGTACTCCGGCTTCCTCCCACAGTCCAAAAACATGCAATGTGGTGATTAAGTTCGATTCCACCCCTGGCTAATTGTACTTGATTCCATTGTAAGTCGCTTTGGATAAAAGCGTCTGCTAAATGACATGTAATGTAATGTAATTAGGTAAATTGGACACCCTAAATTGACCATAGGAGTGAGTGTGAGAGTGAATGGTTGTTTGTCTCTAGTTGTGTGTGGCCCTGCGATGGACTGGCGAACTGTCCAGGGTGTACCCTGCCTATCGCCCGATGTAGCTGAGATTGGCACAGCACCCCCCGTGACCCTCTGGTGGAGGATAAAGCGGTTAGATGATGACTGACTGACTGACTGATAACAAAGTTTTCTCTCCTCGCTTTGCTTGTTTGTTGTAAAGTTTTGTTGTGCTTTGTTATCATTTACAGGGCTCATTTCAAAAAGAAAAGAAACAACAAAAACAGATGACGGAAATATGACTAGGACAAGAAATGACAACAGAATAAGCCACTCCCCCTTCCTATATATTTCTCAAGTTATTTTATTACAAATGTTAAGAGGTTATAATGTCCAGTTTTGTATTTATTGTATATGTATTGTTCTGTGTAGCAGTGCAGCTCACAAAATAGTATCTGTGCTCCAGTTTCTGCGATGAGAAGTAGCACATACAGAGAGGTGTGGTTTCTCCTTTTGGCCACAAGGTGGAGTATCTGCTAAAGGGAGCACTGCTCCGGAGTAAACTTATATAGCGATAGTGGCGCGTGAGAAATACAATGTGTGGCGGGAGTGCGTGACTTTAGACCGAAAAGTGTGACTGTTAGGCTCAATGCGTGAGACTCAAGAGCCCTGTGTTATTATGAAACACTGTATGACAAAATTATGAGGAAATATATTAGTCTCTGTTTAACATATCAGGAAGTGTCACATCATTATCATGCTTTATTTTAATGAGTCATAAGCCCTCAAACTCACAACACAACACTGGTAAATATTAATTTATGTTCACACTCATTTGTTCAAATGTTTGGTCATTCAGGGTGGAAATAATATTACACAATATGAAAAGTTGAATGATGTGTAATAATTGTGTGGTGGTTAAAAATGTACAGTACTTTTTAAGAGTGTAGAATATACAGTGAATTAAGAGCTTCAAATGAGCAAACAGGGCAGGAACATGTAACGTGGACGTAGAAGTAGTTTTACATCAAGAACCCCAGTATACAGTATCAGGCTGAGCCTCCAGATAAACAAATACTCTCCAACAAAGAACCGATAACGGTTCACTGAGTCGACGCCTTTCATCGGACGTTGACACAGTGTGCATTGTAACAGGTGTGGACTGAGATCAGGCCAGAGTGTAACCAGATAGTTTTATTGACAGAGAATTTCGACACCATCAGGACGCGAGTAATGACTTTAATGCTGGGTTTTTGGCAGTTAATATATTGGGGCAATGTCCAGTGTACATTTGATATCTTTATTTTGTTATCTACACTTTCAAACCAAATATGAGCGAGTCAGTGGTTTTACCCAGTGAGTAAATAAAACAGCTAGGCTAACACTATGCTAAAACATGTTAGTCCAGTGTGTAACCTTTACGATGTCTTGGCAGAATTGAAAGTGTAATGCTTCAAATAATCACATTAGCTGATTGGTTTTCAGACACACTGTGTTAAATATTTATTCAAAATGCAAATGTGATTTTGTACATTTACATTCAAACAACAGAAATAAAGTCAGAAATAAATATGACAGCAACAACAAATATGACAAGCGTATGATTAATGAATATTATTTAAAAAAATAAACAACTAAAGTAAGTTTGGCAGCAGGGAGGAGAGTGGTTGCCATGGATTGATGTAGTTACCAAGGATGCTGTCACAAGTCTGTGAGGCAGGGACTGGAGGACGTCTCAACGTGAACGCAGCCTCTGTGTCGAGAGCCGGACTGGCTGGTCAATCGCAGGTCAATCACGTGGCTGCGAGTCCTCTCAGACTCCACTGTCTGGAGTCGAGCCGTGCCGAGGACGGTGTCCCACAGTAAACCTCTGCTCCATAACTGCACACGACAGACGCGGCTCATTATCAGCTCAGAATCAGAATCATTGGACATTTGTGAAACATGCTTTGTTAGTTTGTTAGCTTTTGGCAGTGATTTAGCTCCATGGGAACGTGCATACCTCGACAGAGATGTGCGCCTCGGGGTATCTCCTGTAGAAGATGACTCTGAAGTTGAACTCTGGGTTTCCCTCGGCCTTAAACACTCGCGTCCTGATGGTGTCATTCTCACACCGCACAATGGCATAAACATCTGGAGCTGTGAAATTATGTAAAAGAACAAACACAAACATGCATTG
Source organism: Solea senegalensis (assembly GCF_019176455.1). Taxonomy (NCBI): domain Eukaryota; kingdom Metazoa; phylum Chordata; class Actinopteri; order Pleuronectiformes; family Soleidae; genus Solea; species Solea senegalensis. The sequence goes on from NC_058031.1 coordinate 24,856,360, forward strand.
AAGGGAAATCCCTTGAAGGCCACCATCATTTCATAACATGCTTGAGGAAATGAAAGGGTGAAAGGAAAGAGGGGCCTTCTCTTTATTGCAATGTGCTGTGTCACCATTAAGCCAGTGGTATACTTCTGTGCACATGCCGCACGCCAAGGTGAGTGTCTCTTTTGCACATCGCATAACCATTACCATTAATCGATTAATCAATTGCTAAATTAATTGTCAAACAGTTTGATAATTGGTTAATTGACCATATGTGTCAGTGTGTGTGTGAGTGGATGGTTGTTTGTCTCTATGTGGCCTTGTGATGGACTGGCGAACTGTCCAGGGTGTACCCCGCCTTTCGCCCTATGTCAGCTGAGATTGGCACAGCACGCCTCGCGACCATCATGTGTCGGATAAAGAAGTCAAAGATGGGTGGATGGATGGTTTTAGTGTTTTTTAAATAATTTAAACAGCTCTAAACATCTGTGTTTTGGACAGATTGTCAGGAAAGCAAGAAACACATGTGTCAGTCGGGATGCTGAGAAGAACCCCAAAAAAACAGAGTCTCTGACTCAAGCAGTGCAGCTGTGTGGAAGCGGGCTGACGTGAGACGGCAGCAGAGCGGAGTGCACCCATTCTGAGCAGCAACAGTGAATACTATTTTCTGATTGGCTGATAGGTCGCTAATTCAAGACAGCTGTATGAATGAACTACGCAGAGCAATTTTTGTAGATTTTTAAAATCACAGTCCACTTCAGTGTCAGCTTTAGTTTCTCTTTAAGTACCTGATCCATCATCGTGGAACAACAGCCCAGTGTGTAAAGGATTGGGTCGACAGTCAATGATGCCCAGCAGGGTCCTGGTTAGTCTGAGCAGCTCAAAGAAACTGTAGAATCCAAAGTAAATCAAATGTCTGGCCAAACTCACCACCTGTAGAGAGAGGACACAGAAGACACCTGATCACAGGAGGAACAGGACAAGAAAGAAGGACGTAAAGCAAAGACTGACCTCATATGTGAGTTTGTTTTTCTCCTCATTGTGGAATGGCAGTTCATCATTCAGAACGTTGTTCAGATATTCCTCCATGAAGGCCATGCTGTTGGAGAAGCGGTTCTTCTTGTTGTCTCGGCTGTCATCCATGTTGGAATCATAACTAGAAACGACACATACAAGAACAAACCCTCAGATGATGCTGAGCTTCCCAGGCTTCAAAACTGCCTCTTATGGACAAATATTCACCTGAAGTTAAAAATACACAGACCTAACATTCAGAGAGGCAATGACACTGACAGCTTAAACCCGAACGGTCACAACCACCGAAAAAACAAATGATCTTTGGTAGAAAATATATTAATCCCTCAGTTCAGCAGAATTAGGAAATTTATGAAGAGGAACACTGATATTTCTTGATACTTGTGGTGGACGACTTTGGATGGTGATGTTTGCTCATGGGTACAACAGAACTCTACTGGACTTGAATGCTTGTTAACTTGCAGGAGACACTTGAAGATGTGAAGGCTTAGAACTGACTAAGACAAAATGTTCTTGATATAGCCTTCTGAACTCCTTGCTTAAACACTTAAACACTACTTGAACCTTAAACCCTCAGATTAGAAGTCAGATGCACCACCACCTGAGCTTTACATTATAAATGCCATTTTCCAAGTCTGGAGTCCAATATCCCACAAAAAACAATGTATAGACAACGCTGTAGTTGAAGGGTTGCTAGGAACCAGTGTTGTCTTATTGTGAAATCCCATGTATAAAGGTTAATATGAACACTGAAGAGAGGTCCATCACCTGAACGGGGACTTGAACCCTGGACCTCTATGATCCAAGCTACTCAGGCTCTTGCAGAAGGTGCTAAATGAGGATGGTAAATCTGGACACTATTGGTAAAAGCCCTGGGCTACTGATAAAAAATAAGATTGTACTTCTAATTCCCATCACATTTTCAAAAAGTATTAAAATCTACCAACTCTTTGATGGTGATAGAGGTTGGGATCTCCGTCCAGAGGCGGGCAAACTTAACGGGGGTCACCAGCTCCTGAGGGTCTCGGTCCACGTGAGCATGAAGCATGAGGCGACAGAAGGAGGCACGGATGTCAAAGGGCAGCGTCTCATCCATCATGCACAGGAAGATGAGCTCCACGTCCAGCTGCTTGGAGATCTCGTCTATGGCCAGATACTGACGGTCCAAACACATGCGAGCGAAGAGCTTCAGCTGGTACCTGAGCAAGTCCAGAGAAGGTTTATCACAGCAAATACTTAACAGAAGGAGAAGACCTATCCAAAACTTTGACAGGGAGTAAGACACTAATGAAATCGACTGTGGATCTTCATGGTTTCCAGAAGATACATCTTGGCTTTTACTACAGTAAAATAGTGCTACAACAATAAAAATAGTCCATCCATCCTTCATCATCTGCTTATCCGAGTTCAGGTCACGGAGGTTGAAGCTCTAGTAGGGGGCCCCAGACTTCCTTTTCCCTGGCCACACTATCCAACTCTAACTGGGGGATCCCCAGGTGCTTCCAGGCTAGTGAGGAGATATAACCTTATCCTAATCCTTGGCCTGCCCCAAGGTCTCTTCCCAGAACATCTCCCTAGGGAGGTGCTCCCAGCGGCTCTACTCTGAGTCCCACCCAGACGACTCAGCTTCTCACCCTATCTCTATGGGAGACCCCCGCCACCCTTCTGAGAAACCCGCTTGTACCCTTGTCGGTCATGATCAAAGGTGACGGTAGGAACTAAGTTCCACCAGTAACGAGAACTTTGCCTTTTGGTCACAACAGTGTGGCAGAGCGAACGCAATTCTGATCCCACTGCTCTGATTCTCTGGCCAATTTCACGCTTCCTTCCCTCACTCGTGAACCAGACCCAGAGATTTTGGATGGCCGGATCTCTGTTAAATTTTCTGTGGATTTTAATCGACCCACTTGGGCATCTCTACCTGTAGTAAGTGAGAACGTTCTCATCGTGAGCATTTCCCTGCCTCGCCTCCTGAGCGAGCTGTCTGATGCCCTTCTCCTGCTTCTCATTGGTCTTGTCCGTCCACACCAGCCACACCTACACAAAGAGCACATATGTTATTTTAGGCACATTTCTCTTAAAGGATGTATGGTGTCTATAAGAAGTCAGGTTTCCCACGTCTGCCCAACCTCATCATCATCTCCGTAGTCATCCATGTAATCGCCCTCGACGCCACCCGGGTGTAGCTCTTTTGGGACTCGACGTCTGGAGGCAATGGCAGAGAAACAGAGTGGAAATTTGAACACAAAGATGTTTGTAACGTTTGACGCTGTGTTTGTGTGACGGTTGTGAGCACAAAGACTCAAAAAAAAGTTTTTGGAGTCTCCCTCCACTCACTCAGTTTTGATGAGGATGTCTTGGTGTTTGGGGTCCAGCACACATTTACATATCAGCTCCTGAGTGACAGGAATGGCAACGTTGTTGGACACACACAGGTCAGACAGGTAGTCCAGAAACCTGTAGCACACAAACACTCATATTATAACCAAACATTTGAGGAAGTTAACAGCAGTAATGATCTGCTCCCCCGCATGAATACCTGGGCTCGCGGTTCTTGCGGACCAGACTGACAAAGGTTTCCACCTCGGTCTTGGTGATGTGTTTCTCTAGCAGTTTGCGGTTGTTGTGCAGCAGAGCGGTGATGGTATCCTCAGCCAGGATGTCATAGCCGATCTGACTCTGCATCACACCGAACTGCTTGGCTATGTGCTCCTAGAGAGGGAAGAAGGGGGAAACAGGCATCTGTGTGGGTTGTCGATGTTTACGGTCAAAAATAATTCCTCAAACTGAGCTCCTCCTCACCTGGTTCTTGCGGTAGTCCTCCTGAGAGTGCCTGAGAACCCTGTAGCAGAGTCGGAACATGTACTGGTAGGGGGCGTTCTTCTGGTCAGCCAGCTCTTCCAGACACAGCAAGGCACCCTCCCCTCCTCCACGGTCCTTAAAGGGAGCCTTTAGGATACCAAAAACCTAACCACACACATTCATACAGAGAGTCAGTGCCGGGGTCAGTTTCTGTCTCAGTGTCATGAGTCCTCTCTCTTCCTCAGATCTCACCTGTTTGAGGATGTTCTGCTCCCTCATTAGTTTCTGCCGCTCCCTGTTGGGTTTGGTCATGACCACATCCAGGACAGGCTGACCACTGTTGAGGACGTCTGCCACGAAGAAAACCATGTCCTCCAGCAGCTTGATGGCAAATCTGAGGATGTTGATGTTAAGAATTAACTTGTTTGCTCCATTTCATATCTTCCGAGTCATTTTTTGTAATAAGCTAATATGCTTTATTTATTTATTTATAATTACACATTTGGTATAGCATGGTACGGTTTGGATTGGTTTGTGTTTCGGCTGAGAACAGTATCTTTACTTGGTCAGTGGGGTGCCTCAGGATTTGAACACTGATCACAACATGTGTTTCTGTTGCCCAATCAGCTGACTGATGTGGGTGGATTCAGTCGAGCTCCACCCTGACCGTACCGTGCCATTTTACTCTGGTTCCCCAAGGAAAGGGAAGGGTGCCAAAGAATGATGCAGTTTGGTATTTTAGAAACCTTTCCCCCCATAAAATTGTATACCCTACTGTACCGAACCTAACGGTTCCACTCGAAGGCAACACAGCTTCACATTCATGTGTCTTTCTTACAGACAGATAAGGAGGTTGACAGTCCTCTGACTACAAAAACATACATTTGAGTTTCATCTACATAGCAACTGATTTTGATCTGTAGTCTACATACAGTATGTAGAAAGTGGCCCAAAAGGAGTGTGAAATGTCCTATTACTGAGCCTTGGAGAACTCCACATGCTGGTCTTTAAAGTAGGAATCAAACCATGTGGAACTGAAACATACACACACACACTGATGTCGTACCTGCGGTCGTTCTGGCTGATGAAGCCCTTGTTGAACTGGTCGACCACTGTGCTCAACATGGCGCTGGCGTCATTGGCGAAGTCCAGATCTCTGATCTCCATGACGGGTACAGAGACGATGGCAAAGGCCTCCTTGTCCTCTTTCGTGGGACACGTTCCCAACTTGAGGAGGGGCAGATGGAGATTTTTAGTGCACACGTCATTTTTTCTATTTGGGACATATTTGATGAGAAGAAATTGTGGAAAATGTCCACAGTAGAGTCCTCAATGGGCCTGAATATTACGACCCAACCCGGCCCACAGGTCTTTAAAACCGAACCCGACCTGGCCCGAAATGCCCCCCCCATTTTCCCATTGATAGAAACGCGGTGTTTTCTTGCCTGTACCGGCTGCTGCGCAGCTAAGTGGCAGGACTTCACGTTTTCCCTTTGGTCAGTGACAGCATCTGCAACTGCTTGAATTTTGGCCACAGGAATGTAAGAGCTTTGTGGAGATTATCGGTTATGGACCTTTTTTTTGCGCATGCTGTTGACACATGGCTGTGCTCTGTGCAGTATCGTTGGCATTTTGTTGGCAGTGATGTCTGAGTGGTTCTGCCCATAGCAGCACGAGATGCAGAGTGGGATATTTGTCCCCCTTCAGTTCACGATGAGCATCATAGGGCTCCAAAAATTACACAAACAAGTGTCAGGGGTTAAGCACACAGCAGCGTCAGGGCTGCCCCTCTCCAGATTTACTCTTCACCACACGTGAACAGCAAATATTCACAACAAACAACATATTATTTACAACCTGCAAGAAAAAAAGGAAGCCTGAGGCCCGACCCGACCCGCCTCATTTGCACATTTTTTTGGCCCGAACCCACGGGTCCGGTCGTGTTTGGCCGTTGAGAACTCTAGTCCAGAGAGACTTTGGAAAACATTTGTCTTCTCACAAAACAACTGTCCACACAATTTTAGGAGCATATTTCATTCAAGTGCAACTCTGAAAGCAGTTTGACAGAAATGTGTCAAGGCGATTTGATATTTCTTTCAGGAAATCCCAACATTCGTCGGCCAGAGGAAGTAAACGACTAATTTAGATGACTTTTCATTTGTGACACTGATGGTTAGGGCTAACCCAAATATGGTTTGGACAGAAGACACTTTTCAACTGGCACCACCTTGAGGTCAAAATAAATATTTGTCATTTAGTTTCATGAACTTTACAGAGTTATACATTTCAACATAACATGATATAAATCAGTAAAGTGCTAGCATGCTAACCCGAGAGTCGACGCGGCGAACCACACAACTCACCATGAGCCTGATGGGTCTCTCCTCGTCAACGTCAATGGGGACGTTGGTGCTCTGGATCCAGGTGTTGGTACACAGATGTCGCAGTCGTACGTACGAGTTTCTAAGAGAAAACACACAGAAAAATTGACTGCATCAGTTGGCCGATATGACGCGTAAAAGTGTAAAAGACGGGCTGTTGACAAAACCTACCGTGGCACGAATGAGTCGGTCTTTTGCAGCGTGGTTGGGTCCAGCTCGAACAGCGAGGCGATGTCGTTCCCATGAGGCACCGCCACCAGTTTGTACTTGATCCTCTCACCAAGGGAGCGCTTGTTGCTACGACTACCTTCCATCTGTGGAGAGGTCAGAGATCAGGGTGAGAGGATTAAAAAAACTGGTCCTGAAATGAAATATTTTACTTGTTTTTGCAGCAGCTGAATAACTGTATCAACAATTGTTTTTCGAAATAAAAGTTGGACACATGCTAACTGCTTTAGGTCAGACTGTTTATCATCATTGTTTCTATACGGGGACCAAACTATTGTGACCCAAAATCATTATATATAATCGCGTCAAAACCAAATTTACAGTCATATCTGTAACTCTAATGAATATTTCCCCAGGAATGTTTGGTAAATGAAATAAAACTTCATTCTTACGCATGTTATTTTATACATATAGATGGGAATTTTGACTAAAAGGTTGGGGAAATACTATTAATTTGTTTAGGGAGCCCAACAATATCTCCCACGACCCATCTGTAGGTCCCAAAGATTGTTTTATCAAATATTGAGAGTAGTAAAATCGCAATTTGTCACAATGTTAATGTCAAAAAAATGTCTCTGAAAACACACTTAATCTTCTTTATAAAAACTTGACAATGTTTTAACTGAAATAATGAAGCTTAAAATGAAATATATCATTTTTTAAATCATCAGTAAAAGCATCAAAAGTCATCAATTTCAGGAAGTTGTTAATATGACATGAGTGAGATGTTCACGTGGACTCAGGTTGGACTCATCTCATTTAAGTCTTAATCTTAATAAGAGTGAGAAAACTCACCGAGGGCGAGATCTCTGCGTTGTCCCCTTTATAACCTGGATTCTCCTGAAACAAGGACAAGTGATATGTTAGCATCCATCAACCTTCCATCATACATCCATCCATCCATCATTTCATCTATCCATTTAGCCATCCATCCATCATTTCATCTATCATTTAACCATCCATCATTCATCCATCCATCTAACCATCCATCCATCATTCATCCATCCATTTAATCATCTATCAATTAATTTATCCATCCATCTATACAATCATCCATCCACTCAGCCATCCATTTAACATCATCCACCAATTTAACCATCCATCCATTCATATGTCCACCCATCATCCATCCACGCAAGCATCCACCAATCGATTTATTAACCCATCCATCCATTGTCATCATGTCCCTGGAAAGTGGCGGCCATCTTAATGAGACAAACGTCTCTCCGTCACCATGGTTACGTTTTCAGTGAAAAAAAAACAACTAAACTAAACTAAACAAAAACAAACAAACCCCACAATCCAGTGTTGCCATGGTTACCTCAGCAGCCAGGTAGTTGCCAGTGGCCAGGTGTTTGAAGCGGTAGAGGCTGTTCCAGTGCCCAGCCCCCCCACGACACGGGTCATGATGGACGACCTGGCCGACCAATCAGAAGACATTTCAGAGGAGTGTGTGTGTGTGTGCACGTGTGTGTGTGTGTGTGTGTGTGCGTGTGTACCTCGACCTCCCACAGAGCGTTGGAGCTGGTCGCTGACGTCGCAGACTGCCTCAGCGTCGTTCGCAGGAAAACATGGAGTTTACTTTTGTACTCATCACACGTCAGAAACTTTTCCTGCTCTGCATGAAACAAACGCACCACATCGCCCTGAGAGACACAGAGACAGAGATACAGAGAGACAGACACAAAGAGACAGAGACAGAGAGCGACACACAGACAGATGTATAAATAGTGTACTTATGTCCTGTAGATTTGATCCTATCATGTGTCCACTCACTCCTTTGAGGACTTCTTCTCTGTGGTCACTGAACATCATGAACAGGTTGATCTTCCAGCTGGTGTTGCAGTTCACCGAGTTCACCTACAGAGGGAGGAAGACACACATTATGTGGTTACACACACATTAAGGTTAAGATATGGGGCTATGAAGGGGTTATGGATTAGAAATGGGTTTATGTTAAGGTAAGGGCCACTTAGTTGTAAGGGTAAGGGTTAAGTGATGCGTCCTCATTAAGATATAAAAACAGATTTGTGTGTGTCACCTCCTTGCAGCCCGGATGGTCGGTCAGTTCATAGTTGGAGGCGTGCAGCGGTTGACCAGCGTTCACCGGGTTCAGGATCACTTTGTCTCCGACCACCACCTGAAAACATTTTTAATGTTTGTCATGTTTGCTGGACTTCCTGTCTGTCCACCTGCACTTCCTGTTGACATGTTGCATGTTCTGTGATGTATGTTTACGTTGTCTCCGTTGGCGCGGAGCTTCCAGAACGGCTGGATGAAGAGCCACGAGCCCTCGTTGCCCGTGCCGTCCAGCGTCACCCTCATGGCATTCTTCTCCAGCAGAGCCGGCAGACGCTTGTTCACCGTCAGGTACTTGTTGCTCTTCATGTGGAGCAGCTGGACACAGGCGGGGTCATGTGACCGTGTGTTAGTTAATTAATCAGTAAACCAAGCTCTAATGCTAACCCCCAAAGAACCTGACTGCGGAAACCAGAAAACACTGTTAGCTTTTCGTTCAGCTAGCCTGTTCTTGTTCTGATAAATAAAAAGTAAAGATGCTAGTTAGCTAGCCACAATAGCCTACTTTCTATCTAGCTGTTAGCTTTGTGCGCAGCTAGCCAGTTCTTGTTTCAGTTTACATACAGATAAAATGCTAATAAGTTAAGTTTCAACTTCCGGGGCAACATTAGCTTACTATTACTTGATACTAGCTTTCTACTCAGCTATGTTTTCTTTGGATAAAAAGTAATAACTGTAGCTAGAGAGCTAGCCACTATAGCCTAGTTTATATCTGGCTGTTACCTGTTCCTGTTTCAATTACATTTCTCAGAAAAAAAAGATACTAAATAGTTGACATTAAACTTCTGAGGCAACTTAAGTGCACTATTACGTGATGCTAGCTTTCTGCTCAGCTCCATTGGTTTTGTTTAGATAAAATAAAATATGCCCAAATAATTTACTCTTGATCTGTTCGATTTTTGTCTAGCTAGCTTTGTCTTTTTCTTGGTGGGAAAAAAATGTAGCCTAGTGCACACCAGCTGTAGATTCCAGTTAAGTTAAGAGTTAAGTCGTGATTTAAAGTTGTCAACTTTAACACTTAGAGCATGTGTTAAAGCTGTAGATTTATTATATAGCTAGTATGTCTTTGTGCGTCGTAAACACAGTGTCTGTGGAGACACTGTTTTTATGTGAGACCAAAGTCGTACATGTGTCTAGATTAGCTTGATAGTTAGCTAAATGTAATGCTAATGCTAACCACTGTTACAACATGCGAGAAGAATTAGTCTGAACAAAATTAGTCTGATTTGAAACAATCTATTAAAAAAACACGTTATACATTTCTTTCTTCTCTTTCTTCTTCATTTTACCTTTAAACGACATATTAACCTGATGTGTGTGTGTGTCCAGGTATTACTAAAGTTGTGGGGACCTAAAACTGTTTACACAGTCACATTATGGGGACTTGTCTTCCTTGTGGGGATAAAAATCAAGTCCCCACAACGTAAATGACTACATTTTAAGGTGAAGATATGTTTTAAGGTTAGGTTGAGGTTAGGGTTAGGGTAAGCTTAGGGTCAGGGTTAGGATTAGTCCAGTAGTAATTGTGGTTAAGGTTAAAGTCTCCAGGAAATGAATGTAAGTCAATGCAATGTCTCCTCAAGTCATGAATGTCCAACTGTGTGTGTGCGTGTGTGTGTGTTCTAACAAGAGAAAGGTTCAGTTTTTGGTGATTATTTGCTCTGCAGATTAAAAGTGTTACACATTCCACACCTTTGACAAACACACACACACACATATCTTAACAATCTTACTCAGCAGGAACCACACCCAGCCTGTCAGTGTGTGAGTGAGTGTGTGCGTATTCACCCGTACTTGTGTCTTTGTGGGGACCACTTAGAGATAAATACCTGACATAGTGAGGACACAGAAGGTGTAAAGGTCCAGGTGTGTGTGTGTGTGTGTGTGTGTGTGTTTGTGTGTGTGTGTGTTCATACACACATGAGTGAATGTTGTCTTTGAAAAAAGGGGGGGAGGGGGAGAGGTGTGAATCACGAGGTTGTCATGGTAATGGGTGTCGCCCCGTCTGCACGTCCTGAAAACAGCATTGTCTATGCACCTGCACACGTGTGTGTGTGCAGACGTGTCGAGGCGTGTCACAGACACACATCGCGACTGTGTTGAAACATACGTAATGTTCACAAGTGTGTTTGTTTGTTGTAAATATAAATATGAAAATCAGATTGTGGTGGACTAAGCACCTGTCTGCAGCCGTGTTTGTTTGTGTCTGTTTTAGTTCTCACCGACAATAACACTCATCCTCCGCGACGTCACCGCAGCTTTCAACACAATCTCCCGCCTTATCCTCCTGAACCGTTGAGCCTCCACTGGACTCACCTGGTTTTCATCATCCCGCCCCCTGTCAGCAGTGGTGTGCCTCAGGGCTATGTCCTGGGGCCCCTCCTTTTCATCATCTACCTCCTCCCTCTTGGCAATATCTTCAGAAAATGTGGTATTCATTTCCACTGCTACTTGGATGACACCCAGCTCTACCTCTCCTCCAAGCCCCTCTCTCCTCAACTGTTCACAAGAAATTAAGATCTGGTTTTCCCACAACTTTCTCAAATTAAATGTCAATAAAACTGAATTACTCCTCATCGGTTCCAAATCTGTTAACCCATCACTAACAATTGACAACTCCACTGTTCTTCCGTCGCTCCTGGTCAAGAGTCTGGGTGTCATCCTCGACAGAAACTCACAGAAACCACATCAGCCGCTCCGCTTCCGTCCTTCACTCACTCCTAACACGGCTGCTATCCTGGTCCATGCACTCGTCACATCACGTCTCGATGACTACAATGCAGAAATCCCCCATCCTCACAACACATCACCCCCGTCCTGAAACAACTTCACTGGCTCTCCGTCCGTTTCCGTATTGAATTCAAAATGATTCTTTGAACATTCAATGCCTTCCATAACTGAGCTCGTCCACACTCACACACAGCCTCCCTCTGACATCCGGACAATATCATCACTTTCCACCATCAAATCCATTTCTGTTTTATTATTTAACTTCTGTGTGTTTGATGTTTGTGTTTTATTTGACTTGTAGCGATCTTGAGAGTCTGAAATACATTTTATTATTATTATTATTATCGTTATTATTATTATTATAGTTCGAGCTCTACCTGTACCAGGACTACCTGTAACTTTGATGTGAATTTGTTTGTTCTTCACCGTCGTTACCTGTATGACAGTTCCATATTTGACAACGTCTCCATGGACTTTCTTGTTCTCAGTTTCGTTCTGTTTCTGCTCCAGGTTGGACGCGTGCTGCAAGAAAGAAACACACGCAACGTGTGCTAGCTTAGCACAAAGTGAAGGGAAACTACTAGCCTAGCTCCATTGTTTTTAATATGTTAATATGAATATGTCATGTAATATGAAAATAAACAGTTTGTGAGTGTGTGTGTGTGTGTGTGTGTGTGTGCGTGTGTGTGCGTGCATGTGTGCTTCACCTGCAGCTTCTGCAGCAGGACCACATCGGCGATCTTGTCCTTCTCATGTTTGGCTTGTTTCGCTTTCCAAAACTGTTTCTGAGCCGAGTAGCGGCTCATGGGACAGACCTTGAACAGGCAGTCTGAGCAGAAACATGGCAGAGTGAACACATGACACGGTGAACACATGACACGGTGAACACATGACACAGTGAACAGAGACAGTTCAGGTTCAGAAAGGAACCAACAGATTTCTAAATTCTAGATTTGTAAACCACTCACTCTCCCACACCAAAGTCCAGAGAAGAAAATCAGTGATTTAAGCTTGTGGGGACACAGTAGCTGCTGGTCCTCTGCTGCCTCGTGTGGTCACTTTGTGTCACTGAAGTACATCTGAGCGAAGATTATCAAAAGCCCTAGTGACAAATTGAGACATTTGAACTTAGTGATGGAGGCAGCAGTGGATCAACAACTCTTGTGTGTGTGATGTTATAATCACTGGTTTTCTCTGTGGGGTTTTGGTGTGGGAGAGTGAGTGGTTTACAGAGTCTGTCTCACAGTGAGATAAAGACGTGAACATGTTTTAAAGATATCATAAACTTAAAGTGACGTAGAGTCTCTTGTTCAGCAGTTCAAATCTGTGTGTTTCCCTCTGGCAGCCATGTTTCTGCCCTCAGTGATCAAACGTGACTGCTGTGGGTTCTCGTGACACAGGAACATCACAGTCACATGACGTCTGTTAGTGAGGAGTTCCAGGCCGGTGATTGGTCAGCAGACTGTGATCAGACACTAATTGGCTGTTTAGGTTTGCAAACATCAAACTGGTGAAGCATCTGACTCTAATCCTATCTGTGTGTATGTGAGAGTTTGAATCCAGAGACTTCAGCACTAAAGCTGCAGTACGCAGGTTTCCTCATCGCCACCGTGTTCACACGAGACGACGTTAAACACTATAAAGTAATTTAAAGTAATATTTCAGAGTAAAAGCACGTAAGTATGTGAGCAGAAAATTACTTTTTATAGTGTGAGTGAGTGAGTGAGTGAGTGAGTGACAGAGAGACAGAAAGAGAGAGAGAGAAAAAACAAATAACGCTATGGTAAAATAGAGGCAAATATTGACTCTCCTCCTGCAGATCCTGTAGATTAAATATGGTTACACTTTCACTCTCACTGTGTGTGCATGTTTGTGTGTGTGTCTAGAGTGGATGTTTTTTTGTGTTCAGACACCTTAACACAAACACACAGGACGTCACGGTGTTTGTTCTCTGGACCTCTTTCTTATGTCGGAACTGAACTTGTGTCACTTCATGTTTTTGTTGACGTGTTCATACGACGATACCTGAGGCTGTTTGTTACATTTCAGGCAGAACAAACGCAGGTAACATTGTTTCCCTTCAGGCGTTTGACGACCACATCCAGAGTAAACTGAACATGTTTGCATGTCGTCAGATAATTCACCGACAAAAACCATGAAGGTAAAGAACTAAACTGATGTAAAGCAGCTAAAAACACAAACTTCTGCCCAGAGATGATTTTCAACAAGTTTCAAGTGTTCATATGATTCAGAAATGTGACACAATAAAACAACAGCAGTGCTGCGTGATAAATAATCTGTGTGTACGTTTGAGTCTTTGTCCTCAGATATGAGATCTATGAGGATATAAAGCTGCACACAGATACACTGTAATATACACTGTAAAATAAATATAATCTACTGCTTATGCTCTGTATCACATGATGATAAAATACACTTATTACCATTACCTTTCAGTTCAGATAAAACCTGTTTTATATTCTTGAAGGATATGTTCACATTGACTACAAAGAGGATTCAATTCTGCCATAATACAAATAATTAGGTTTCAATATATGTATAATATTTAGTGCAATTCACATATATAATATAAAAAATATGATGACTATCAATGCAACAGCAGGAACCAGTAAAGGTAACCACAGGTACTTTATCATGTCAACATACAGTATATAGATATAGTATATGGCAAATAACGAGCCCATTTTATAAATCCACGAGACTCACTGCCAAATAATGAGTCATTCTAGACATCCACCAAAAGACTGGTTGCCAAATAATGAGCCATTTTATACATCCACCCAGATACTGACTGACAAATAATGAGCTGTTTAAGGCTGGATGTATTTGTGATAATAAATACTATTTTACTTTATCATGACATGACAATCTCCAAAATCTAAGACTGTATCTTGTCCCATGTCCCCATATAGATATAATATCCATAGACTGAACATAAAATCTATGAACATCATAAAACATCTAAACATGCATTTTTCTCATTTAAAGTAAACACCTGTGAGACGAACACACTATACAGTGTCTTATTCATAATAAATAATCCTGAAAATGTTTCCTGCAGATACTGAGGAACGCTTTCACATCGTCTGTAAACGTCAAATAAACATGCAAACAACGCTCTGTCGTCTGCTCAGATTTATTCAAATATTTACAACGCACTGTGAAACTGCTCAATAATGTACCATAAAACTATATGACACACACACACACACACACACACACACTGACCTCTGAACTTCTTTGGAGGATTCTCCAGATCTCCGGCTGCAGGTTCGACCACACATCTGTCATCGACCAACCTGCAGAGAAAAAATACGTTGTGAGGTCATACAGGGATTTAAAAGGTTATAATAATGAGCCATTCTATAAATCCACCAAAACTCGCTGCCAAATAATGAGCCATTCTATAAATCCACCAACAGACTTGCTGCCAAATAATGAGCCATTCTATAAATCCACCAACAGACTCGCTGCCAAATAATGAGCCATTCTATAAATCCACCAATAGACTGCTGCCAAATAATGAGCCATTCTATTCATACAAAAATATAAATAAATTCATACAAAATAATAAAATAAAATAATGAAATTATAATACATTTTTTCTTCTTTTTCTGTCTGAAATAAACAAAGATCATGTGACACACACAGGGAGCAGACAGACTGCAGTCAGCAGGATTATCTGTCCATTCATACACACATTAGCTGCATTCTGCAGGAGGCCAGGTGTGTGTGTGTGTGTGTGTGTGTGTGTGTGTGTGTGGTTAGAGGTGGGCGTGTTTTTTAAAATAAAGTTATTTTTCCTCATTTTTTTCTGCTTCTCTTTGATGTTTGACTGACCCTTGTTTTTCTGAAATCATTTGAATTTAGATTTTCTTTAGTTTAATGAAAACAAATCCTTACCTCAGTAACAAACAGTTACTGAGAAAAGCTCATGGTCATTTGATGTCATTAAATACAGTATTTCCACTAAAAGTAAATATTAAATACAGAAAACACAAAATAAACATCATGTTTTACTGAAGTTTACCAAAATGAAAATTAATAAATAATAATTTTTGCTCCGTTCTTCCTACTTCTTCTTCCTACTTCTCTCTGGGTGATTTCATCTGACTTTGACTTCACCATCGCTACAACAACAGCCAATCAGCTCTTTTGTGTGTGAGCAGATGTGTGTGTGGTCCGTCTCATTTAGTCTATGTCGTAATGTGTCACTGTCTCATAGTGTCTCACAGTGTCCCACAGTGTCTCACAGTGTCCCACAGTGTCTCGTCTCCTGCAGCAGAAACACATTTGCATGGTGTTTGCAGAGATTTGAATGTTGGAGGTGTTTGTTTTGTTTTTTTCTGTGTGACAGGAGACACTATGTGTGTGAGTGTGTGTGCGTGCATGTGTGTGCGTGCGTGCATGTGATTTGATGAGCCAGGCTTCATGTGGGCGGGGCTTGTTGTGTTTGAACAAACAGGTGGAGGATTATTGACTTTCCTTGTTTCTCCCATTGTTAACATGTCAGTGTTTAAAACCACGAGGTCAGACACAGTGTTACCATCATCACATGTGTTTGTGTCGTGATTTCATTGATCACGGATCATTTGGTATTAAAACAACTTCATTCTGCAGATCTGTGTGAAAAGGTGAATTTGAGCTGATTTATGATGAGATCACTATGTAACAGATGTGGTGTCAAAACAACTGAGGATTCTCCCACACCAAACCTCACAGAGAAAATCCCTGATTTTAACTCACGGGGACACAGGAGCTGCTGCTCCTCTGCTGCCTCGTGTGGTCACTCTGTGTCACTGAGTTAAGTCTAAATTCATTAAAATAAGACATTTGAACTTAGTGATGGAGGCAGCAGTGGATCAACAACTCCTGTGTGCTGTGATGTTAAAATCACTGATTTTCTCTATGGGGTTTGGTGTGGGAGAGTGAGTGGTTTACGAACTTCAGTTTCCTGTTGGAAAAGTCTGTCTCACAGTGAGACAAAGACGTGAACGTGTTCTGAAGACATCGTAGACTTAAACTGACGTAGACTTTATGAACTGCCTTTTGTAAAGTGGTCATATATACATATATTTATATATATACATACGTATATATACATATATAAATATATATACATGTATACATACATCTACATATAAAAAGATATGTATATGTATATATGTATATATATATATACATATATATGTATATATGTATACATATATATATATACATATACATATATATATATGTGTGTATATACATATACATATATATATGTATATATATATATATATGTATATATGTATATATATGTTCTCCCCACAAACAGACTCATCAGAAAACCTGAATTATCCCTTTAAAACACACACACTTCCACTCCCACTCACACACAGAGTGAAAGTTAGAAAAAGAACAAGAAGCAGCAGAGAAACTGTAATGGTCAAGATCAAGTCTCACTCACACACACACACACACACACACGCACACACTCACACTCACACACACTGGCACAATGGAAATCTATCTTGGACAGACGTTGTACCACTTCCTTTTCCTGCCATACAATTAGACCTCGTCACTGGCAGTGTGTGTGTGTGTGTGTGTATGTGTGTGAGTGTGTGTGTTTCCAGGTATTTCTGATGTTGTGGGGACCCAAACCTGTTTACAAAGTCACATTATGGGGAGTTGTCTGCCTTGTGGGGACATAACGCAAGTCCCCATCACGTAAATGACTACATTTTGAGGTGAAGATATGTTTTAAGGTTAGATTGAGGTTAGGATTAGGATTAGGCCAGTAGTAATTGTGGTTAAGGTTCCAGAGTCTCCAGGAAATGAATGTAAGTCAATGCAATGTCTCCTCAAGGCATGAATGTTGAACTGTGTGTGTGTGTGTGTGTGTGTGTGTGTGTGTGTGTGTGTGTGTGTGTGTGTGTGTGTGTGTGTGTGCGTGCCTCTGTGTGCGTGTGTGTCCGTGTCTTTGTCCAGACCACTCATGGAGACCAAAACCTGGTCCTAATGAGGCAGAAACCTCATTTCTGAGGAACTGGTAAAGTTTAGTTCTTTCTGAATTTACAATGACGTCATAAACGTCACAGTGCTGAGTGTGAACTGACTCTTATCATTGATGATGATGTCACTGATGATGTCATTACAGTTGATGAAACTGAGATTTAACCAATTAAAGTAGATAGGGCTGGGCAATATGGACCAAAATTGATATTGCGATATTTTTTGTTCGAATGGTGATATGCGATATTATAACGATATTTTGAACAAATGGGTTAGCTCGCTAGCTCACCGATTGGCCACTCAGCTGACAGCAACAAATGTCTGTTGTGGTGCGTAGCGTGGGCGGGGCAACACTACGTAGTACATACATGTAAGTGGCGTGGCTGAGCAGCTGAACTAGGCTACTAGGGTCAGAGAGAAGTGGTCGGCTTTATTAAATAAATAATATATAATATACCGGTATATCGTCCAGCACTAGAAGTAGATGCAAACTTTGTGGACGAGTCAGGCCGATTCACGTGATGACTTTTATTTAAACTAGAGAGAGAGAGAGAGGGAGAGAGGGAGACATGTCCACAGTCTAAACACATGAGGACACATGTCCACAGTCTAAACACATGAGGACACATGTCCACTGTCTAACACATGAGGACACATGTCCACTGTATAAACACATGAGGACACATGTCCACAGTCTAAACAAACCAGCTGACATGAGGACACATGTCCACTGTATAATACATGAGGACACATGTCCACTGTCTAAACAAACCAGCTGACATGAGGACACATGTCCACTGTATAATACATGAGGATACATGTCCACAGTCTAAAAAACCAGCTGACATGAGGACACATGTCCACTGTATAATACATGAGGATACATGTCCACAGTCTAAACAAAACCAGCTGACATGAGACACATGTCCACTGTCTAAACACATGAGGACACATGTCCACTGTCTAAACACATGAGGACACATGTCCACAGTCTAACACATGAGGACACATGTCCACAGCTCCAAACACATGAGGACACATCTCCACTGTCTAAACACATGAGGACACATGACCACTGTCTAAACAAACCAGCTGACATGAGGACACATGTCCACTGTATAATACATGAGGACACATGTCCACTGTCTAAACAAACCAGCTGACATGAGGACACATGTCCACTGTATAATACATGAGGATACATGTCCACAGTCTAAACAAACCAGCTGACATGAGGACACATGTCCACTGTCTAAACACATGAGGACACAGGTCCACTGTCTAAACACATGAGAACACATGTCCACTGTCTAAACACACATGAGGACACATGTCCACAGTCTAACACATGAGGACACATGTCCACTGTCTAAACACATGAGGACACATGACCACTAAACACATGAGGACACATGTCCACTGTCTAGACAAATGTCCACTGTATAAACACATGGGGACACATGTCCACTGTCTAAAACACATAAGGACACATGTCCACGGTCTAAACACATAGACACATGTCCACTGCCTGGACACATGAGGACACATGTCCACTGCCTGACACATGAGGACACATGTCCACTGTCTAAACACATGAGGATGTCCACTAAACACATGTGTCCACTGTCTGAGGACACATGTCCACTGTCTGTGAGGACACATGTCCACTTTATAATACATGAGGACACATGTCCACTGTCTAAACACATGAGGACACATGTGCACAGTAAACACATGTGGACACATGTCCACTGTCTAAACACATGAGGACACATGTCCACTGTACAATACATGAGGACATATGTCCACTGTCTAAACACATGAGGAAACATGTCCACAGTCTAACCACATAAGGACACATGTCCGCAGTCCAAACACATTAGGACACATGTCCACTGTATAAACACACAAAGACACATGTCCACAGTCTAAACACATGTCCACTGTCTAAACAAATAGGTGAGAGGGACGGGAGGGGACAAAGCCACAAACAAACAAAGACACGGCAAACAGGTGACGAGGACATATACAGACAGACAGACAGACAGACAGACAGGGACTCACCCCAGTGTACTGATGAAGCCGTTGACTGATCCTTCTGCGTAAAGAGACACGATGTCTCCAATGTGGAGAAAACTGGAGGCAGAGTCCGACATTCTGGTCCCGAAATAGTGTCCCCGAGACAGATACACAGCCTGGGACAGGTACACCTGTCCTGTCCTCGATCTCTCTCGGTCCTCAGGTTGTCCTCCTTCTCTGTCCCCGAGCGTAAAAGATTCAAGAGTTTAAGTCTTTCTGCAACTGTGAGACAGAGAGACACACACACTCTGTGTCCTCTGTGTGTGTCTGTATGTGTGTCCTCTGTGTCTCTGTGACAGTGGAAACTCTCAGCAGAGTCTCGTGTGTCTCAGCTGCAGACAGACGCGTCTTCACTGCCGGGTTCTATAGGAACACACACACACACACACACACACACACAGCTGATCAGTGAACGAAGAAGTCTTCGAGTGTGTGTGTGTGTGTGAGAGAGAGAGAGAGAGAGAGAGAGAGAGAGAGAGAGAGAAAGAGAGAGAGAGAGAACGAGAGAGAGAGAGAGTAAAAGTGTGGACTCTCTCTGTCAGTGTGAGCGGAGGCGTGCGTGCGTGTGCGCGCTCCCGCCGATAACAAACCAGGAAGTGAGTGAACACAAACACACACACACTAGGCAGAGCGGGAATTACAAGCAGTAGCGTGCACGGGCAGGTTTATAAGGCCCCGCCCCTTTACCTGAATAGTAATATAACTCCATTTTCCTCTTTGTAAACCACTCACTCTCCCACACCAAAGCCCAGAGAGAAAATCAGTGATTTTAGCACAGACACAGGAGCTGCTGGTCCTCTGCTGCCTCGTGTGGTCACTTTGTGTCACTGCGGTCAATCTGAACAAAGTGACAAAATAAGATATTTGAACTTAGTGGTGGAGGCAGCAGAGAATCAACAGCTCCTGTCTGTGGGCTTTGATGTGGGAGAGTGAGTGGAAAGACGATGCAGACGTCTGTGGTTTGCTGTTGTTATCTGTTGTTTGTAATCAACAAAATGACAGAAAATATCACAGTAAAGATAATTTGTATTATATTAGTTATATTTGATGACACCATTCTTTAATGTGGGTTTATTGTGAAACATCTCAATCAAAATTGATCGGTATTTATTGATTAACAGGAATAGAATCAGTGAAGGTTGGATCAATTATTCATTTAGAGTTTATGTACAATTCTATACATGAAGCTGTGTGTGTGTGTGTGTGTGTGTGTGTGTACATGTGTGTCTTTGTGAGGACCAAAACAATTTAAAACTACAGGAAGCGAGGACATTTTGTCCCCACATCTTTTCAGGGTTAGAATTTTAGGTTTGGGTTCAAGGTCAGAATGTGTGTGTGTGTGTGTGTGTGTGTGTGTGTGTGTGTGTGTGTGTGTGAGACCACAATGACAACAACAAGATGAAGGCGTTCACTGAGTCACAAAACCCTGCTTCTTTAACAGATACAACAGGAAGTCCAGTCAGCATGAGTCCACACACACACACACACACCTCTGCACTGACTGAGTAGAATGAAAAAACAACTTAACAAACAACAATAAAAACCCTGAACTCACCTCATTGGTCAGGATCAGAGGGCGACGCCCACATGGCTGTCATGGTCACTGTGAAGCTGTAACATATTATTGTTTTGTCTGAGTTTAAAGTTCACATTCTACTTCCTGGTTTGTAACCATTGCACCATGTGACTGTGACATGTGACCATTCATTCATTCATTCACATTCATGTTCACCAGAATCAACAACAACAACAACAACGACAAACAACAGTTGTTTTTGTATTTAGTAGTCTGTTCACTGCACCAGTCCTCTGTGTGTGTGTGTGTGTGTGTGTGTGTGTGGTTTCCATGGTTTGATGGGCAGTGGTTTCCGTGGCGATGGACAGGACAGGCCAACAGTAGGTTTGTTCTGAAATTCTGGACACAGACCAGGGCCCCACGTCCTCCTTACAGGGTCAGTTCTGTTTTTTTGAAGCGTGGTTGTTGCATGTAACTGAGCTGCAGCGCCCCCTGCTGCTGAGAACCAACCTGAGACAAACCTGCCTAAGAGTGGAAGAAAATTAAGACAAATGATTTAAGTCTACGATATCTATGTCACACGTCTTTATGTCACTGTGAGACAGACTTTTCCAACAGGAAACTGAAGTTTGTAAACCACTCACTCTCCCACACCAAACCACATGGAGAAAATCCGTGATTTTAACATCACACACACAGGAGTTGTTGATCCACTGCTGCCTCCATCACTAAGTTCAAATGTCTTATTTTGTCACTTCAGACTTATCGCAGTGACACAAAGTGACCACACGAGGACCAGCAGCTCCTGTGTCCCCGCCAGCTAATATGGCATTAAAAAAATAATGCTGAATAATAGTATAAGTGATTGGGAACTGATGCTAATATTAGCAGCTAGCACCAGAGGTGACACAGCAGCTCCTGTGTCCCCACAAGCTAAAATCACTGATTTTCTCTATGAGGTTTGGTGTGGGCGAGTGAGGGGTTTCAAAACTTCAGATCCATAAATGCGGAATCACAATTCACAAATGCAATTTTCTGTTTTACAAATGTCATATTATGTACAAATACACACCTATATTTCTAAAAATCATTGTACAAGTTACAAATTGGATTTTTTTTATTTGTGGATTTCAAAACGCATTCAAATCAAGAAATATGTGTGGATCACCCTCTGCACTTTAACAGATATTATTGGAACAAATTTAACCCCATAAATAAGACGTGAACGTGTTCTTAATGACTTTTTATACTTTTGCTAAAAGGCTCAAATCTGATGGTTTCATCTTTGAGACGCAAGTTTGAGAACCACTGAATCAGAGGAACTCAGGACCAGACCAGACCAGACCAGACCAGTTTAATGTGGATTAACTCTGATGTTACAATGACGTGAGTGGATTTAAATGAATTTCATGCTTTGAGACATTTTCCACAGACTTTCTCTGCCATATAAGGACTGTGTGTGTGTGTGTGTGTGTGTGTGTGCCCGTCCTGTCTGTCCACCTCAGAGACACCGCTGTCCTTATATGGACCTCGTCCTCGCACCTGATAGAACAACACCTGTCACCTGTCAATCACTATCAACTACTTGTTGATAGTGGGGGGACAGTGGGGGGTCAAAGGTCAAACTGGATTCCAGATAGGAAGCTGAAGCTTCCACAGATTTAAAATTAAAGTTCTGATTTCCGTCACTGTGTGCGTGTGTGTGTGTGTGTGCGTGTGTGATCGGGCCCTAAATATGCCAGAGCTAGCATAAGGCCTTATAGCAGATTAGGAAACAGTAACAATACATGTGTTAACAACAAATGCAAAACAATAGATGAGAAAAGTGCTGAATCATCGCAATAAATATTGTATAATGTGCTATTTATTTTGTATAAAATGGAGAACATCACCACACAAATCAGTTAAACAAAATAAATTAATAAAACCTAAAAAAAAAGTTTAAAGATTGGTTTGCTTTTATATATATAGTTTGTTTGGCGTTCCGTACGCTCACTTTATCACCGACATCTCTTTTAAACAGTCGCCATAAATATTGTATAAAATGTAGAATATGACACAAACCACTAGGGTGCTGTGTGTTTGTGTGTGTGTAAACATGAGAAGAAAACAAAACAATCAGCCAGGCGGAAATAATAGGTGGTGGGCCACAGGAAACCCTTATGGGGGCTGAGGGCCATGAGTTTGACACCACTGGGTCACATGTTTGTGTCAGATGCAGAACTTTGGTCCATTTCTCTGTGTGAAATATTCAGGCTCCTGAGTCTGAAGTTTGAATCAGATTGTGAAGGTAAAATGAAGGTTTCTGGAAACTTTCTGAAGTCACACACACACACACACACACACACACAGCCCTCTTGTCAAACACTGTACTGGGAACACACACACACACTCAACAAACACATTAAGATCATGTTTTTCCTCTCACATGTCTCACACTGTCTGACATGAGGACACAGACAACAACACAAACACATGTGCAGGTAGGCACAAAGCTAGGTATGCCGGTAGGCACGCAGGTAGGTACACAGGTAGGTACACAGGCAGGCACGAAGGCCGTCATCAGTGTCAACAATTCACTGCTGCCAACAGCACTAATGATTATTGAATTATTTAAAGTCCTTGTTTGAACTCCAAACTCATGATAATTATTGTTTGATTGAATCTGCATGTGTTTATACTGAGGAGGAAACATGTCAGGTGTTCACCTGCATCTCCTCTGTGAGTGAAGTCATCTACATTAACCTGGAGAAACCATCAGTCAACAGAGGAGGTGGACAAAAGACACAGTTCCATTATACAGTAGGTACATATGTGTGTAGGTAGGTACGCAACAATAATTATCAAGAGTTTGGAGTTCATACAAGGAATTCACTGAAGTGCAAACATAAAATTAAAATATCATTGACTTTTATTTGGTTTACTCACATGTTTTAAACCGTCGTTTCCATCGTTCTATAAGAGGACACTTGCACGTCGCGAATGATAAAGCAGGCCCCTCCCATCCGCCGTTTAACCCCGCCCCTCTTGTCTGAGGTCACCAGATAAAAAAGGACGAATTCTTGGGTCGTCGTCAATCTGAAACAACACTTTCAGAAACAACCATGGGTCGTTATGGTGTGGCTGTTCTGGCTCTGCTCGTTCTCATGATGCTTTATGGTAAGTTTAAACATTCATGACTGCGTGGGTTTGCAGGTAGTTACACATGTATGTAGATTGCTACATCTATTAAAGGCGACATAGAATGCTTGTATCACACATATATGTTAGTTATGGAGGTCTACTTACATATATTAACTTGTTTTCATGGTCACATATATGTTAGTTATGGAGGTCTACTTACATATATAACTTGTTTTCATGGTCACATATATATGTTAGTTATGAGGTCTACTTACATATATTAACTTGTTTTCATGGTCACATATATGTTAGTTATGGAGGTCTACTTACATATATTAACTTGTTTTCATGGTCACACATATATGTTAGTTATGGAGGTCTACTTACATATATTAACTTGTTTTCATGGTCACATATATGTTAGTTATGGAGGTCTACTTACATATATTAACTTGTTTTCATGGTCACATATATGTTAGTTATGGAGGTCTACTTACATATATTAACTTGTTTTCATGGTCACATATATGTTAGTTATGGAGGTCTACTTACATATATTAACTTGTTTTCATGGTCACATATATATGTTAGTTATGGAGGTCTACTTACATATATTAACTTGTTTTCATGGTCACATATATGTTAGTTATGGAGGTCTACTTACATATATTAACTTGTTTTCATGGTCACATATATGTTAGTTATGGAGGTCTACTTACATATATTAACTTGTTTTCATGGTCACATATATGTTAGTTATGGAGGTCTACTTACATATATTAACTTGTTTTCATGGTCACATATATATGTTAGTTATGGAGGTCTACTTACATATATTAACTTGTTTTCACGGTCACATATATGTTAGTTATGGAGGTCTACTTACATATATTAACTTGTTAACATGGTCACATACTGTATGTTAGTTATGGAGGTCTACTTACATATATTAACTTGTTTTCATGGTCACATATATGTTAGTTATGGAGGTCTACTTACATATATTAACTTGTTTTCACGGTCACATATATATGTTAGTTATGGAAGTCTACTTACATATATTAACTTGTTTTCATGGTCACATATATATGTTAGTTATGGAGGTCTACTTACATATATTAACTTGTTTTCACGGTCACATATATGTTAGTTATGGAGGTCTACTTACATATATTAACTTGTTTTCATGATCACATATATGTTAGTTATGGAGGTCTACTTACATATATTAACTTGTTTTCATGGTCACATATATATGTTAGTTATAGAGGTCTACTTACATATATTAACTTGTTTTCATGGTCACATATATATGTTAGTTATGGAGGTCTACTTACATATATTAACTTGTTTTCAAGGTCACATATATATGTTAGTTATGGAGGTCTACTTGCATATATTAACTTGTTTTCATGGTCACACATATATGTTAGTTATGAGGTCTACTTACATATATTAACTTGTTTTCATGGTCACATATATGTTAGTTATGGAGGTCTACTTACATATATTAACTTGTTTTCACGGTCACATATATGTTAGTTATGGAGGTCTACTTACATATATTAACTTGTTTTCATGGTCGCACATATATGTTAGTTATGGAGGTCTACTTACATATATTAACTTGTTTTCATGGTCACATATAAGTTAGTTATGGAGGTCTACTTACATATATTAACTTGTTTTCATGGTCACATATATGTTAGTTATGGAGGTCTACTTACATATATTAACTTGTTTTCATGGTTAAAAACCTCCTAATCGCTGCAAATGAGCCAATCAAAATATCTCCTCACTGATGCTCTCGTCAGCCACGCTGTTTCAGACCAAAACCACACCCCCAGAACGTGGACTGTGTTGTGATTGGCCAGCCAACGAGAGCTTTCCTACTGTCCTGTGATTGGCCAGGTACCTGGAAGTGACGTAATAGATAGGCCAGCTCTCAGATACACAGCTCCCCCTCTGGCACGGTGGATGCTCTGCATCTCAGCAGCTACAACGAGAGTAGTTCTTCTTCTTCTGCGGTTGAATATACGCAACCAGATGTGCCCGGACTAGTGCCCGCACCAGGAGGCGCTACGGTGGTGAGGTTTACTGATGACATCATCAACATACGGAAGTGCGGATCCGCTTCGCAGAGCCCAGGAAAACAGTACAACACTATTTTCTCAGCAGTGGCTGAACTGTCGTTCTGAAACTTTAGGGTTTCATAAACGAGGTAATGACGCAGATACACACACACAAACGCAGCGTTAATTGGAGCTTCCGGTCTATGTCACCTTTAATGAAAGAAAAAATATTCATTATAGCTTTAATAATGATGGATTAACCTGTAACTGAAGCCTTGGACAGGAGTAGACCTGGTTGTATGATATTGAATTCAGCTTTATCAATGTGCTACAGAGTGACGACTGTGTCTTCTGTGCTTGCCTGTATGCAAATTGAAAGGAATCCTAGGAATGAGCTCTTCCTGAGTTGAGATGTTGGACTATAGTCTAAATGTGTCCATATATTATATCTGTGTTATTGTCTGGTTTCAGCAAGTGTCCTATTGTAAGACAGTAGAGGTGACAGCTCTAAACATGTGAGAGGAAAAACTATTTTAATTTAATTTTCATCATCAGCCTGTGGAAAAATCCTGTGTGTCAACATGTCACTGCTGCTAACAGCACTAATGATTATTGAATTATTTAAAGTACTTTTTATGAAAATGCAAAGTCAAAGATCATGTTTTTCCTCTCACATGTCTCACACTGTCTGACATGAGGACACAGACAACAACACAAACACATGTGCAGGTAGGCAAGCAGGTAGATACATAGGGAGGCACGAAGGCCGTCATCAGTGTCAACAATTCACTGCTGCCAACAACGCTAACGATTATTGAATTATTTAAAGTCCTTGTTTGAACTCCAAACTCATGATAATTATTTGATTGAATCTGCATGTGTTTATACTGAGGAGGAAACATGTCAGGTGTTCACCTGCACCTCCTCTGTGAGTGAAGTCATCTACATTAACCTGGAGAAACCATCAGTCATCAGAGGAGGTGGACTAAAGACACAGTTCCATTATACAGTAGGTACATATGTGTGTAGGTAGGTACGCAACAATAATTATCAAGAGTTTGGAGTTCATACAAGGAATCCACTCAAGAACAAACATAAAATTAAAATATCATTGACTTTTATTTGGTTTATAACTCCACCCCTCTTGTCTGAGTTCACCAGATAAAAAAGGACAAACTCTTGTGTCGTCGTCAATCTGAAACAACACTTTCAAAAACAACCATGGGTCGTTATGGTGTGGCTGTTCTGGCTCTGCTCGTTCTCCTGATGCTTTATGGTAAGTTTAAACATTCACAACATTTGTGCTGATGATCAAACATTTTTATAACCAAAACTAACTTCATGTTTTGATTTTCTCAGTTGCAGAGAACGAGGCTCAGTCTATAAGCAGAATCCGTTGGACATGCCGATCTGAGTGTCGGTCATATGAATATGCACTTAGTGTGGGCTGCGGCGACCAACTGTACGCTGAGATTTTCCTGATTCAATCAATTTTCTGTTCATTAATTTTCATGTGAAATTTTTCTTTCTTTTGTCTAGGTGTTGCTGTGCGGCTTCATTCAGACAGAGCTGGAATCAGATGGTCGGACAGTGAGAAGACAATGTTGCTCACTCTACTGACCTCGAAATATTCAAATCAGTTCTTCTGCTGATTTCAGTTCAGGTGGAATAAATATTCCCTTAACATCATTTGCTTCTTTATGTTGTTTGTTCATGATTATTTGTCATAATATAATTTGATCACACAGACACACACACACACAAACAAACAATGAATTAAAAATGCAGAGGAAAAAAAGCTTGATGGGTTTAATGTGTTCACACATGATACAGATTCAGTTTTATTGTTCTTGCCAATAGAGATGTTTCTGTCACGAGCAAGGTCGTGGAAGCCAGGGGAAGGACACAAATGCAGAGACTCGAGGTTCAGGCAAATTCCAAAAACGAGTCAGTTCAGGTAACAGAATCACAAGGCAAGAGACGAGGTCGAGATAATCAGGCAGGCAAGGGTCGAAGCACGGGAAGCCGAGAACTGAGAGAACTGGCGACGATACAAGACACAGAGAGGGTTTAAGAGCAGTGCTGATTAGGGAGTAAGTGCATGCAGGTGCGCAGGAAGAAGGGGGCAGGGCAAACAGGAACCTGAAACAGAGACAGGGGTGAGTGCTCACAAAATAAAACAGGAAGACAAGACACAGAACAAAACATGACAGACAAACCAAACCATGACAGTTTCTTGTTGATGTGTTCAGCTGCTTCCCAAAGATTTCTGTAAAACAAAGTTCTGTCATGTTCTGCGTCTGTGGTAACTTGTCCTTACTCCACGAGTCACAATAATGGTCCTTCAAAAAGCCTCCGAATGCCCCAGAATTTTGAGAAGGGTCCAGCTGCAGACCACTCAACGACACACACCCCCACTCAACGACACACCCCCTCACACTCAATGACACACCCCCTCACACTCAACGACACACCCCCTCACACTCAACGACACTCTGATTGGGTCACAGAAGAGACTGCGTCTGAAACGTGATGACGTTACTTTTATTGAAACTTTATTTACACACGCGTATTTCACAGACACTTGTTGACAAGAGACTTTTATCCCGGTGTGCGACAGGAATAGAGAAGAATAAAAACTCGTGTTGACTTTTATGAACACAGAAATGTTCTTTCTGTGTGCAATTTGTGAATAATTAATGTCACTTTGTAAACTATGAAATGTTATAGCCAAACTGCTAAAATATATAAATGCCGATTGGAAACAGGCACGCAGTTCTTTCAACATTTAATTATCACGTTTACACAATATAGTATCATAATTGAACTAATCTTTTTTTGAGTCATTTCGTTCATTTTTACAACGGTTGGCGCTGTATCCCTCTTGTGGGCGTTTTTGTGGGGACCGCGGTTCTCAAACACTTAACATGGTTTGCTTCAGCTGACAAAGTATAATAAACAAAATGCCACAACCTATTCAAACCATATGAAATACACACCACAATAAAGTGACTTGTGTCCTGTATCCTCTCTGCCATTGTTGTTTAACAGCACGACAGTGACTAGGTAGCTGTCACGTGACCTGAGGACGGACACTCGCTCAGTTGAGTGAATCCTGAACTAATCATTTCTGTTTCCTGTCCTGCTGACTGAGCTTATGCAGCTGCCTGCCATCATGTGGCGAAGGAAGGTACTGCATGAAAATGAACGAGTCACTCACTGACTCATTACTCCCGAGTCATATAAAAGATTAGTTCATTTTGAACGAAACGTTCACAAACGACACATCACTATCATCCACGCGTTCATAACCTCCAGACTTGACTACTGCAATAGCCTCCTCTACGGTCTCCCCTCCACTCACCTTCAAAAACTACAATATATCCAGACCTCTGCTGCCCGTCTGCTCACCCACACCCGCTCCAGTGACCACATCACCCCCATCCTTTAAAAAACTCCACTGGCTCCCTGTTCCTTACTGCATACAATACAAGGTTCTCCTCATCACTTACGAGTCCCTCCATAACCTGGCTCCCTCATATCTCACCGACCTCCTCCACCTACACTGTCCCACCCGCCGCCTCAGATCCGCTGAGTCTAAAATTCTGTGCTCCAGCTGGTGGTGACAGACAGATGTTAAGTAGACGAGATCTGCTGAGTGCGTCATTAAGGAGATGTTATCTATTTCCAGGAAGACATATGAAACATTGGTATCTGAATCAAACCCAGCCAGTTGGACATCAGTAGGTGTTTTGATGAAAGTAAAACAAATGCACTGAAACCCTTGATTATGCACAGGAAGTTGCATAACTTTCAAATCTCGTTTTTATTTGTATGCATAGCAGACAATTAACTATTTACATTTTTCAAAAAGTTGTCAGGGATTACAGGCGCCTGACGACAAAGTCCTCACTCTCTAAGGCTTTCCAGTGTGAGCCTTGCTTCCTTGGACATGTGGCTCTGAAGCTGAGCTATCTCACTGATGAGACAAAATGATATAACAAAATAATCAAGTCATTAATGACGCTCACATACATTATGGGATATAAACTGTTGTGAAAATTGGATTAACAGTTTCCTAGATGATCAGTTTACCTGGAGTCAAACTGAGTTCCACGTGTGTCCATGTCTTAGATAGATAGAGACTTTATTGATCCCGAACGAAATTCAAGAAATTCAGTCTTTGTCTTTGTCCAGGGAGATGGAGAGTACAGCTGCAGGGACACATACATCAATGATTAAGTCATATAAAACATGTAGTGTACAAATCAGTGTCAGTGTCTGATATCTAACCTCTGTATGATTGAAGCCACAGGATCTGCAGACTTCTTATCTGTCTGTGGACTTTCAACCACTCCAGACAAGAAGTGCATCACCTGGTCCACTTGGTCATCATCTTCAAAAGGAATGAAGACCCTGTCGTCCTTCTTGGCCCAGTGAGACACAATGTTGCCTCTGATGATTTTCTATAAATATATTATAGGTGTTTAGCTTGGGTAGGACTCAGACACAGAGGCCTTTTGATGGTTTTTATTAGCACTCGTTAACAAAACACAAGACAGATCCTCTTTACTGAGGGAAAACAAAAGCGAGGCTATGAAACACTATAACAAGTGGAGATAAGACAACGCTCTTCAAAAGAAACGTTGTGGACGAGGAACAAAAAATCAACAAACTCAGACTGTGGTTATCACCTAAAACTCTCACAGAAAACTCTCCAAAACGGAGGAAAACAAAGCTCTAAACACTTCAAAATGAAAACTCACTCAAA
The DNA here is from genome assembly GCF_019176455.1 of Solea senegalensis. Lineage (NCBI taxonomy): Eukaryota > Metazoa > Chordata > Actinopteri > Pleuronectiformes > Soleidae > Solea > Solea senegalensis. The sequence continues at coordinate 24,887,170 of NC_058031.1, forward strand.
AGCACAATCCTATTGATTGGCGATCTTTAACTATCCAAGAACGAGGTCAAAAACAAAACGCAATCTAAATGATTGGATCTAATCAATCTAAAAATCTAACTTTAACAAACAGAAATCTCTCCCAAACAAAAGGGGCTATAAATCTTAACTAAGGTATCAGCTAACAGGCTATGATAAGAAAACTTACAAAAAGAAAGCGTCGCTCACAAAGAGGATCAAAAACTTGTGGAGTCTGTGGCTGTGACGAGGAGCTCTGGTGATCAGGCATCGGCGAACACAACACACTGGCACTGAAACAAGGAAACAGAGAGTTTTTAAGGTTCACACGGCTTCATTGTCAGCAGGTGTGTGTAATGTGAAAGAAATTCTTGAGTCATCAGTGCTGAGTAAATCATGTCTTTACTGCATGCATGGATTTTTGCATGGAGGAGAGACACTGTCACCAAGGACGGTCTAAAATAGTCTCTCCCCTTCCTCCAAAAAGCTTCACCACTTATACACAAACATCAAAGTAAAACCAGAACAGACACCATTCGTAATGTTTATGACCCTGTAGACCCAGTAGATGTAATCTAATGTTTACCCTAACAGATGCCATTATGTGCAACCGTTACGTTGACCTTTCCTGGTGACCTTCCCCTATCATAGAATCACCCCAACTTTCATTCACAGCTTGACTGTTAGTTGTTGTCTTAGAACGTTACAGGAAACAAGAAGAAAACCAGTTATTTCCCACAGTAATCCGGCGGAGGAGGGGGCGGGGCAGACTGCCGGAGTGACACAAACACCACACAAAATGCCACTGTCACTCACCTTAAGGTATTGCAGCATGTCTTCATCCTGAGTAATGACATGAAGTAACAGACAACTGGAGTCACATGGTTGCTGTTTGGCTTGTTGGGCCTTTCCTAAAATGAAATGATACAACGCATAAATATGTAACAGTGAATACACGTGATGAAGTACTTTGAGTAAGACATTTTCTTTCCTTGATCATTTGCACTTCCTTACGTAGCACAAGACACTTTGAAGACGTGTCCTCACAGTAACGTCACTGCTCTAAATGGACACACACATAAGCCTGACTGAGAGAGGAAGGAAAGAAATGCTGAGACTCACCAAGTCTTTGCTGTAGGGACGGTCTTCAGTGTCCTCTGGCACCTGTAGACCATCATCACAATCACAATTGTTACATAATGTCTCAAATGCAAATGTCAACAACTTCCAAAAGAGATCCATGTTGAATTCAGAACGACACAGTACCATAGTAAACATAAATGTTTCTTTCTGATGGTCTGCTGTGGACGCCGGAGTCACCGTGGACGCCACAGTTGCTGTAATATTTGTAGTTGCTGTCTTGCAGCAGGGTTTAAACTGACGGACAAAACTTTTTTCACAAAGCCGCAGTGACAATGGCTTTGCACACAGTCAAGGAGGCATTTGTATACACTGTATCCTAAAAGACAGACAGGAAAAGTGATTCAGAAGTTTCAAGAATTTTTTTAAACCCTGTCTGAGAGGCTAATTGTTCCATTTCTTCTTAATGAAGAGGTTCAAAGAACAATCACTATTATCAGGGACATCTATAAAAATGCAGGACTCTTTCTTAAAATCTAAATTCTCAACAAGAGTGAAAATAAAATACACATGGACTAAAGATTCTACACACATGAAGTACAGTACACATAGATGACATGGCTCCAGCATTAGTTACGTTTACTTATTGTGAGTGTCTGATGTTCAAAGGGATGAGGGTCTGATGGTCACAGGGATGAGGGTCTGATGGTCACAGGGATGAGGGTCTGATGGTCACACTTATCCATGGTCAGAACAAACAGAAATAACATCATAGTTTATAACATGTAAGGCTCATGGGGAAATGAAGGCCTTTCAGCATTGAAATGAAAAAATATTTGATAATATAGACGGACTTACCACCGGACTCTACACTTGACCGTCGCTGTCCCTGCAGATGAGACACAAGCTCCCCTTTGTTTGGCACAGTCGCGTCTCCTCAGCTCAGGGTCTGCTCCATTACTGAACGTAGTGTTGAACTGGACTGCATTTGCCTGTAAGACTTTCCCTGTCCTAAAATATATGCAGGCTAACTGAAATCAAATAAAAATCCAATGACACTGTTGACCGTGATTCAACAGAATTTTTAATTTCTAAACATGAAAGATATTATTCATCATCAAATCTTTTATTTATCTTAACAACTGTAGAACTGAGGTCACACGTTTGCAAATTAGCAAAGCTGTGTGCAACTTGTCAGAGTCAAAGATTAAAAAACACATAAATACTAATATATAAAGAGCATATAGTATATCTTATATGTTTCTTGTTTGAAAATGAGACCCTGTGTCTCAATGTTATAACCTGTGCATATAAATAAAAGAAAAAAAGGAAAAAAATCGCTGTGTCTTGCTTGCTGTTACAATCACTATCTTTACAGCAGACATTACTGGTTAATAAACCATACTTAATTGATTTAATAATAATTGATTTAATGTACACAAATAATGACTATTCATCCAGTGTTCAATATCAAAATGTGTTTTTTATCCATTCTTAACTTTTCCTCCGTCATTTTGTACCGTTTTTCCCGTGTTTTCCCGACTCTCTCTCTTATACTGCGTCAACGTAAACATCATCACGTTTCAGACGCAGTTTCTTCTGTGACCCAATCAGAGTGTCGTGTAGTGTGAGGGGTGTGTCGTGTAGTGTGAGGGTGTGTCGTTGAGTGGGGGGGTGTGTCGGTGAGTGGTCTGCGGGTCTGCAGCTGGACCTGGTCCGAGGAGCACGCCGGGAACACGCCAGGGAAATGTTTGGTATGTTGTAGTACGCCGCCTAATATCGTAATCAAAACACTCCGGAAATAAATGCAATGCAGTAACATAATGTTGAAACATAGGAGCCGGTAACGCAGGACCCAGGTGACGCGAGCCAGGAGCACCCGCTCACCCTGCTTCACACAGATAGGATGTCGGAAATGGCAACAGGGCTTTCAGTGCTGTTGTGGCGATCTCAGGGTATTCTGCCATGACTTTAATCCAGAACACCAGCAGAGTTATTGTCTCAAACATACAAACATAGCCGCCGTCATTTGCAATCTCCAGCAGTTGATCTTCTTCTTGCGACCGTGACATGTGACCGAGGCAAGTATCTTGACGTGCGTCAAGAGTGAGTGATAGACAGATGTGGCAGATAGAAGCCGGTCATTTTTCAAAATATCATCATTCAGAATCTAATAATAAATAAAACGGAAATGATTTAAGTTATGTATTCTTTCTCTGCACCCCCGGTACCGGCCCGGGGGTCAGGGACCACTGGTCTAAATGTCTGTGAGACATTCCTGCAGCTTCATAACTGGATCACATGGAAACGTACAACTGTGTGTCATCTGCATAACAACGGACATTTAGGTCGTGTTTCTTAATAATATAAACAAGACAATATTTATTTTTAGTGTGTTTACAGAGAAAGTCACTCCCTCTTTAACAGTTTGTGAACACATTAAACCCATCAAGCTTTTTTTGTCAGAAACACAACACACTGCATTTTACAGTTTTTCTCAGTCGCTTTGGTGCTTTTCTCAGATCAGAATGAAAATTCTCATAACTATTAGTTCAACCTCCACAACATTTAGTCATTTGTGCACATCATAGTAGCAATTTCTCCTTCCTCTGAACAAATTGCCAATGCTTTTGGACATGTATCACTTGCTTTCATACAATTCTCTGCTGTTTCTAACATTATCATTTGCTTATGTCATGTCAGTCAAAATGAACTATACTTATGCATGCTGAATAGTCGTTCCCAATAAAACGAATTATTATAAAATATAATAATAATAATAATAAAAATAATAATAATAATAATAATAATAAAATATAATAAAACTATAATTTTTTCCTGGAAATGTCTCCTAAATTGAACAATTGCTCTCAGGTGAACTTCAGCTTTCACTCACAAGGAGGTGCAACCAATGACAAGCCACTTGTTCACAGTCACTCAGGGATGAATCCCATGAACTGTCACTTGGCAAGCATATATGAACCGAGCAGGACATAGCGTGTACCATTTCTACAATTCTGTGACACAGAAATGGAAGGTCAGCATCGTGGAAGAGGGGTGAGGATGAGAATCTGCCAAATACATAGGCAGATTCCTAATGAAATGAGAGCTACAGTTGTGGACCACGTTGTCAATCACGGCCTCACAATGGCTGAGGGTGGTCGGAGGGTGCAACCAAATGTTGGAAGAACCACTGTGAATTCAATCATTCAAACATTTCCTACGGAGAACAGTTATGTATAGTATTGGACAGTTATCAAACATCTCATGTTTACTGTACATTACTCTGCACCACATAGGATTGAATGACAACCTTGTATTTGTGCACAGCTCTACCAAAAGGGTGTTTCTTATGTTTGTTCTAAATATGTGACTGTAGTGTATTTTACTTTTGCACAATGCTGGAAAATTGCAAAGACCATATACATTAAAAATGTGAAACATACTGTACATATTCAGTGTCATGTGTAACTTTACTGTAGTTTTCAAATGGCTGTACAAGTAGTATATAGTGCAGTCTTGAGCATTTTCAGGTAGTGTCACCGAGTTCTGACCTTTTTTTTGCATTGGAAAACACTGAGAGAATAAACTGTCATAATGAAAACTTGACACTGCCATTTGACTATCAAAACGATGGTGCCAAGACTTCTCATTTTGATGACACTGGCTGTGCAAATGTTAATAGTGATGTGAGAAAAGCAGCAAAGAGACTGAGAAAAACTGTAAATTCATGTCTCGTATCAATCACACACACACACGTGCACAAACACACACACAAAGCCTGCCAAATATTGTCAACACAAGATTCATAACAAAATGAAGAAAATGATCAGATCACATCAGGTGTAGCAGCAGTCAGGATCAGCTGTGATTCACCACTTCAACCTGTGGAGGACAGCATTTCCCCTCTGAGTGCACAGCCTGTGTCTCATCTGTCAGACAGTGAACACGTGAGGTGACACATGAAAAAGGCTGTGAGAGAAAAAGTTTGTCTCTTGGAGTGGACAAATATTTTTAGTATTTTTGAAAATGCAAAAGTACAGTACTTTATTTTGACACATGGCGTGGCTGCTGTATTTTGTAGTTTTGTTTTATACATTTATTAGTTGGGTATTTTATTTTGAAAAAAAACATGTGTTTATTTGTCCGTGTGTGTGTACAGCTGCAGAGTTTGTCCTCACACTTTATTATCATAATTTAGTCATATATTTTCTACCCTCTTTGCTGCTGTAACACATTATTATCTATCTGTCTGTCTGTCTGTCTATCTATGTATGTATGTATGTATCTATCTATCTACAGTTGAAACCAGAAGCTTACATACATTATGTAAAAAGACCCATATACTTTTTTTCTCACTGTCTGACATGAAATCAGACAATCACTTTTCCTGTTTTAGGTCCGTTAGGATTACCAAAATTATTTCTATTTGCTAAATGCCAGAACAATGTGAGAAGGATTTTTCTAGACAATTTTATTTTATTTATTTTATTACTTTTTCGGAGGTTAAGACAGAATTTTACATACAGTAAGATTACTATACCTTTAAACAATTTGGGAAAGTCCAGATGATTATGTCATGTCTTTGGAAGCTTCTGATAGGTTTATTGACAACATGTGAGTTAATTAGAGACACACCTGTGGATGTATTTTAAGGCACACCTGAAACACACTCCTTCTTTGTGTAACATCATGGGAAAGTCAAAAGAAATCAGCCAAGATATCAGGAAGAGAATTGTGGACTTGCACAAGTCTGCTTCATCCTTGGGTACAATTTCCAGATGCCTGAAGGTGCCACGTTCATCTGTTCAAACAATTATACGCAACACCATGGGAATGTCCAGCCATCATACCGCTGTCCAGCCATCATACCGCTCAAGAAGGAGATAGGTTCTATGTCCCAGAGATGAATGTGCTTTGGTCTGAAATGTGCATATCAACCCAAGAACAAAAGACATTGTGAAGATGGTGGCTGAAGCTGGCAAGAGTGTGTCATTATGCACAGTGAAACGAGTACTGTACCCACATGGGCTGAAAGGCCACTCTGCCAGGAAGAAGCCGTTACTCCAAAAGAAACATAAAAAAGCCAGATTACAGTTTGCAAATGCACACAGGGACAAAGACCTTAATTTTTCGAGACATGTCCTGTGGTCTGACGAAACTAAAATCAAACTGTTTGGCCATAATGACCATCGTTACGTTTGGAGGAAAAAGGGGGGAAGCTTTCAAGCCTGAGAACACCATCCCAACTGTGAAATACGGGGGTGGCAGCACCATGTTGTGGGGTTGTTTTGCTGCAAAAGCAAACATATGAAGCAACATCTTAAGACATCAGCCAGGAAGTTAAAGCTTGGGCGCAAATGGGTCTTCCAAATGGACCATGACCTAAAGCATACTGCCAAACTGGTTACAAAGTGGCTTAAGGATAACAAAGTCAATGATCTCAATCCTATTGAAAATGTATGAGCAGAGCTGAAAAGGCATGTGCGAGCAAGGCGGCCTACAAACTTGGCTCAGTTACACCAGTTCTGTCAGGAGGAATGGGCCAAAATTCCTGCCAACTATTGTGAGAAGCTTATGGAAGGACATCCAAAACGTTTGACCCAAGTCATACAGTTTAAAGGCAATGGTACCAAATATTAATGAAATGTATGTAAACCTCTGACTTTGAAGAAAGTAATAAAAATAGTCTAAAAATTATTCTGGCATTTAGCAAATAGAAATCATTTTGGTAATCTATCTATCTATCTATCTATCTATCTATCTATCTATCTATCTATCTATCTATCTATCTATCTATCTATCTATCCATCCATCCATCCATCCATGGGTACCGGTCCTGATGATTGTTTGTGCCTCTAAACCAGAGTGGTGCTTTGTTGTTGGACTTATGTTCTCATCATATTGTCCATAACAAACACCATGTTCAGGCATAAGGGTGTCCATATGTGCACTTGGCACCAGGATGTGGCCACATGTCGTGGACACTCAGGTGAAGAGAGGGGGCAGAGCTGTCAACTGATCACTACCTGGTGGTGAGTTGGCTCTGTTGGCGGTCAGGCCTGGTTGACCCAAATTTATTGTGAGGGACTGTCCCTCTGGGAGTCCTTTGGGGGGCACTTCAGGAGTATGGTGTACTGGACCCTTTGATTCGGTCCCTGTACGACGAGTGTCTGAGCTTGTCGTAAGTCGGCTCTGTTTCCAATGAGGGTGGTACTCTGCTAGGGCTACTCTTTGTCACCGACAGAATTTGTAGACGCAGCTAGGGCGTTGAGGGAGTCCAGTTTGGTGGACTCAGGATTGGGTCTCTGCTTTTTGCAGACGATGTGGTCCTGTTTGCTTCATTGGGCCGGGTTAGGATGAGAATCAGCATTGCCCCAAGTGCAGTTTAAGTATCTTGGTTTCTTGTTTCACGAGTAGGGGAAGAATGTAAGGGGAAATCGACAGGCAGATCAGTGCGGTATCCATAGTGATGCGGCCTCTGCATCGTTCTGTCATGGTGAGATAGAAGGCGAAACTCTCGATTTACCGGTCGATCTACGTTCCTACCCTCACCTATGGTCACGAGGATGGCAAGCTCGGTCATCCAGCAGGGGCTCAGAGAATGGCCGCTGCTCCTCCCCATCGAGAGAAGCCAGAGGAGGTGGCTCGGGCATCTGGTTAAGATGCCTCCTGGACGCCTCCCTGGTGAGAAGTTCCAGGCAACTTCATCATGAGCCGTCATCAGTGTCAACAATTCACTGCTGCCAACAGCACTAATGATTATTTCATGAAGTTCAGAGTCTAACCCTTGTTTGAACTCCAAACTCATGATAATTATTGTTTGATTGAATCTGCATGTGTTTAGACTGAGGAGGAAACATGTCAGGTGTTCACCTGCACCTCCTCTGTGAGTGAAGTCATCTACATTAACCTGAAAAAACCATCAGTCAAAAGAGGAGGTGGACTAAAGACACAGTTCCATTATACAGAAGGTACATATTTGTGTAGGTAGGTATGCAACAGTAATTATCAAGAGTTTGGAGTTCATACAAGGAATCCACTCAAGTGCAAACATAAAATTAAAATATCATTGACTTTTATTTGGTTTACTCTCACATGTTTTAAACCGTTGTTACCATTGTTCTATAAGGGGACGCTTGATCGTCACGAATGATAAAGCAGGCCCCTCCCCTACACTGTTTAACCCTGCCCCTCTTGTCTGAGGTCACCAGATAAAAAAGGACAAACACTTGTGTCATCGTTACTCTGAAACAACACTTTCAAAATCAACCATGGTTCGTTATGGTGTGGCTGTTCTGGCTCTGCTCGTTCTCCTGATGCTTTATGGTAAGTTTAAACATTCACAACAACATTTGTTGTAAAAACATTTTCACAACCAAAACTAACTTCATGTTTTGATTTTCTCAGTTGCAGAGAACGAGGCTCTGAGTTGCGACAGGATCTATGGGACAACATGTAGATCTGAGTGTCTGTCATATGAATATGCACTTAGTGTGGGCTGCGGCGACCAACTGTACGTTGAGATTTTCCTGATTCAATCAATATTCTGTTCATTTATTTTCCTGTGAAATGTGATTATATTTCTTTCTTTTATCTAGGTGTTGCTATTATGAATAATGGGCCTCATTCAGACAGAGCTGGAATCAGATGGTTGGACAGACAGAAGATGATGTCGTTAACTCTACTGACCTTGAAATATTCAAATCAATTCTTCTGCTGATTTCGGTTCAGATGGAATAAAAATATTCCCTTAACATCATTTGCTTCTTTGTGTAGTTTGTTCATGATTATTTGGATTATTTGTCAGAATATAATTTGATGTATATCTAATACACACACACACCCACACACACACACACACACACATGAGACATGAATTTAAAATGCAGTAAGTTTTTGAAAAAAAAAGCTTGATGGGTTTAATGTGTTCACAAACTGTTTGAGAGTTCTCAATAAAGTCACAAGGAGGCGCCACATGATACAGATTCAGTTTTATTGTTCATGCCAATAGAGATGTTTCTTGTACATGTTTTCACCCAGTTGCTTCCCAAAGTTTTCTGTAAAACAAAGTTCTGTCATGTTCTGCGTCTGTGGTAACTTGGCCTTACTTCATGAGTCACAATAATGGTCCTTCAAAAAGCTTCAGAATGCCCCAGAATTTTACCTCAAGTGTTCAAAAGCTCCGCCCCCTCGCCATGCTAAGCGAGAAAAACTCCTGATGGTCTAAATCAGTGGTCCCCAACCTTTTTTGCGCCACAGACCGGTTTAATGTCAGACAATATTTATTAATACAACAAGCCTTGCCACTGCAGAGTTGTTTAACCACCTCAGTGACCTCCCTCAGGGAGATTGACGATGATCTCCCATCAGCTTCCCTCTCTGCCTCCACCACAGAGGGCGCAGATGTCAGATTCAGGAGTTCCTCAATGTGTTTCTTCCACTGTCCGGTTTACCTCCTCAGTCGAGGTCAACAGTGTCCCATCCTTACTGTACACAGCTTGGATGTCCCCCCCTTTCTCCTCCTGAGGCCCCGAATGGTTTTCCAGAAACACCTTGGTGCCGACCAATAGTCCTTCTCCATGTCCTTTCCAAACTTCTCCCATAACAGCTGCTTTGCGTCTGCCACAGCAGAGGCTGCCGCCCTTCGGGCCCGTTGATGCCTTACAACTGCCTCAGGAGTCTTCCGGGATAGCATATCACGGAAACACTCCTTCTTCAGTCAAATAGCTTCCCTGACCACAGGTGTCCACCACGATGTTCGAGGGTTACCGCCCCTTGAGGCCCATAAGGCCCTGAAGCCACAGCTCTCTGCTACAGCTTTCACAATAGAGGCTTTAAACACTGCCCATTCAGGTTCAATGTCCACAGCCTCCACAGGGATACAGGAAAAGCTCCGCCGGAGGTGAGAGTTACATAACATTACATTACATGTTATTTAGCAGACGCTTTTATCCGAAGTGACTTACAATAAGTGCATTTAAACATTTGGGTACAAACAAGAGCTAGAAGTAAGTAAAAGCTTCAAGTAAGCCAAACTATAAAGTGCTAGTCATAAGAGCGATGTATAAGCAAGTGTTTTTTTTGTTTTTTTTCTCATTGCCTTAGTCGAGGTACAGTCGTTCCACCATTTGGGAGCTAGGACAGCGAACAGTCTTGAATTCTGTGAATGCCTCTGCGATCCTCTCAGTGAGGGGGAAGCAAGCCGGTTTACCGATGCAGAGCGGAGCGGGCGGGCTGGGGTGTAGGTTTTGATCATGTCCTGGATGTAGGCTGGACCGGATCCATTAGTAGCATAGAATGCAAGCACTAGAGTCTTGAAGTGGATGTGAGCAGCTACAGGAAGCCAGTGAAGGGAGCGGAGGAGCGGTGTAGTGTGAGAGAATTTTGGTAAGTTTAAAAAGAAACTCGGTCGTGTCGAAATTGAGTTTCAGGTAATGGTCAGACATCCACTGAGAGATGTCAGTCAGACAAGTGGAAATCCGTTCTGCTACATGTGTTTCGGAGCTGGGAAAAGAGAGAATGAGTTGGGTGTCATCGGCATGAGAGTGAATAACAGAACCAAGAGAGTTGGGGTACAGAGCGAAGAGGAGAGGGCCCAAATAAGAAAGACCTACTAAAGTGATACTTAACTTAATTCCAGTAGTCCTATGAGATACCCAGAAAGTCCAAATGCACACTGTGTTGAAGGCCTCTCGGACAGGGGCATCCTCCAAATGTTCCCAATTCATCCACACTATACGTTTGGGTTTACCAGGTCTGTCCAGAGTCCTCCCCCATCCTCTGACCCAACTCACCACCAGATGGTGATCAGTTCACAGCTCTGCCCCTCTCTTCACCCGATTGTCCAGAACATGCGGCCTCAGATCCGATGAAACGATCACAAAATCGATCATCAACCTTCGGCCAAGGACACTCTGGTACCAAGTACACTTATGAGCGTCCTTATGTTTGAACATGGTGTTTGTTATGGATAGTCCATGACTTGCACAGAAATCCAACCACAAACGACCACTCTGATTCAGATAAGGTTCCTCCCAATCACGCCCCTCCAAGTTTCCCCATTGTTGCACACGTGCGCGTTGAAATCTCCCAGCAGAACTATGGAGTCCCCCGATGGAGCCCCTTGCAGCACTCCATCGAGGGCCTCCAAGAAGGCTGGATACTCCGAACTGCTGTTTGGTGCATAGGCACAAACAGCAGTCAGGGATGTCCGCCCCGCAACCCTAAGGCACAGGGAGGCGACCCTCTCGTCCACCAGGGTAAACTCCAACGCAGTGGCGCTCAGCCGGGGGCTCATGAGTATCAGATCACATCAGGTGTTAAAGCAGCAGTTAGAATCAGCTGTGATTCACCACTTCAACCTGTGGAGGACAGCATTTCCCCTCTGAGTGCACGGCCTGCGTCTCATTTCTTCTGTCAGACAGTGAACACATGAGGTGACACATGAAAAAGGCTGTGAGAGAAAAAGTTTGCCTCAAAGAAAAATCTCTTGTGTTTTTTGTCCGTGTGTGTGTGTGTGTGTGTGTGTACGGCTGCAGTGTTTGTCCTCACACTTTATTATCATACTTTAGTATGTATGTATATATGTATCTATCTATCTATCTATCTATCTATCTATCTGTCTGTCTGTCTGTCTGTCTGTCTGTCTATCTATCTATCTATCTATCTATCTATCCATCCATCCATGGGGACGGGTCCTGACGATTGTTTGTGCCTCTAAACCAGAGTGGTGCTTTGTTGTTGGACTTATGTTCTCATCATATTGTCCATAACAAACACCATGTTCAGGCATAAGGGTGTCCATATGTGCACTTGGCACCAGGATATGGCCACATGTTGTGGACACTCAGGTGAAGTGAGGGGGCGGAGCTGTCAACTGATCACCACCTGGTGGTGAGTTGGCTCTGCTGGTGGTCAGGCATGGTAGACCCAAACTTATTGTAAGGGACTGTCCCTCTGGGAGTCCCTCGGGGAGTCTCTGCTCAAGCTGCTACCCCCACGACCCGACCTCAGATAATAGGTTAAGTGTCTTGCCTGCTAGTGGAGCTGGAAATCTAACCCACAACCTTCGTAATGAAAGACGACTTGCTCTACCACTGAGCTATCGTCGCCCCGTTGTCGTATCCATATATTATACTTGTGTTTTTGTCTGGTTTCAGCAAGTGTGCTCTTGTAAGATGGTTTTTAACATGTGAGAGGAAAAACAAATAAAACAGCGTATTTAAATTTCATCTTCATCATGAGCCCTGCCAACAGCACTAATGATTATTTCATGAAGTCAAGAGTCTAACCCTTTTTTGAACTCCAAACTCATGATAATTATTGTTTGATTGAATCTGCATGTGTTTAGACTGAGGAGGAAACATGTCAGGTGTTCACCTGCACCTCCTCTGTGAGTGAAGTCATCTACATTAACCTGGAGAAACCATCAGTCAACAGAGGAGGTGGACTAAAGACACAGTTCCATTATACAGTAGGTACATATGTGTGTAGGTAGGTACACAACAATAATTATCAAGACTTTGGAGTTCATACAAGGAATCCACTCAAGTGCAAACATAAAATTCAAATATCATTGACTTTTATTTGGTTTACTCACATGTTTTAAACCGTCGTTTCCATCGTTCTATAAGAGGACACTTGCACGTCACGAATGATAAAGCAGGCCCCTCCCATCCGCTGTTTAACCCCGCCCCTCTTGTCTGAGGTCAACAGATAAAAAAGGACGAACTCTTGTGTCGTCGTTACTCTGAAACAACACTTTCAAAAACAACCATGGGTCGTTATGGTGTGGCTGTTCTGGCTCTGCTCGTTCTCCTGATGCTTTATGGTAAGTTTAAACATTCACAACATTTGTGCTGATGATGAAATATTTTTACAACCAAAATTAATTCCTGTTTCGATTTTCTCAGTTGCAGAGAACGAGGCTCTGAGTTGCGACAGGTTCTATGGGACAACATGTAGATCTGAGTGTCTGTCATATGAATATGCACTTAGTGTGGGCTGCGGCGACCAACTGTACGTTGAGATTTTCTGATTCAATCAATATTCTGTTCATTTATTTTCCTATGAAATGTGATTATATTTCTTTCTTTTATCTAGGTGTTGCTATTATGAATAATGGGCCTCATTCAGACAGAGCTGGAATCAGATGGTTGGACAGACAGAAGATGATGTCGTTAACTCTACTGACCTCGAAATATTCAAATCAATTCTTCTGCTGATTTCGGTTCAGATGGAATAAAAATATTCCCTTAAAATCATTTGCTTCTTTGTGTTGTTTGTTCATGATTCTTTGGATTATTTGTCAGAATATAATTTGATTTGTATCTAATACACACACATACACACACACACACACATATATGAGACATAAATTAAAAATGCAGAGTGTTATGTTTTTGAAAAAAAGCTTGATGGGTTTAATGTGTTCACAAACTGTTTGAGAGTTCTCAATAAAGTCACAAGGAGGCGCCACATGATACAGATTCAGTTTTATTGTTCATGCCAATAGAGATGTTTCTTGAACATGTGTTCACCCAGTTGTTTCCCAAAGTTTTCTGTAAAACAAAGTTCTGTCATGTTCTGCGTCTGTGGTAACTTGGCCTTACTTCATGAGTCACAATAATGGTCCTTCAAAAAGCCTCAGAATGCCCCAGAATTTTACCTCAAGTGTTCAAAAGCTCCGCCCCCTCGCCGTGCTAAGCGAGAAAAACTCCTCATGGTCTAAATCAGCAGTCCCCAACCTTTTTTGCGCCACAGACAGGTTTAATGTCAGACAATATTTATTAATACAACAAAATAAAATTATACGACCGGCATAAAAACTGATATTTACTGAATATAATAATAAATGTGAATCCATTGTGTATGCAAATGTATTAGCAGCATCCTCGTAACATCGCGCCAACAGTACTGCAGTACTGAGTTCTCAATAAAGACACAAGGAAGCGCCACATGATACAGATTCAGTTTTATTGTTCTTGCCAATAATGATGTTTCTCGTTCATGTGTTCACCCAGCTGCTTCCCAAAGTTTTCTGTAAAACAAAGTTCTGCACCTGTGGTAACTTCGCCTTACTTCATGAGCCACAATGGTCAATGAGCAATAATGTCCTTCAAAAAGCCTCAGATTGGCCCATTTTTACCTCAAATGCTCAAAAGCTCCAACCCCTCGCCATGCTAAGCTAGGAAAACTCCTGATGGTCTAAATGTCTGTGAGACATTCCTGCAGCTACGTAACTGGATTACATGGAAACGTACAACTGTGTGTCATCTGCATAACAACGGACATTTAGGTTGTCATCATCATCATCATTATCGGGGGCCGGGTCGCGGGGGCAGCAGTTTCAGCAAGGGACCCCAAACTTCCCTTTCCCAAGCCACATTGACCAGCTCCGACTGAGGGATCCCGAGGCGCTCCCAGGCCAAAGTGGAGATGTAATCTCTCCACCTTGTCCTAGGTCTACCCCCGAGGCCTCCTCCCAGCTGGACGTGCCTGATACACCTCCCTTGGGAGGCGTCCAGGAGGCATCCTCACCAGATGCCCGAACCACCTCAACTGGCTCCTTTCAAGGATCTCTAAGGGAAAAGCCAGCCACTCTCCTGAGGAATCCCATTTCGGCCGCTTGTACCCACGATCTTGTTGTTTCGGTCTTGACCCAACCTTCATGAGAGCCTTCCGGCTCAGCTCTCTTTTTGTCACAACCGTACAGTAAAGCGAATGCAATACCGCACCAGCCACTCTCTTCGATTCTCCGGCCCATCTCCCGCTCCCTTGTCCCCTCACTCATAAACAACACCCCGAGATACTTGAACTCCTTCACCTGGGGCAAGGAGTCATTCCTTACCCGGAGAAGGCAATCCACCTGCTAAGAGCCATGGCCTCAGACTTAGAGTTGCTGATCTTCATCCCGACCGCTTCACACTAGGCCACAAACCGATCCTGTGAGCACTGAAGGTCACAGGCCGACAAAGCCATGAGGACCACATCATCTGCAAAAAGTAGTGACGAGATCTCAAGCCCGCCAAACCACGACCCCCTCCCGGGCGACTACGTCTCGATATCCTGTCCATGAAAATCACAAACAGGATTGGTGATAAAGAGCAGCCCTGGCGAAGGCCAACACCCACAGGAAACAGACCTGATTTAGTGCAGAGAACCCGGACACAGCTCATACTTTGGGCGTATAGGGATTGGATGACCCTTAGTAGTGCCCCCCTCACCCCATACTCCCGCAGCACATCCCACAGTATCTCCCTGGGAACCTGAGGTAACCTGATCATACGCCTTCTCCAGGTCCACAAAACACATGTAGACTGGATGGGCGTACTCCCAGGCCCCCTCTAGGATCCCTGCAAGAGTAAAGAGCTGGTCCGTTCTTCCATGACCAGGACGGAATCCGCATTGTTCCTCTTGAATCTGAGGTTCGACTACTGGAGGACAGCATTTCCCCTCTGAGTGCACGGCCTGCGTCTCATTTCTTCTGTCAGACAGTGAACACAGGAGGTGACACATGAAGAAGGCGGTGAGAGAAAACGTTTGCCTCAACGAAAAATCTCTAGGAGTGGACAAGTATTTTTAGTATTTTTGACTTATTTTGATTTATTTATACATTTAATAGTTGGGTATTTTATTTTGAAAAAAACGTGTTTTTTTGTCCGTGCGTGTGTGTGTGTACGGCTGCAGTGTTTGTCCTCGCACTTTATTATCATACTTTAGTATGTATGTATGTGTGTATCTATCTATGTATCTATGTATCCATCCATCAATGTATGTATCTATCTATCTGTCTGTCTGTCTGTCTATCTATCTATCTATCCATCTCTCCATCCATCCATGGGGATGGGTCCTGACGACTGTTTGTGCCTCTAAACCAGAGTGGTGCTTTGTTGTTGGACTTATGTTCTCATCATATTGTCCATAACAAACACCATGTTCAGGCATAAGGGTGTCCATATGTGCACTTGGCACCAGGATATGGCCACATGTTGTGGACACTCAGGTGAAGAGAGGGGGCGGAGCTATCAACTGATCACCACCTGGTGGTGAGTTGGCTCTGCTGGTGGTCAGGCCTGGTAGACCCAAACTTATTGTAAGGGACTGTCCCTCTGGGAGTCCCTCGGGGAGTCCTTTGGGGAGCGCTCCAGGAGTATGAGGTACTGGACCCTTTGATTCAGTCCCTGTATGACCAGTGTCAGAGCTTGTCATAAGTCGGATCTGTTTCCAGTGAGGGTGGTACTCTGCCAGGGCTGCTCTTTGTCACCGACAGAATTTGTAGACGCAGCCAGGGCACTGAGGGAGTCCGGTTTGGTGGACTCAGGATTGGGTCTCTGCTTTTTGCAGACGATGTGGTCCTGTTTACTTCATTGGGCCGGGTTGGGATGAGGATCAGCATTGCCCCAAGTGGAGTTTAAGTATCTTGGTTTCTTGTTTCACGAGTACGGGAAGAATGTAAGGGGAAATCGACAGGCAGATTGGTGCAGTGATGCGGCCTCTGCATCGGTCTGTCATGGTGAGATTGAAGGCGAAGCTCTCGATTTACCGGTCGATCTACGTTCCTACCCTCACCTATGGTCACGAGCTGAGGGTAGTTAATGACTGAAAGAACAAGATGGTGGACACAAGTGGCCAAAATAGATTTCTTCCACAGGGTGTCTGAGCTCTCTCTCAGAGATGAGGATGGGAAGCTTGGTCATCCAGCAGGAGCTCAGAAAATGGCCGCTGCTCCTCCCCATTGAGAGAAGCCAGAGGAGGTGGCTCAGGCATCTGGTTAAGATGCCTCCTGGACACCTCCCTGGTGAGAAGTTCTAGGCACGTCCCACTGGGAGGAGGCCCTGGGGAAGACCCTCTTGGATGGCCTGGGAATGCCTTAGGATTTCTCCGGAAGAGCTGGACAGAGTAGCCGTGCAGAGGGAAATCTGGGCTTCTCTGCTCAAGCTGCTACCCCCACGACCCGACCTCAGATAATAGGTTAAGTGTCTTGCCTGCTAGTGGAGCTGGAAATCTAACCCACAACCTTCGTAATGAAAGACGACTTGCTCTACCACTGAGCTATATTCGCCCTGTTGTCGTATCCATATATTATACTTGTGTTTTTGTCTGGTTTCAGCAAGTGTGCTCTTGTAAGATGGTTTTTAACATGTGAGAGGAAAAACAAATAAAACAGCGAGATGAAATATTTAAATTTCATCTTCATCATGAGCCCTGCCAACAGCACTAATGATTATTTCATGAAGTCAAGAGTCTAACCATTTTTTGAACTCCAAACTCATGATAATTATTGTTTGATTGAATCTGCATGTGTTTAGACTGAGGAGGAAACATGTCAGGTGTTCACCTGCACCTCCTCTGTGAGTGAAGTCATCTACATTAACCTGGAGAAACCAGCAGTCAACAGAGGAGGTGGACAAAAGACACAGTTCCATTATACAATAGGTACATATGTGTGTAGGTAGGTACACAACAATAATTATCAAGACTTTGGAGTTCATACAAGGAATCCACTCAAGTGCAAACATAAAATTCAAATATCATTGACTTTTATTTGGTTTACTCACATGTTTTAAACCGTCGTTTCCATCGTTCTATAAGAGGACACTTGCACGTCACGAATGATAAAGCAGGCCCCTCCCATCCGCCGTTTAACCCCGCCCCTCTTGTCTGAGGTCACCAGATAAAAAAGGACAAACTCTTGTGTCGTCGTTACTCTGAAACAACACTTTCAAAAACAACCATGGGTCGTTATGGTGTGGCTGTTCTGGCTCTGCTCGTTCTCCTGATGCTTTATGGTAAGTTTAAACATTCACAACATTTGTGCTGATGATCAAACATTTTTACAACCAAAAATAATTCCTGTTTCGATTTTCTCAGTTGCAGAGAACGAGGCTCTGAGTTGCGACAGGATCTATGGGACAACATGTAGATCTGAGTGTCTGTCATATGAATATGCACTTAGTGTGGGCTGCGGCGACCAACTGTATGTTGAGATTTTCTGATTCAATCAATATTCTGTTCATTTATTTTCCTGTGAAATGTGATTATATTTCTTGCTTTTATCTAGGTGTTGCTATTATGAATAATGGGCCTCATTCAGACAGAGCTGGAATCAGATGGTTGGACAGACAGAAGATGATGTCGTTAACTCTACTGACCTCAAAATATTCAAATCAATTCTTCTGCTGATTTCAGTTCAGGTGGAATAAAAATATTCCCTTAAAATCATTTGCTTCTTTGTGTTGTTTGTTCATGATTCTTTGGATTATTTGTCAGAATATAATTTGATTTGTATCTAATACACACACACACACACACATATATGAGACATAAATTAAAAATGCAGAGTGTTATGTTTTTGAAAAAAAGCTTGATGGGTTTAATGTGTTCACAAACTGTTTGAGAGTTCTCAATAAAGTCACAAGGAGGCGCCACATGATACAGATTCAGATTTGTTCTTGCCAATATAGATGTTTCTTGTACATGTGTTCACCCAGTTGCTTCCCAAAGTTTTCTGTAAAACAAAGTTCTGTCATGTTCTGCGTCTGTGGTAACTTGGCCTTACTTCATGAGTCACAATAATGGTCCTTCAAAAAGCCTCAGAATGCCCCAGAATTTTACCTCAAATGTTCAAAAGCTCCGCCCCCTCGCCGTGCTAAGCTAGAAAAACTCCTGATGGTCTAAATCAGCGGTCCCCAACCTTTTTTGCGTCACGGACCGGTTTAATGTCAGACAAAATTTATTAATACAACAAAATAAAATTATACGACCGGCATATAAACTGGTATTTTCTGAATATAATAATAAATGTGAATTGTGTATGCAAATTTATTAGCAGCGTCCTCGCAACATCGCGCCAACGGTACTGCACAGAGCGAAGCCGTGCGTCAGTGCCTTTTGGGGGAATAAATGTCCAAGTCCATCATCCAGTTGCAGATGCTGTCCGCTGACCAAAGGACAAATGTACAACATGTGAAGTCCCGCCTGTTAATTGCGAAGCAGGGGGTAACGGAGGACCCAGGTGACGCGAGCCAGGAGACAGCAGCAACAGCACCCGCTCACCCTGCTTCACACAGATAGGATATCGGAAATGGCAACAGGGTTTTCAGTTATTGTCTCAAACATACTTTTAAAGCCGCCGTCATTTGAATTTGTGGACATAACATTGGTGACAAGGATGGAGCTTCCCTTTTTGCCGTTCCCTTCGTTCCTAGCCCTGCCTGGGGAGCCGCCGATCCCATGGTCCCGCTGGCACGACTCGTTCGAGACGTTCATTACGGCTGCCAGGCAAACTGATGCTAGCGATGCTAGGCGCTGATCCACAGCTTGGGGAGCGAAGGGCAACGGATCTTCTGCACTCTCGGACCTGTGCAGACATATGCAAACTGTGTCGCCTTACTGACCGGACATTTTGGTGCTCCACAGAGCGTTATTGTCCGACGGATTATCTTCCGACAGTGCTGTCAACAGCCGGGTGAGTTGGTCCAGCATTACATCGCCGATCTCCGCTGTTTGGCTAGCCTCTGCAGATTTGAACGGTTGGAAGACGAGATGATTCGGGACCAACTAGCAGAGCACACAACTGATCCCAAGTTGCGGGAGAGGCTGCTCATGTCCCCAGATGACCTGCTGCTGTCAAAAGCGGTGGAATTTGCTGTTGGTTTCGCATCAGGCAGCCTCCGCCCCCGCCCCCTCACACTCTGCTTCAATGGCACAAGCCGCGGTGCCTGCGACTCAGCTCTCAGACCCTGCTTTTCCACATGATGACCTCGAGGTGAATGTTGCAGGACGGCAGAGCGCCACAGCACATTGGCCCTGTGGTAACTGTGGTTCTTCCTCTGACCCCACACGCGCACCAACCTGTCAGGCCACAGGTCAGTGATGCCAACGCTGTGGTAGACTGAACCATTTCTCCAGAGTGTGCTGCTCTGTGCCCACCTCTACAAACCCCCAACCTCGTCTGTCCCGCCCGTCCAGCCCATCCACGATCCACTCTGTTGGCTCCAGCGTCAAGGCATTTAAGTTGTGCACCGTGGAGCTGGATGATGTGTGCCTACCACTGTTGTTGGACACTGCGGCCTCTAGGTCTCTGCTCAGCAAGTCCACAGTCCGGCAGCTCTTCCCCCAACAAACTATCAGGGCGGGCGCAGAGGAGCTGTACGGTTATGGCCACACTAAGATCGGCATGGTGGGCACCGTTACCTTCTCTGTGCGCTACGGCTCGAAATCCCTGCCTGCATTAACCTTCCAGGTGTCCCGCCATGGTGCCAACCTCCTTGGGTTTGATCTGTTCTGCGCCTTGGGCTTCTCCATCACGGACAACACAGGCACCACCATACTGACGGTGACCACGCCCTGGCAGCAACGCTGGCCGTCGCTCTTCGCTGGCCTGGTCTGTCTCACCGGGTTCAATCATCAGCCGCTCATTGACCCAGCAGTGTCCCCTGTCATTCAACCTCTACGTCGGCTACCCCTCGCCCTACGTGACGAGGTCACAGCTGAGCTGCAGAAGCTGAAAGCGGGAATTATTGAGCGGATTGACGCTTCGCTCTGGATTTCCAACATGGTGGTGGCGAAAAAGAAGTCGGGCGGCCTGTGCCCCTGTGTCAACCTCAGACAGGTAAACAGAGCTGTGATCCCAGACAAATACCCATTGCCTATGATGGAGGAGCTGTCTGCTCAGTTCCATGACTCCACGTTCTTCTCCGCCAGGGCTACTTGCAGGTTCCCCTACACCCTGACAGCCGCAACCTCACTGCCTTTGTGTCACACATGGGGGTCTTCCACTACACCCGCATGCCCTTTGGTCTCAGCTCCTCCCCCAGCTGCTTTCAGAAGATCATGGCCACCATCTTTGCTGGCATCTCGGGTGTGGTTGTCATGGTGCATGGGGAGACAGCTGCAACACATGACTACCGCCTTTCCAGAGTGCTTAATGTGCTCGCTCGCCACAACCTCACAGTGAACGGGGAGAAGTGCATCTTTGCAGTGCTTGTCATCGAGTTTGTGGGGTTCCGTCTAACTGCTTCTGGCCTCAGCCCACTCCACTCAAACGTCGATGCCATCCTGCGCCTGCCTGAGCCCTCCTGCCCTGAACAGCTATCATCATTCCTGGGGTTGACTGCCTTCTATCTGCGCTTCCTTCCCCGCTACTCCCCGGGGGTGGAGTGGCTCAGTGGTTAAGACCCTACCTTGTGTACCAAAGACATCATGGTCGCAAGTTCGATTCCACCCCTGGCTAATTGTACTTGATTCCATTGTAAGTCGCTTTGGATAAAAGCGTCTGCTAAATGACATGTAATGTAATGTAATACTCCGAAACCACTGCACCACTGTGCGCCCTCCTCAAGCAGGATGCAGCTTGGTCTTGGCCCCCTGCTTGCTCCACTGCAGTCTGTAGGCTCAAATCGCAGCTCACTTCCCCACCGGTGCTCGCCCATCATGATCTACAGAGCCCCATATTTGTGACCTGTGACGCCTCTAATACGGCAGTTGGCGCTGTTCTGTCTCAACTTAAGCAAGGGGGCGAACGCCCAGTGGCGTTTGCTTTAAGGTCACTCACTCCAGCTGAGCAGAAGTACTCTGTCGGTGAGAGGGAAGTGCTGGCTTGTGTCTGGGCATGTGAACGGTGGCATATGTACCTGTACGGACGTCACTTCACGCTGCAGACAGACCACCAGGCCCTTACAGCCCTGCTTGCCATGACGGGATCGGGACACAAGCCACTGCGCCTCTACCGGTGGTCTGAGAGGTTGCAGGCATACAATTTCACCACACAGTTCACGCCTGGTTGGGACAACGTTGTGGCAGACTTGCTCTCCAGAGTCAAGCTTAAGTCTGTTGGAGACGTTGCCCAGGACCCTTCAGAGCCAGAGCTTGTCCTCATGCTGCACACGCCCCGCCAAGGAGCTGTTTCCTTGCAGGAGCTCCAAGACGCGTCTGCACAGGATTCCGTCCTCAATCAGCTCCGCACTTTCATTCGAGAGGGCTAGCCAGGCAAAGTTGCGGAGGAACTGGCGCCCTTTCACTGCATCAAGGACAATCTCTCGTGCTGGAATGACGTCTGCGTGGCAAGGGGGCTGTGCACAGTGGTCCCAAGTGCCTTGAGGGCACACATCCCTGCCATGGTGCATGAGGGTCACCTGGGTGTTGTTAGAGTCAAGCAACGCTGAAGGGGCTTGGTTTGGTGGCCAGGCATCGACAGGGACGTGGAGACTATGGTGAAAGACCGTACAGATTGCCTCACCAGCGGTAAGACAGGCCTGCCCCCACCTCCGCCCCTGCAGCCTCTGCCGTGGCCACCAACACCGTGGACCCACATCCCAGTGGACATCTGCGGTATACTTCACGGCGTCCCTCAGCACCAACACTTCCTCCTGGTGGCCTACGACCTTCACTCTAAGTGGCCTGAGGTGCTGCCCACTGGTTCCGTCAACGCCAGTGTGGTCACTGGTTTCCTCTTCTCTGTTTGCCTATTCGGGTGTGCCCGATACCGTCACAACTGATAATGGGCCCCAGTTCATCTCGGCCGATTTCTCTTCCTTCCTGGCGGGGAGGGGAATTAAACCAGAAGAGACCGGTCCTGGATCAGCTTAGACCCAGGGTCAAGCCATATTTGAACCCCCTCCAGTTCGCCTATCAGTCCCATCTTCGTGTGGAGGACACCATCATCTACCTACTCAACCGGATCTATGCCCACCTGGATAAGCTAGTGAGCACTGTGAGAGTCATGTTCTTTGACTTCTCCAGTGCATTTAACACCATCTGTCCAGCACTTCTGGGTGAGAAGCTGACAACAATGCAGGTAGATGCCCCCCTCGTGTCCTGGATTGTGGACTACCTGACTGGCAGACCGCAGTACGTGAGCCTGCATCACTGTGTGTCAGACAGAGTGGTCCGGGGCCCCGCAGGGAAATGTCCTCTCTCCCTTCCTCTTCACCGTTTACACTACGGACTTCAACTATTGCACAGAGACCTGCTTCCTTCAGAGGTTTTCTTATGACTCTGCCATAGTTTGATGTATCAGCACGGGTGACTGTTGACAACTTTGTCACATGGTGTGAACAGAACCATCTGTGGTCATTGTACAGGATTACAAATACCTGGGAATACACATAGACAACAAACTGGATTGGGCAAAGAACACTGATGCTCTCTAAAAGAAGGGCCAGGGTCGTCTCTATTTTCTGAGGAGCCTGAGGTCCTTCAACATCTGTCGGACTATGCTCAAGATCTTCCATGAGTCTGTGGTGGCTGGTGCGTTCCTCTATGCTGTTGCTTGCTGGGGCAGCAGGCTGAGGGTTGCAGATGCCAACAGACTCAACAAGCTGATCCGTAAGGCCAGTGATGTGGTGAGAGTGGAGCTGGACTCTCTGACAGCAGAGCAGTGGGATCTGTGCAATTACCTAAACTATATGTGCAGTAACCAACTTATGTATAATAACTAAAATTACAACCATCTCATCCATTCAGCACTGTATAGAGTGTACATATCTACTGTATATATTGTATTATGTTGACATTTTATATTAGAGTACATATGTTTAAGTTTACTTAGCTTTATGTTTACTCTTGTTCATTCTTTATTATTCTTATATATTTCTATCCTTGTTTCATGTTCTTTGAATAGTAGTGGCTGTAACACAAGAATTTCCCCTTGGGGATCAATAAAGTATTCTGATTCTGACTCTGTCTATCTGTCTATCTATCTATCTATCTATCTATCTATCTATCTATCTATCTCCATCCATCCATGGGTTAGTTGTTGGACTGTTCTCATCATATTGTCCATAACAAACACCATGTTCAGGCATAAGGGTTTTCATATGTGCACTTAGCACCAGGATGTGTCCACGTGTTGTGGACACTCAGGTGAAGAGAGGGGGCGGAGCTGTCAACTGTAAGATGGTTTTTAGCATGTGAGAGGAAAAACAAATAAAACAGCATATTTAAATTTCATCTTCATCATGAGCCGTCATCAGTGTCAACAATTCACTGCTGCCAACGGCACTAATTATTATTTCATAAAGTTAAGAGTCTAACCCTTGTTTGAACTCTACACTCATGATAATTATTGTTTGATTGAATCTGCATGTGTTTAGACTGAGGAGGAAACATGTCAGGTGTTCACCTGCATCTCCTCTGTGAGTGAAGTCATCTACATTAACCTGAAGAAACCATCAGTCAAAAGAGGAGGTGGACTAAAGACACAGTTCCATTATACAGTAGGTACATATGTGTGTAGGTAGGTATGCAACAGTAATTATCAAGAGTTTGCAGTTCATACAAGGAATCCACTCAAGTGCAAACATAAAATTAAAATATCATTGACTTTTATTTGGTTTACTCTCACATTTTTTAAACCGTCGTTTCCATCGTTCTATAAGAGGACACTGGCTCGTCACGATTGATAAAGCAGGCCCCTCCCCTACACTGTTTAACCCCGCCCCTCTTGTCTGAGGTCACCAGATAAAAAAGGACAAACACTTGTGTCGTCGTCACTCTGAAACAGCACTTTCAGAAACAACCATGGGTCGTTATGGTGTGGCTGTTCTGGCTCTGCTCGTTCTCCTGATGCTTTATGGTAAGTTTAAACATTCACAACAACATTTGTGCTGATGATCAAAGATTTTTACAACCAAAACTAACTTCATGTTTCGATTTTCTCAGTTGCAGAGAACGAGGCTCTGAGTTGCGACAGGATCTATGGGACAACATGTAGATCTGAGTGTCTGTCATATGAATATGCACTTAGTGTGGGCTGCGGCGACCAACTGTACGTTGAGATTTTCTGATTCAATCAATATTCTGTTCATTTATTTTCCTGTGAAATGTGATTATATTTCTTGCTTTTATCTAGGTGTTGCTATTATTATTAATGGGCCTCATTCAGACAGAGCTGGAATCAGATGGTTGGACAGACAGAAGATGATGTCGTTAACTCTACTGACCTCGAAATATTCAAATCAATTCTTCTGCTGATTTCAGTTCAGGTGGAATAAAAATATTCCCTTAACATCATTTGCTTCTTTGTGTTGTTTGTTAATGATTCTTTGGATTATTTGTCAGAATATAATTTGTATGATTTGTATCTGATACACACATGCACATAAGACATGAATTTAAAATGCAGTATGTTTTTGAAAAAAAAAGAAGCTTGATGGGTTTAATGTGTTCACAAACTGTTCAAGAGTTGTCAATAAAGACACTAGCTGCTTCCCAAAGTTTTCTGTAAAACAAAGTTCTGTCATGAGGACCACATCATCTGCAAAAAGCAGTGACGAGATCTCAAGCCAGCCAAACCACAATCCCCCTCCCCCACGACTACACCTCGATATCCTGTCCATGAAAATCACAAACAGGATTGGTGATAAAGATGTCGATGGGGAGCTCATTCCACCATTTAGGAGCTAGGACACCGAACAGTCTTGAGTTCTGTGAATGCCTCTGCGATCCTCTCAGTGAGGGGGAAGCAAACCGGTTTGCTGATGCAGAGCGGAGCAGGCGGGCTGGGGTGTAGGTTTTGATCATGTCCTGGATGTAGGCTGGACCAGATCCGTTAGTAGCATAGAATTCAAGCACTAGAGTCTTGAAGCGGATGCGAGCAGCTACAGGAAGCCAGTGAAGGGAGCAGAGGAGCGGTGTAGTGTGAGAGAATTTTGGTAAGTTGAAGACCAGTGGAGCTGCTGGATGAGTTGCAGAGGTCATATGGCACACGTAGGGAGACCAGCCAGGAGGGAGTTGCAGTAGTCCAAGCGTGAGATGACAAGAGCCTGGACCAGAACTGTGCCGCCTTCTGGGTTAGAAGAGGCCGTATCCTTCTGATGTTGTGCAACATGTATCTGCAAGATGGAGCTGTTGCAGCAATGGGAGAGATGATCATCAAGTGTCACACCCAGGTTCCTTGTGGTACGAGAAGGAGCTACCACAGAGTTGCGAGGGTGATGGTCAGATCTGTCGTGGGAGAGCCCTTTCCTGGGAGAAAAAGAAACTTGGTCTTGTCGAGATTGAGTTTCAGGTGATGGTCAGACATCCACTGAGAGATGTCAGTCAGACAAGCGGAGATCCGTTCTGCTACATGTGTTTCAGAGCTGGGAAAAGAGAGAATGAGTTGGGTGTCATCGGCGTAGGAAAAACCATGAAAGTGAATAACAGAACCAAGAGAGTTGGTGTACAGAGAGAAGAGGACAGGGCCCAAGACAGAACCCTGAGGGACCCCAGTAGTTAGAGGACAGGGTTCCGACACAGATCCTCTCCAGGTTACTCTGTTGTTCGGTTTTGAAGATAGGATGAAAGTAGGGTAAGTACAGAGCCTGAGACTCGAATTTTAGTCTGATTGTCTGAAAGATTGTTTGGCTGCAGAGATAGAGGCAGCAAAGATGGAGAGAAGAGAATGTTAGGAAAGCAGGTCGTCAGGGTGTTTTGATTTCATCCATTTCCTTTCTGCTGCCCATATCATGGATCTCTCAGCGCGCACTGAGTCAGACAACCACAGGGCTGGGGAGGACTTACGAACCCACCGTGAAGTAAGAGGACAGAGAGTCAAGAGAGGAGGACAGAATAGAGAGGAAGGTGTCTGTGGCCAATGAAACTTCACACCTGGTGATGATGATGACTCAATAGAAACTAAGAACAGTCTTGAGTTCTGTGAATGCCTCTGCGATCCTCTCAGTATTTTCATGTGAAATGTGATTATATTTCTTGCTTTTATCTAGGTGACTAGACTGTAGTGTGGGACCTCCAGTCCAGGTGGCGGTAAAGCACCTTCAAATTGGTTGCCAACCGCAGAGACGAAGAAGAAGAATGAGAGCAATACTTCTTCCATTCAAACCGTGGTCATGGAAAAAAATACCCCTGGGCTTCTGAATGGTTCGTTTCACTTTAAAAAAACTTGCAGTCCAGGCTAATAGCAAGCAGCAGATTCATCAAAGCTCTATGGTTGAGTGTGTGAGTCGTCGCCGACCACTGGATGAAGCTAACTACAGCGGTGGCGAAAAGCGGTCTGCAACTGACTGCAGACCGCTGAACATAGTTGAAGATGCGGGTCTAAGGGACGTTCTTTGTTTGGCAACTGCTAAACCATCATACACATTACCGTCGTGGGGAACAATTGGTAAACTGCACATGCTGGCCCAATAACAAGGGATCACTGGACATCAGTGAGCAACAAAAATTATCTTGGAGTAACTGCACACCATATAGACAATATTTGTGTTTATTTGATTCTAACTCTATATTTTTAATATATTTATTTATATGTTTATTTCTCAAAAAACTCCCTGTACCTTACCGCATACAATACAAGGTTCTCCTCATCACTTACAAGTCCCTCCATAACCTGGCTCCCTCATATCTCACCGACCTCCTCCACCTACACTGTCCCACCCGCCGCCTCAGATCCGCTGACTTCAACCTCCTCACTCCCCTCAGGACAAAGCGCCAAACCCTGGGGGACCGAGCCTTTGCTTCAGCCGCCCCCACTCTCTGGAACTCACTCCCACAACTCATCAGGAACTCAGACTCACTACAGACATTCAAATCATTACACAAAACCCACCTGTTCAAAACTGCTTACACTTAACTGTCTATTTCCCTTTGTTTTATTTCAGTCCTATCCTTTGTTTTTGTTTTTGTTTTTTGTTTGTACAGCGTCTTTGAGTGTCGAGAAAAGCGCTATATATATGTGATGTATTATTATTATTATTATTATTATTTCGGTCATGACATTTCGATCACTCATCACACAACAGTGTAGTTCACACAATACACATACCGAAAGGGAAAGCAGGAAAAGCAAAAGCTTATCTGGTCCCGCCCCCATTATAATCACACATTACATAATTATTATTAGTATTATTATTTTTTTTTTCTTATGACATTTGACAAAGAAAACATGTTTCAGCATCAGGTAGCACTCAGAGATATAGTCTAGCTCTAGACAGTCAACTCAGACTCCATGTGTGTCTGTACATGTGTCCATGATATTCCGTCGCGAGTGACAGTCTCGACTTGTTGCCTGGCATATTCAACTTCCCAAAAGTCTCCCTTTAGTCATCCATCTCATCTGTAGGATTTGCCTCGCTTTGCTTCTCCATTCTTTTCATGCGCTCAAGGGTTGTGGAGACGTTGGAGCGCAGCCCAACCATGACTCTCTTTGTTATTGCACTTTCCACCTTCACATCGATCAATTCATTGGTCATCTCACTGCCGATCTTTCCCAGTTCCCGGTATTGCAGGAACATTCCCCATACCAGGGAGAGCATTCCGATCGTCATGAACGTGAATATCTACACATCCTCGACATCCTCTACATCCAGTGCAGCAAGGCACACAACTTTCCACTTATCCCATCCGTCCCGAATGTAGCCAGCCATGAAGGTCCCATCTGGGCAACTACGTTCACCAGAACCTGCACTTCTTGTTGAGAACACTCTGTCGATCGCATTCAGTGACCAGCTTAGCAGTTCGATCTTGGATCAATTGATTCTCTGTAGTGACTTGTTTCACAGGGGCAGCTAAATACTTCTCATGTGTTGACATTTGTATCAGTGTCAGCTGTTGTTTGGGTACATTCGCTTTTTTTTTTGTTTGTTTGGTTACATTTGCTTCCACCAGAGCCGGCCCTGGGCATAGGCAGTATAGGCATATGCTAGGGGCGCCGTCATCCACAGGGGGCACCGAAAACAGAAAAAAAAATATATATACAGTATATATATGTACTACTTTTTTTTTTACCAGTGCCATTATTACTATTATTTCGAAATATTATATAAGCCCACAGCAACAAGTCATAGCAAAGACTATTAAGACTTTTTTCTGTTGCTCTGTACCTGAGGGTGGCGGGGTCAAGAGGCCAGCTGCCTGAATCTGACCGGACCGTGACCCAAGAAAAAAATTATTGACACTGTATCGGAATTATGTCCAAAAGACTGAAGCCATCCGGCGCCCAAGGAAGGAAAAGAAGGAAAGAAGAGGAAGAAAAACATGAAAAAGATAGAGGTACAGTAATGTCAATGTGATGAAGTGCATGAAATTAATAGTTTAATGCATCGTAGTTACCGTTGTTGGAGTGTTAGCTTGCTAGCTTACTTTGGACAATAGCAACATTGTTTAATAATTAATAAATAGCTTTGAGTCGACGTGTGTTAATGTTACTCCACCTTAAATTCATCAGGGACGTTTGGAAACTTAATGTTAGGCCTGTTCAGGTGTTATTTTACAGGTGTCTTTCCTGCTTGTATGTCAGCTAAAATGCTTTTAGTTGTCCATCCCCTTTGTAATAGGGTGGTTGTAAGCCTTTGGTTTTTATGTGTCACAGTTTATGTTTGTTAAAGTTTACATCAGTGTTAAAGTGCAGTTAAAGTGTATTACAGTTAATATTTCATACCTTAGCTTTCCCATATCATTCATAGGCTATAGATACAAATACTGTTTTTTGCACTGGCGTTAGACTGAATTGCATTGCAATGACAATAAAGTTGAATGAATCTCATCACATTTTCATTATTAGTCTATATTAGTCTCATGTATAGCACACCAAGCATCTGTTTTTTTATTAAAATGTAACATACAGTCGCCACATATACTTCTCTTCTCTCTTCAGATGCACTTTTAAAATATTTCAGTACCACCCCCAGTGACACAGCATCAGGTGCTGCTGTCCCGTTTACCTCTGCACAGCCCGGTGAATCAAGAGGTCTCTCTATTTTTTTTCTTATACTGTGTGCAATAGTGTGTGTTGTCATGTCTGCACTGGTTTCATAATTTATTATTTTGTGCAATACCATATTTATATTGTATTTTTAATTCATTTTATGTCACTTGTTTTTGTGTGCAGTGTTCGGCTTAATATGTTTGCCTTATTTATTTTGTATTTTTAATTTTATCACGTTTCTTTCTTTAGTTTTTATTTGGTGTGATATTTTTTACTCAAAGAAATAAAATCTTGAATACATGCAGTTTCTGTGTGATTGTATGAAAGTTGATTGTGAAATTGACTGCTGCGATGCAAGGGGGAGCCAGCTAAAATCTCGCCTAGGGCACCAAATTACTCAGGGCCGGCACTGGCTTCCACTGTTTCCCACAGTGTCTACAGATTTCTGTCCCTGATCTTTGTCATACTTTCCTCCTGGGTCATTCTGTATTGATTAATAGTCATATCTACATACTTCTTTTTAAATACACTCAGTTTTGCTGATTTTTTCATCTCCTCATCCAGATTATTCCATTGTCTGACCCCTGTGACCGATACGGTAAAGGATTTTAATGTTGTTCTTACCCTTCTCTGCCTAAACCTCGTGTTCCCTCTTAGATTGTGTCCCTCCCCTCTGTTCAGGAATAATGTCTGCAGATTGTGACGGAGGTTTTTGTTGGCAGCCCTGTAAATCATCTGTACTGTGCGGTATTTTATTAATTCATAATAAATTAAGAGTAAAATAAGAGTATTTTTGATTTGATAAATAGTTGATTTGTATGTTCTCTGTAACTGGCATAGTGTAGGATTCTCAAGGCTCTTTTTTGGAGTATAAACAGGGGATAAGTAGTGGTTTTGTAAGTGTGTCCCCAGACCTCTGTACAGTATTGCAGGTGTGGAGAGACTAGTGCGCAGTACAACAAGTACAGTGCCTTCTGGTTTAATAGTTTTTGTGCCCTCCAAAGTATGGACACACTCCTGGCCAGCTTACCTTTTAAGTGTTTGGTGTGTGGCTTCCAACTTAACATGTCCTCAATAATTACTCCCAGCACTTTGTACTCATTAACCCATTCAATGTCCACTCCATTAATGTGTATGTTAATACTAGTCTCACGGCCTTTTTTCCCATACAGCATATATTTAGTTTTCTCTAAATTTAGTGATAGTTTATTTATATTAAACCACACATGCAGCTTGGCCATTTTATTATTGACTGTTCCCACTAGTTGGTTTAAGTCTTCCCCCGAACAGAAAATATTAGTGTCATCTACGAATAGTATTAGTTTCAGAATATTGGATACCTTGCATATGTCATTAATGTATATTATAAACAGTTTTGGATGTGTTATCACCCATTTTAACGTATTGAGATCTGTTGTGAAGATAGCTCTTGACCCATTCCAGTACTATGCCTCTAATACCATATCTCTCTAGTTTAGCTATCAAGATATCATGGTTGATGGTCAGTCAGTCAGTCATCATCTAACCGCTTTATCCTCCACCAGAGGGTCGCGGGGGGTGCTGTGCCAATCTCAGCTACATCGGGCGATAGGCGGGGTACACCCTGGACAGTTCGCCAGTCCATCGCAGGGCCACACACAACTAGAGACAAACAACCGTTCACTCTCACACTCACTCCTACGGTCAATTTAGAGTGTCCAATTTACCTAATCCCCACATTGCATGTTTTTGGACTGTGGGAGGAAGCCGGAGAACCCGGAGAGAACCCACGCACACATGGGGAGAACATGCAAACTCCATGCAGAAAGGCCCTTGTTCCAACCGGGGCTCGAACCCGGGTCTTCTCACTGCAAGGCGAGAGTGCTAACCACTACACCACCGTGTGGCCTCATGGTTGATGGTGTCAAATGCTTTTTTTAGGTCTATGAATATTCCTATTGAATGTAATTTCTGGTCAGTAGCATCAGTAATGGTTTCCACAGACTCAGTTAAAGCTAGCGCCGTAGAGTGGTTTCTTCTGAATCCATATTGTATAGCAGATTGTGTTTGTTAATGAAGTTGTCTAGCCTATCGATAAATAGTTTCTCCAGATTTTTTGACAGTTGGGGTAGTATTGAGACTGGTCTGTAATTAGTAAATTTGTGTATGTCACCTTTCTTGAACAATGGCACTACTTCCGCCACTTTCATTTTGGTGGGAAATGTCCCAGTTTGAAATGACAGGTTGCAGATGTATGCTAGAGGTGAAACGATTCCATCTATTATTTTCTTGATTAGCTTCATGTCGAGGTCATCAACATCCGTGGATATAGAGATTAATCGCGAGTTAACTCTGGAAAAAATGCGATTAATCGCGATTAAAAAGGTTTGGCAGCCCTAATTAATATATAAATATATAAACTCTTTAGAGACTCACTTAGTCAATGTAACACAAGTACAAACCAGTGTCTCATCTACGATGGATGGATGGATAGATAGAAAGATAGATAGATAGACAGACAGACAGACAGACAGATAGATAGATAAGGGAATAAATCATAATGATGAGTGTCCTCACAACTAGAGAAATACATGAATGTGTGTGCATGACGAGAGAGAGAGAGAGAGAGAGAGAGAGAGAGAGAGAGAGAGAGAGCACAGAAAGTGAACATGAATGATTGAGCAGACAAATGTGTGAGTCTCTGTGTTTGTGCCAAGCTTGTTTGTATGTGTGTGTGTGTGTGTCCTCACAAAGCCTCCATACAGCAGAGAGAGAGAGAGAGAGAGAGAGAGAGAGTCTCGTTCCCAGAGCACAGACCCTCAGAGCTCCAGGACGCCCAGAGTCTCTGCTGTTCACTGCCCACAAACAGCAGCTCTGAGTGGGACACTTCAGCCTGACACCTGCCCCTCCTCCTCCTCCAGCACCACACACCTGAGAGGGTTACTGATGGACAGAGACAACGGAGACAACAAGAGCTTTCCAGAGAAAAGGTTTGGAACGCCAGGAGTTTAAAAGAGAAGAGAAGAGAAGAGAAGAGAAGAGAAGAGAAGAGAAGAGAAGACCAGACCAGACCAGACCAGACCTCCCCTGGACATTAAAAATCTGGACAAAAATCAGGAATCTTCGACAAATGTTTGACTTCCTTTTTTTTTTGCATTTCAGATTAGCTCCTTGCTCTCGTGTTTTTGGAACATTTTTGGGAATTTTAATCTGACGTTTTGTCTTGGAGAAAGAACAGCTGACACACCTGGTTTGAATTTAAACATTAAAACCCTGCATCATGTCTCCGCCTGTTGTCCTGTGGACGTGTGTCCTCCTGCCGCTGCTGTGTACACAAGCCAAGAGCGTCACGAAACTCAACAGTCGGGGAAACGCCATCGACAAGCCCTCGCCTCCTCTTTGGAGCGGGCGGGTCAAAGTTCAGGACCACACCCACACCTCTGACCAGAGTCTCCTCACCGAGCTTCTGGACTTGGACGGGGAGCAGCGCCACCGTCTGGCACGCGGCACCGATGAGGATGAGCAACAATCCACGTTTGGACAGTCGTTTGAGAATGACTTTGTGACGACGCCGCAGGTCACTGTGCTCAACAACGCAACAAGTGTAGCAGCAGCAGGGGGCGACGGCGGTGACGTCAACGACGACCGTCTCCATGGAAACACTTCCATCTCTACCAACGACGTTGCGGGATTCTTCAACCCGTTTTACCCTGTGGTGGAGAGTTCGTACGTAGCGTATGCCGTGGTCGTTGTGGCGGGGCTGTTGCTGGCAGTGGGCGTGGTCGGGAACATGGTGGTGATGTGTGTCGTATGGAACAACTACTACATGAGGTCGGCCTGGAACTACCTGCTGGCCAGCATGGCATTCTGGGACTTCCTGGTTCTGGTGCTCTGCCTCCCTGTGGTTGTCCTGAACCACCTCACCCACAGGAGGATCCTGGGTGACGTCACCTGCCGCATGGTGCCTTATATGGAGGTGGGTGGAGCTTGTGTTGAGGTGGGAGGGAAAAAAACTGCTCCTTTTACACTTTGGTCGTTTTCACACTTGGTGCGATTGGGGCGAACGGCGTATGTTTTGTTTGTGTTTACCCACAATGCCCTGTGTTGTAGTCCACTTCCTGCATTTGGTTCACGAAAACCAACACCTAAGTTTTTAGGCAGACCAGAGTTCTCTTCTTTGATGCTCAGCAGAGTTCGGTTGCGTGTTCACACCCCAGACGAACTGGACGAGCAAACGAACGAGGGTTGGATGAAGCTTGTATGACTGCAGCCTCCAGACCAGAGGGTGGCGCTTCTGATTTTCCGGTATTTCTGTCACGTATCTGTGAACAGAGCAAGTTTTCTATCGTAGCGATGTTGTGGGAAAACTCACAGTGCCACACACAGGCCTGGCATAGGTACTACAGCTTCTGGAGTCCATCTAATGGCATTTCTTGAAACCACAACAACAACAAAAACAGATGGGATGTCGAGATTTTTGTTTTGAGGCGAGTCGTTTGTTTAGCAACTGAAAATCTGTTTCTCTGTTGGCAGCCATTTTGTTTTAACTGAGAGTCTCAGACTGGTTGTCAGCAGCAGGGGGCGCTCACAGCACAACACAAAAAAAAAGCACTGAACTCAGATGACTGATCAGCTGTTTCTCTTTCTAAAGAATCTAAAAATGTATTTATTTTATTTTCACTCTTTCATATCTTTGTCTTAAAGCCCTTTTTTTGTTTTGGGTCGTGACCTTTTACTGCTTCTTCTTATTGTCATCACCAGGGTTGCAAAATTCTGGAAATTTTCATAAGAAACTTTCCATGGGAACTAACGTGAATAAACTCTAAATGTGTCAATCATAATCTTTGGCTAAAACAATGAAATACAGTGGAATATCAATGTTATTCCATAGCACACACACACAGGACTGTTGAGGCCACGCCCCCTACATGCACTGTCACTGACACAATCCCAGCTCACTCACGTCTACTTTCAGTGTCCAATTGACCTCATCCCAGACAACCCGGAGAAAAACCACACCCGGGGGAGAGCATGCAGAACGACCCTTCCTCTAACCCGGGTCAACAAACCCGAGTCACACACACAAGCACATCCTGGCTACAAGAGACGATTCAGTCGTAGCGTGATCTGTTCAGTTCAGTGAATGTTTCCAGTTTGAGACAAGAAGTCGCAGATTTTCTCACTGACATCACGTTCTTCTTCTTCTTCTTCTTTGTCTGTGCAGGTCGTGTCTCTGGGTATCACCACCTTCACTCTCTGCGCTCTGGGCATCGCCCGTTTCCACGCCGCCACCTCTTCGTCGCAGCTGAAGGCTCGGCGCGTGGAGCGCTGCCGCTCGGTGCTCCTGAAGCTGCTGCTGGTGTGGTCGTGTGCTCTGCTGCTCTCCAGCCCCGAGATCTTCCTGTGGCAGCACGGCCAGGCGGTGTCGCCCTCCAGTGGCCGGCTGATTGATTCCTGCACCGTCAACCTCTCCTCTCCGCTGACCCTCTACTTGCCCGACTCCCTCCACTCCCTGCTGCTCAGGTACCACCAGGTGAGTCATTTCAGTTCTACACCAGCAGGGGGCGCAACGATCTTCACCACTTGTTTTCCACGACGTTAAAAGTATTTTTACGTGAAGCTAATGTTGCGAAAACTAGAGCAGCTACAGCTATGGTAGCTTTTAGCAACTACTGAAGATGCAAAACAGCTCTGGACATCATGTGACTCATGTTTGTTTACTCTGCCATGTTGGCAGGAAAGTTCACAGAAAAAGATGTCACCAGTTCATGGTCACTTTAAATCCACAGAGATGTAGCAAATTTATCACAGAACCAAAAACCTCTTCCTTACACTGCTGCCTTTCAACTCAAGAGAACACTTACCCAATCGCAATAAAAGTAGAGAAAAATGAACTGGATATTTAAGTTAATTAGCGATGGAGACTGTATACAAAACTGTGAATGTCATTGTTGCACTTGTTATTTTTCCATGATAAATGGTACAAATCGCAACGCGTTGGCTTTTTGCAGCTTGAACTAATTTAAGGTCTCTGGGATCAGCGGGTATCTCGTCTGGCCAGCAGGTCGCCAGTCAAGTTTTATTGAGTCAGAGTGAGCAACTGATACAGTGAAATGTTGCGATATTTTGCAAGTATCAATTGTGTTTAAAGGATAACATTTTTAAACTGTGTTCCCGTCCACTAGATGGTGCAAGTGCTCACTGTTACTAAAGCTGTTGTGTGGGTATATCGCAATATAAGATTTCAGAGATCATGATATCACGATATTCCCTCACGATCTGCTCGCAGTGACAGATATTTCACGAAATTTCAGAATAAAAGTGTTGACATGGAAAATCAAAATTTAGCAAAATGAATGTATTGGTGGTCAACGCAGAAATCGTGATTGCAGGTACAGGTCCTTTGAGAATCCCTGACGACATTGTAACCCATTTGTTTCAGGGTCGTATGTGGTGGTGCTTCGGCTGCTATTTCTGTCTGCCCGTGCTCTTCACCCTCCTCTGCCAAATGGCCACTCGCAACGTCAACAGTGACTACAGCTCCGCCAAGAAGCAGCAGCGTGACCACGATGACTGCACGTCCAATCAGAAGCGCCAGGAGCACCAGGCCGTGGAGCGGCAGCGGAACTGCACGCTGCTGGCATTAGCCGTGGTGTATGGCGTCTGCGCGCTTCCTGAACACGTGTGCAACATCGCGCTGGCCTACACGCACATCGTCCTCTCAGAAGACATGGCCGCCATGTTGGCTCTGTTACATCACTTCCTGTTGTTCTTCAAGGCAGCAGTGACACCGGTTCTGCTGCTCTGTCTCTGTAAGGTAGGTGGGGTCAGCGGTCAGGGGTCAGTGGGTGACGCTAACCAAGTGTTCAAGTTCATATTCGCTAAACAAAATTATTTGTATAAAAACAGATTTTATAGTCACCTAACTAAAGTCTTGTGTAATATAATCTGTCAGATTAAGTCTACGATATCTTTAAGAACGCGTTGACGTCTTTATCACACTGTGAGACAGACTTTTCCAACAGGAAACTGAAGTTTGTAAACCACTCACTCTCCCACACCAAACCCCATAGAGAAAATCAGTGATTTTAACACAGCACACAGGAGTTGTTGAGCCACTGCTGCCTCCATCCCTAAGTTCAAATGTCTTATTTTGTCACTGGAATTTAAAATCCTCTATTCGGGTTTACTTCAGTGACACAAAGTGACCACAAGAGGCAGCAGAGGACCAGCAGCTCCTGTGACCCCGCAGCTAAAATCACTGATTTTCTCTATGAGGTTTGGTGTGGGAGAGTGAGTGGTTTACAAACTTAACTTTACTGTTGGAAAAGTCTGTCTCACAGTGAGACGTGAACGCGTGACATAGATGATCGTCTTCACCGACTGCGTGAAGGTTTGAGGAAACTCGATGTGTGACGACATTCCCAGATCTGACTTACAAACTCTGTCACTTCCTGTCAGACTCTAACGTCTCTTCCTGCGTCTCTGTGTGTCAGACTCTGGGTCAGGCCTTCATGGACTGCTGCTGCTGCTGCTGTCAGGAGTGTCAGCCTGACGCCGCTCACGGCTCGCCGGGCTCCGCCCACATCAAACTGAAGGAGGCAGACGAGACGTCCATCTTATTCGACAAGGCTAAAGACACGTCGGCCATCTTGTCCATCTCCAGCTAGAGCTATGGGGGGGGGGCTCCTCCACGATGAGTCCATCATTTCCTGCTGCATAAATCAATCATCTCATCGTCTTTAATTTTCATTAACTGGCTAGTGTCTTGGCTCCTCCTCCATCTTTCTCTCTCTTCAATGATCACATTTCTTCATCTTGTCCATTTGTTTGATTTTCTTCTGTGGACACAGAGTCAACCCTGCAGCTTCCTGTCTGTGCAGGAAGTGAGATTAGAGAGGCTGTGTCTCCTCAGATTCCTGCTCTGACGACAGAAAACGACGATTCTGGGTGTTTGTGCTTTGTGTCAAGACGCAGACGGACTTTAATTTACCATAAACTTGATGAAGATGACGAAGTTCATATTGATGATGAAGACAAAAATCAGACAAAAGTCCAGGTTATGTGAAGTGTGATTGTGTGAGGCACCAACTGTGCTGTGAGCGCCCCCTGTTGCTGACCGCCAGCCTGAGACACAAGCAAAAACAGATTTAAACAACTCTACGAAAGACTCGGCTCATAAAACCGAATGTCTACGATCTCTACGTCACACATTCACGTCTCTATCTCTCACTCTCCCACACCAAACCTCATCGAGAAAATCATTAATTTAAGCTGGCATCGGGGATGCAGGAGCTGCTGGTCCTCTGCTGCCTCGTGTGGTCACTTTGTGTCACTGCGGTCAATCTGAACAAAGTACTTCGAATGCCAAATTAACAAAATCAGACATTTGAAGTTAGTGATGGAGGCAGCAGAGGATCAACAGCTCCTTTGTGTGTGATGTAAAAATCACTAAAGTGAGTGGTTTACAAACGTCACAGTGAGATAAAGACGTGAACGTGTTTTTAAAGAAATCTTAACATAGACTTACACGTGGATTTTATGAGCTGAATCTTTTGTTAAGTGGTTTAAATCTGGTTTGAAGTCACTGAATTGTTCTGCTGTGAGGAGAAAGAAACACATTGGGAACGCTCACAGTACAGTACCATCGACAAGTGGTTCCCAAAGCCTGGGTTGGGGCCCGCAGGTGGGTCATGGGAGATTTTTTTTGGGGTCCCCAAAACAGATTTAGAGAATGTTCAAACCTTTTGGTTCAGATTTATGTTTATATGTTTTAAATAACACGCAGCAAACAATGTTTTAATGAATTCACCAAACATCTCTTGAAGATCTGATTTATGTTTGACGGAAAGTGCGCCCTCATATTTAAAGTTTGGGAAACACTGACTTATATAATCACCCTTTACTGTCCCTTTAAAAGTTTTTCTTCTTCTTCTCTGTGGGAGTGAGGACGGGAATCAAACTCTCTCTGTACAGGAAGTGAAAGTTTGTAGGAGGAAGTTGTGTATTCATTTGTGTTTAGCTGATAGGAGGAGCGTGAACGTAGCTCACTGTAACGTTAGACGTTTGACTAATGACGCATTTGTACGACGATCTGTGATTTACGTGATCTCCCGTCGTCTTGGAGACGACGCACAGGGGCGACAGCGAGGGAGTAAAAATGTGGATTCTTTGAACGAAGGCGGACTGAAGATGTGCACGAGGTCGTGTTTATCATTTTTCATTTCACTTTTTAAAAAATAGGATTTGACTTGAATTTTTTTTTTTGAATAAATTTTAGTTTGAAATAACGTTCAGTGTCAGCGAAGTTTGTACGACGTGTTTGGAAAAGTCGCAGGAACCAGAAGTCATTTTCAGTGGTGAATCAGCGACGAAGGTTCAATTCCAGGCTCTGTTCGTCTACATGTGTCCTCGAGGTTGATGAGTACCCTCTGCTGGTGCGACTACATTAGTACACATAGAAATTTGATTTTGAATTCATCGGCCAAACAAAAAATGCTTTTCTAACGTGGTCATGTGACTGAGGAGGACTTTCCATCAGATCTGCTGCTCTGCATATCAATGACTTCACCACTGTCCCGTCGCCGTGGGATACCAGCCCATATTCATGTGTCACAGGGAACTCACACACACACACACACACAGTGTTGTGTTAATTTAGAAAAACTCAAACTCTCTTCTCATCAACAAGAGTCTCTTTCCACCAGAGTCTCGGGCCTGGTCACCCCTGGCAACCATTGAGGGGGATTTACTGGGTTTAAAAGGCTGAAGGGAAAAAAAAAAGCAGAGACGGACAAAAGAGCGAGCGAGAGAGAGAGACAGACAGAGAGAGAGGGAGAGACAGACAGAGAGACAGAGAGAGAGACGGAGAGAGAGATTAATGTGGAGTTGGAGGAACAGAGTGTTTCACTAATGTTGTTCTCATTAGCAGTGATGAGAGTTCACTGCTGTGAAACAAACGAGTGAACAGAACCACCTCTGTTCACTAATGAAGACACACACACACACACAGGACTGGACGGATACCAATTATATAACAGGAAGGTCACAGGTTCGAGTCCCACATCCATTTATATGAGCTGTCCACTTCATGATAACATTAGTGAATTACTCTCGTCATCGATTCATCTGCAGATTATTATTATTGAGACGTTTGGTTCATGAAAAGTCAGAACATATTGATCAGTTTTGTCTAAAGTTTTGTCAAAACTGGTTTTTAATGAGCAAAGAAAGTGAAAAATCACACAAACACTTATATTAATGTTAGTCATGGATTATTCATCGACAAAGAAGACAAAGTTTTTATCTGTGATGGGAACACATGTTATCACGTAACGCTGTCGCCATGGCGACTCCGAGGTTGCTGGACAGTTTTAGACTCGACTTTCTCAGCTGCTCCAAGTGAACGCACAAAAGAGGAAGAAGGAATAAAGACGAGTGAACACAGGAAAGACGGCGTGATCGCACTGATGAAGAGCTGCGTGATTGTGAGTGTGTGTGTGTGTATGTGTGAGAGTCAACCTCACTCTCCATCAGGAGTCCTTCTTTATCGTCATGACAACAGAAACCCCAACTCTTTTCCCACAGAACACCATTACACTCTGTGTGTGTGTAACATTCAGGTCAGAGAGAGCGAGAGAGCGAGACAGACAGCGAGAGAGAGAGAGAGAGAGAGAGAGAGGGAAAGCAAGAGAGAGAGAGACAGACACACACACACACTATTTTGGACAAAAAGTCAGAAGTATAATGAAAATATATATGACTTTAAATGTCCAACAAATGTGAGGCTGAATATACAGAGCCATATTAAATAAATGTACTATACTAGGCAGACTGTATTTTTTGGGCCCCCCTCCATCGATGTTATTTATGAATTGAAATCTGAAACTTACCAAAGTTACTAATAAAAGTGAATTCACATTTTACATAGCGTAGTCTTTGGTTACGAGTTGGTTCTTTGTATGCCAAAATAAGTCATGTGTCGTATATTAAATAGTATATCAGACTATTTTTTGATTTTTATTACCGTATTTATACGTTACTACAAGGCTCTATTAAATGATCCTTATCTTATCCATTGCGAGTGTCATTGTTAAGGCAGTAGTACCAGTAAATCACCAATAGGTGTCCGCATTGCTATGTAAACAGAGCAAATAAGATAAATGTTGTAAGCTATTGCATTTTGCAGAAAATCTTAATTAAATGTGTTGATTAAATTGAATAGTTTAATAATAGTATAGTAGTCAACGATACAAAGACCAATAAAATTTGCAGCAATAGAAACTGTGCTGTCGTGGTAAAGAGGTTTATTTTCATGGACAAGCATCACCCCCGGGCCCTAAAGGCCTAGTTTGCCTTTGCGTTAATCCGGCTCTGTACATATATATACATATACTGTATATATATATATATATATATACACACTTATATATATATATACATATATATAAACACACATATATTTATGTATATATACATATACAAGTCATACCTAAATTCAACAATATGTGTAAAGTTTTAATCATCTGTGTTTTAATAAAAAATGTCTGCTGCCACCTAGTGGCTCATGTGTTCATGTGTTCATGTGTGGTTTGAGTGGTGAGAACAGAAGTCAGTTAAAAACACATGAACGGGTGAAAATGTGTTGATTTTTAAATAAAAACTTTTTAATATGCGGGTTTTGACCAATGACATTTCTGCGTTTAATACCACATGACGATGTAAACACTGCAGCCTGATCATGTGACGGCTCTGGTCCAATCACTGACTCATGTCCCAGCGTCATCACATCAACAAACGACATTAAAAAACAATAATAACAATAATAATAATAATATAAAACAAATAAAAGGCTTCTTACAGAGACTTCAGTCCTCCTGTAGTTGAAAGTACCACTTCATTAAATCTGGTTATTAACATTATTTTCATCATTAATATTTTACAAAAACAAAATCAACAGTGCAATAAAAAGATCAGAGTCCCTCACTCAGGACAGAGAGAGAGAGAGAGAGAGATAATAAAGAACAGGAAGGACAGCAGGACAGAAAGAGGACAAGCAGTTTACAACAGATGAGGGAGGAGGTGGAGCTTCTCAGGATTATGCAGGTGAAAAGATGGACGGAAGTAAAACAGGAATAAAAAAGGAAGTGATGAAATTTCAGATTAAAGGTTCATGGGGAAAAAAAATCTAAGGGAAGAATATCAACAAAACAGCCTCCAGCTAACTGGGCTAACAGCCTCCAGCTAACTGAGCTAACAGCTAACTGGGCCCACAGCCTCCAGCTAACTTAACCAACAGCCTCAGCTAAAATAGCTGGAAGCTAAATGAGCTAACACCTCATTTAGCAAGAGCCGATTAGCTTAATTGGCTAGTGCCTAACAGCCTCCAGCTAACCAGGGTAACAGGCTCTTCTAACAAAGCAAACAGACTCCAGCTAACTTTGCTAACATTGCTCCACCTCACAATGCTAAATCGCTCCAGCTAACAGGCTAACCAGGCTAACTTTTGCCCATTAAAGTAAAAAACAAAAACATTTGTGGCAGTTTACGGTTATGAAGGCAATAAAACTGTTATTTAGTTTCATTGTAAAATAGATACACTGATACCAACTTCCTGTTTTCAGAATAAAACGACACAAATCTGCTCAGGAGAGACTTAAGTTTAAAAATGGTGAGATTTATTTTTCTGACCCGATCAACTTTAATACTGTTAATAATAACGGTCTTCACATTTACTTCATAAAAACAATCAGAGTCAGATGATTGACCAGCAGAGGGCGCTCATCATCGCTGCTGCGCCGATCTCTCGTAGAAAAATTTAGCCTGCCATTAAAAAAACATCAGGAAAACGTAGACGTTACGTTAAACAGTTGCGATGTTTTCATTCTCTCTAGAAACAAAACCTCAGTGGTATCAGTGCATCTGTGGAGGGCAGAGTCATAATGAGGGGGGAGGGGTTTAAATGAGGGGAAAGAGAGGGGTTAATAAGTTTGAGGTCATGTGACATGTGTTGGGGGTGAAGTTGATCAAAGAGCGAGGATGTGTTAAGTTTGGTGGGGGTGTGGCCAGTTCGGTTTGGGGCGTGTCTCTGCTCTCAGGAACTCCTCTTAGTCCTGGAGTGTTGGATCAACCACTGGAGGGTGATGTCTGCAGGGAGAGGCACAGACAGGAAGCGTGTGTAAGTATGTGTGTGTGTGTGTGTGTGTGTGTGTGTGTGTGAGGGAGACAAACGTCAAAATAAAAGTATTTAAATTTATGTCCAACAAATTTACACATTTTTAAACGACTCTCAGATTAAAACGGCTCTCAGATGAAAACGGCTCAGTTTTTTCAGTACGTTTGAGTTGAACGGCCACAGATGTCCATGTGTCTGCTGCCATCTAGTGGTTCATGCTTTCAGTTTTTTTTGTGCCTTCAAAAAAGGTTGGTTTGTTGTTGAGTGATGAAAAAGTGTGAATTAAACACATTAATGATGAAAGTGTGAATCAAACACATTAATGA
This sequence comes from Solea senegalensis, assembly GCF_019176455.1. Classification (NCBI taxonomy): domain Eukaryota; kingdom Metazoa; phylum Chordata; class Actinopteri; order Pleuronectiformes; family Soleidae; genus Solea; species Solea senegalensis. Next base: position 24,930,377 of record NC_058031.1, read on the forward strand.
TGAAAGTGTTAAACATACGATGATGAAAAATGTGAATTAAATACATTAAATACACAACGTTTCTGGTGCGCACGAGAAAGTATCTTGTGCACACCAGAAACGCTTAGTTGTTGTTTTTTTTTCGATGTCCCTTTAGGGGCTCCATAGTTTTAATATCATACAGTTTTAATTACAAAAACTGCTCCATTTACTTTAAATTTTAGTTGTACAAACATGAACGGCTGAAAATGTGGATTTTTTGAGTGAGTCTCACGTGACCGATGACATGTGGGCGCGTGTCATATCACATGGACGCCTGTCCTGAGGACAATGTGGACACACGTATGTCCCTCAAACCTCTGACTTTCAGAGACCTGGTTTTCTTGGCCACACAAACAAACACTGACTTGTAAAGCAGACGATTCATGATGATTCACTTTGGGTGAAAGTGAATCATCAGAATCATTAGTTGAGATGAGTTGACAAAATGGTGCAGTCCTTCAGTCACTGAAGTAAAATACCAGTGAACGTGGTGACGATGGTGCCATCCGTAAATTCACCAGACTCCTTTGCTACATGTTGCAGATTTTTTCAGGATTTTTAACTCTTTTTCACTTTGACCTACAGTTGGACATTGTTTCTTTGACACGTGACTCTTCAGTGGCGACTCTCTGACCAATCAGAGGTCGGCAGTCTGACGACGTCACATTTTATTACCAGCTGAACCTCATCAAAACAGGAAGTTAAAAAAACAGTGGGGACCAGGTTCTATCACTGATGGGATTTGGTTAAGTGAATATTTTCACATCTTTGTGGTGATGCTGAGACGTGTGTGTGTGTCTGTGTTACCGATGTTGTCTTTCTCCTTGCAGGAGATGGAGTAGCAGCAGATCTCTCTGTCCTGGATCGCCGACAGGTTCCTGATGAAACAGACAAAAGAACAAAAACACGTGTTTTATGTTGTGACAGTAGCTTCATTCCAGAGGTGTCACAATCCCTTTAGACTCGTCTAGTTTAGTCTCGGCGGATCATTTCCTGATGACCTATTTCATGGACTTAACCCTCGTATGAGCATCATGAGGATTGATTTAGATTTCATGGCTGTACAATTGTCAGAAAATGTCTTTTCTGCTCCTTTTTTCCAAGAATACTTTCAATTTCCATATCTGGCAGTGAGTCAACTGTTTAGGGATCACAGAGGCTGACTGAGGTTCTACTGTAATGACAAGAATATGAGGGCAATTAAAGCTCTTTTTCTCTGCTTTCCGGTATCCATCCATCTTCTGCCACTGTATCCTCCACATGAGGGTCACACGGGGGTGCTGCGATAATCTCGGCTGATCACGCATGTCAGCGATGACAGGACGGTGACAGAAGCATATCCAGCATCATAACACTGGATATGATGGCACAGAAGAGCAGAGAGAAAATGTATGAAAATGGAAAAATATGTAGCCGAAGAGCATGAACTTACATCCTTTCTATGAGTTCCTTCTCATCCAGAGCTCCTGGCAGGTCCCTCTTATTACCCAGAACCAGAACCTAAACACACACACACACACACACATTACATAAATCAGGTTTAATTAGGATAATTTGGTCCATTCAGGTTTGTATTTTTGTTGGACTTTGTTCTGATCTCAGTGATTCTGATCAGTCTCTTTAAAGACTCATGTTAGTCAGATTCTGGTCTGGTTCGTCTGTGGTGATCTGGTTATAACGTGGTTCTTACAGGAATTCCCTGCAGCTGAGGTTTGTCCAGCAGGTTGTGGAGTTCGTTCTTAGAGGCTTCGATTTTCTCTGGATCGGCCGCGTCCACCATGTAACTGAAACCAGGAGAAGACATAAAAAAAATTTTTTTAACTTCACTCTGTAGAGTTTTAGAGAGAGAGAGGGGAAAAAAAACAGATCGCTTCTCTTTTCATTTTTAATTTGCTCACAGTTTAAAATGGATACTTCATGTTTTTAAAATGTGGCTGTGTAGTTTTTGTCACAGTGTGTTCAACTATTTTAACCTCTACACCCAGCTAATAAAATCTACATCAGTTTAAGTAACGTCTTTACTCGCTGTGAGACAGACTTTCCAAAAGGAAACTGAAGTTTGTATTGAATTTTCTCTATGGACTTTGGTGTGGGAAAGTGAGTGATTTACAAACTCAGTTTCAGTCGCAGTAATCTCAGTTTAGGAAACAAACACTTACACGATAGCGCTGACTCCTCGGCAGTAACGCTCCCACATGCTCCTGAAGCGAGGCTGACCACCAATGTCCCACAACTACACACACACGCACAGAGAATAATATGTTTACTGTCAGAGCAAACTTCAGTTCAAACAGAAATTAAAGAGGAAACAGGAAAAGGTTAGAGGCCCCAGTCATTCATTATATTTATTACTTTTATCAGACAACAGAACTGAACGGCCAACCTTGATGGTGACGTTGCCTTTGGTGATTTTCCTCATGTTGAATCCAACTGTGGGAATCATGTCTTCACTGAACTGTCCGGACTGAAACACACACACACAGTTCCTTTTAATAAAAAAAGTTGTGTCCATGACATTGATATCTACGAACATAGCGGAAAATCAGACATTTTTAAACTGAACAGTTTTAGAGAAATTACAAATTAAAAGTCCTATAGTTGCACTAATCTCAACTTTGAGATGTAAGAAAAACTAAAATTTCCTTACGTTTTGAAAAATATTGATAAAACTGTGTTCAGGACATTGATATTTAATAGTATACAAAATGTCCCACATTTGCACGGTTTAGTCGAGTTAAAGCCTCCGTGTTCAGAACGTGCTACAGAGCAAACACCGAGTGTAAAAATCACTGTCGCGTCTGTGATGAAGACGGTGTCTCTGTGACCTCATCATCCTCATCACTGCAGGGTAACAATGGACGGAGCCCAGATGAAAAAGCTGTCGTTAGCACATCTGTTAGCGGCTCCGTGAGCGCATCTTACCGCTATCACGTTGACGAAGGTGGTCTTCCCGGAGTACTGCAGTCCCACCAGCGTCAGCTCCATCTCCTCCTTCCAGAACAGAGCTTTGAACCAGTCCAGTAGTTTGTTGATGAGCGCTATCATCTTTATATCGTTTCGCGGCTGATGCTGATGCCAAAGCTAAGGCTAGCTGCTGCTGCTGCTACTGATGCGGCGGCTAGGTGGCTATGCTAGCTAGCTAGCTGGCTAACGCCCCGGCGTTTCTGTTGTTTTTTTCGTTATTTCCGAACGTTGACAGTCACAGACAGAGTCAGTGACGGTAACGGAGCACCGAATAGCACCGACTGACTGTGACGGAACCTACGAGCAGCTCGAAAGTGTCGGTGTTTTCCGGCGTTAATGTCCGCTCTGTGTTTTCAGCAATGTTCATTTAGCTACGCCTTTTTTGATCGTTAAAGCGTCAAGACGACGCACAGGATGACGTGCGGCGCATCCGGTGCAACCCTTCAAAATAAAATCCGACTGAAACTCCCATCAAAGCAAATAATAAAGATTCTGCATAATCAATTATGTATTGTGTGAGTGTGTCTGTGTGTGTGTGAATAATAATTCGAAATAATACGTTATACGCAATTTATGTTTGTTCTGCGGATAATTTGTTTTTAATGGTCGTATTGTTTTGTCGGGCCGGAAGTCACCCTGCTTCCTGTTTGGGTGGGTGGGGTTGATGCGTGAAACTGAAGAGATGCAGAAACAAGAGGAGACACAAACGTCGATTTGTCTAAACTATGCCCCCTAGCGTACACACACACGTCACATTAACATGTTTTTAATTTGGAGAACTATATATTTATAATCTGTGTCGACACTCAGCTTTACATATACACATAGAAAAACACCTATTTTTTTTATATTTTTATATATTTTTATTTGTTCTCATTTTAACACTGATTAAAAGTGAGGTGAGATTTTTAAGAAATACTTGGTTGTTTTTGGGTTCAAACATCTGAGTTCAGTTTCAGTCCAAGAAGAACACAATGTTCTGGTTCAGGTTATCTGGAACTAATACAACCAGAACTGCTGATAGACTCATTTATTTTGTTTCAGGTTCTGTTGGTTCTGAGGTTCTGTTGGGTTTCTTCAGCTGTGTATGTGTAGGTTCTGTGTGTTGTCCAGCTGAAGGTTCTGTAACTGTGTGCTGAGCTGCTGGTTCTGCTCCTGAAGAGAAAACAGGCATATGTCAGACTCTAATTAACAATTCTATGATGTTATGTTCACGTCTTTATCTCACTGATAGACAGTTTGCAAACCACTCACTCCCACACCAAAGTCCATAGAGAAAATCAGTGATTTTAGCTCGCAGGGACACAGGAGCTGCTGGTCTACTGCTGCCTCCTGTGGTCACTTTGTGTCACTGAGGTAACACAGAAGAGAATTAACACAAAATAAGACATTTAAACTTAGTGAGGGAGGCAGCAGTGGATCAACAACTCCTGTGTGTGTGATGTTAAAATCACTGATTTTCTCTATGGACTTTGGTGTGGGAGAGTACTCACTCTCCCACTTTCAAACCTTAATTTCCTGATTCTAGGCAAAGAGGGCAATGTCAGCTTTATACAAACTATCAAAGTTAAGTTAAGTCAAGTTAATTTAGGTCAACTTAAGTTAAGTCAAGTCAAGTCAACTTAAGTTAAGTCAAATTAAGGTCATGTTAATTTAAGTTAGGGTTAAGTCAAGTCAAGTCAAGCCAACTTAAGTTAAGTCAAGTCACTTAAGGGGTCATGATAATTTAAGTTAGGGTTCAGTCAAGTCAAGTTAAGTTAAGTAAAGTTAAGTTAAGTAAAGTTAAGTTAAGTCAACTTAAGTTAAGGTTAAGTCAAGTTAACCTAAGTCAAGTTAAGGTTAAGTACACTCTACTCAAGATGGGTTAAGTTAAGTAAATTTAAGATTAAGTGAAGTACCTGCTGGTGTTGTAGCTGAGAGCTGAACTGGGCCAGAGTCGAGTACAAGAACTGGTACTGTTCTGTGGTCTGGATCATACCACCTCTGCACGGGGGAGGACAGGGGTGAAACCAGGTGTGATACAGGTGTGATACAGGTGTGATACATGTGATAGGGGGCGACGTCTGTCTCACCTGTCCAGTCGAAGCTGACACACTGCCTCTAGAATGTCCACCTGAGCTGTTTCTCTGAGCTGCTCAACACAAATACTGCTGGCTATAAAACAACCTGTCCTACCTATACCTGCACTGAGGAGAGGAAGCAAGGGGGGAAACAAGGAGAGCAAACAAGGAGGCAAGACGAGGGGAGGAGGGAAGGAGGGGAGAAGGTGAATTGCTCAACAATAAAGTAAATTTTTCAATGAATATTTCAGTGTTTGATCATCACAACCTGCAGTGGACGATGATTGGTCCAGGGCCGGGGGTGGGGCCTGCGGTTGGCTGAGGGGCGGGCAGTAGGAGGGACTTCCTGTACGACTCCACCTCCTCCACCAACCTCAGCAGAGGAGCAGTGCATTGTGGAATGTGGTGGTCGGGCCAAGAGGTGAACCAGTAATGTCTGATAGGACGACGCTCGGAACACAGCTACACACACACACACACACACACACGCACGCACACACGCACGCACAGACTTAGTATTTTTAGTAGCACTTTTTTAACAAACATAAACATAAGGCGATGAGTCGCCCCCTAGTGGCTGAACATGTTGTGTTTGTGAATTAAATTGAATGCGGATGATGATGATGTAATGTCTGAACCTGGATCTCCATGTCAGTGATGGTGAAGCAATCTTTCTCTTGACTGTCTCTCACTCTGAGGAGGAACCTCCCGAACTGCCTCGTCTCTCCCTCCTCATCTTCTTGCCTCCTTTCCTCGTCCCTCACCTTCATCCTTCTCAGCTGTGGCCAGTACACCTCACACTTCTGCAACAACAAACACCAAGCGTTTCCTCTGTGACCTCCTGACCCCCGCCGTGGGAGCACGGTCCAGGCAAGGTCAAAGGAGGTGGAGTCTGCTCACCTCATTGTTCTCCTTCAGTCTGGTAACCATGACGATGACACTGCTCCTCTCCTGCCACACCATGTCCCAGAAGTCGCCCACAGTGTGCACCATCGGCCCCTGGGTGGCGATGTAGGCGTGCGGTGTTCCTTTGTAACCCTGAGAGAGAGGGAGAGAGAGCAGGTGAGAGAGAGCGTGAGAAAGAGAGAGAGAGAGAACTTAACTTGACAGTTAACAAAAAAGCTGACTGTGCCCCCTTTGCCTAGAAAACACACACACGGCTGCAGAGTGACAGGAGTGCGTGGGTCGGGGTGAGAAGGGAAGAGATAGGAACGTGTCACTTCCTCCCTCACTTCCTGTGGTTTTCCTGGTTGTCAGACTCCCGCACTGACAAACTGACAGCTCAACACAAACACACACAAGCACACAAACACACACACACACAAATACGTATGTCACAATCTCGTTGTCGTCAGTTGTTGTTCCGTTAATCTTCAGCTCACAGCTGTTTCTGATGCGACCGCCTCTGTTAAACATTACAGTAAACGTTTATTCATATTCACTTGTAAACATGATTCAGTGTAAGTGTTCAGACGACCTGAACTCATGTGTTTTCCTCTGGCGTTCCACAGGGATCTGTACTCGATCCCTTCTCTTGTGTTTTTAAAACTTAACTTCTGGGAAAGTAAGACAAATGTCACCACAGCAGGGCAGAGCTAAAGAGGGACACGCCCCCAATATGAAATAAGTTCTGACCCTGATGTAGTTGGCATTGATGTAGCGGTCTGGCCCCGCCTCCTCATCCAGGCTCCTCAGAATCACGCGACTCTCAGGATCTAAAGGGTTAATATAAAAACAACAACAACAAAGAGCAGTGATAAACGGGGGTGGAGACAGTAATTGTGTCTCTGCTGAGGACAGGTGAGACAGGTGAGACACTGACTGGGCAGAATGGTCTTATATCTGTCCTTCATCATGTGTCCAGGGACATCGAGCTCTTCAGCGCTCACAAAGTTGGGTGGGATCTTCTGCAGAGGAGACGGGGATACGACACACGTTAAAACAAACACGCCTCATCTCACGATGTTTAGTATTATACAATTACTGTAATGTACTATGACTGCAGCTAATGCTAAATGTAGCCTAAAACCATGCTGTTACTGTCTGTACAGATAGCATAAGCCTTAGCAGGGCTAGCCCTGAAGAAGTCGCCAAACTCTGACATTTACTTCTTCTTCTATGTGGTGTAGCAAATTTGCTTACGTTTACTAGCCTTAATGTCGCTAACGCTGCTAATGCTAGCTTGCTAATGTTGCTGTTTTGCTAGTGTAAGCAAATTTGCTAATGAAAATGCAATTGCTGCTTATACATCTCTAATGTTGGCAGTTAGAAGTTGCTAGCAACGATCATCAACAAAGACAAACAAAGAAAGAATAAACAGCAGAAGCTAATGATGTTGGTTAGCTTCTGGTTAGCCTCTGCTGAGAGCTCGTGTTTTGGTTTGAAAACATCACAGATATCCATGTTTTACCTGATACTCGTCGTTGAGCGTGTGCGTGTTGGTGGCGGCGTGCTGCAGCAGTGTGTGTGTGAGCGGTCTGGACGAGGTGTGGAGCAGCTGAAGCCACACCTCCTTTGGGGTGGAGACAGAGCACACAGGCTCCACCCCCAGACTGCTCACATCCAAGAGCAGGGACAGGTTAGAGCCACGTCTATAAGAAATAACCACACACACTCTCTTTATAAAAACAAACAAACATGTGATTCAGACATTTTTGAAAAACATAAAAAACACACATCTGTAAACCACTCACTCTCCCACACCAAAGCCCATAGAGAAAATCAGTTATTTTCACATCACACTTACAGGAGTTGTTGGTCCACTGCTGCATCCTTCACTAAATTCAAATGTCTTATTTTGTCACTTGGGCATTTAAAACCCTACATTTGGATTTGCTTAAGTGACACAATGTGACCACACAAGGCAGCAGAGGACCAGCAGCTCCTGTGTCCAAGCCAGCTAAAATCACTCATTTTCTCTATGGACTTTGGTGTGGGACACACAAACACAAACACTTCACCTCTCCTGCAGGCGGACTGAGGCTTTGCGAGGGGGCGTGGTCATTGGTGGGGGCGTGGTCGGCTCCTCCACAGGTAGTGAGGCTGAGTGCACTGCTGTCGTACTCATGGTGGGTGTGTGTGTGCGTGTGTGTGTGTGAGTTGCTCTCAGGTTTTCATCACATCACGTTCATTCTGTCGACATGAGACACAAATGTTACCATGGTTACTCGGTCACTGATGGTGTCCCGCAGGGTTCATACCTTGGCACTGATGGACATCTGTCTGAAGTTTACAATTGTCCGTCCCTTGCGTTGTTTCTTCTTAGCTGGTTTTGGTTTAAGGTGACACTTCCTGTCTGAGTCTGTCAGTTCTGTAAAAACACACACACACACACACACACGCACACACATATCTGAATGAAGTGTGTGTGTGTGTGTTCCTACAGCAGTTTCATTCTGAAACGTTTCAGTGTGACTCCATCGGAAAGAAAGTTTCCTCATATCAGGAAATCAGAGCACACACACCCACATCGACCAACACACACATCGACCAACACACACATACACGCACACACATCGACCAACACACACACAGACACACAACACACACACAGACACACTGACAACACACACACATATACACACACCCACATGACCAACACACACACTAACCAACACACACATACACACACACATCGACCAACACACACACAGACACACACACATCACCAAGACACACACTGACCAACACACACACACACACACACACACACGCACACACATGACTTGAGGGACATTGCATTGACATTTCTTGGAGACTTACTAACCTAACCACAATTACTACTGGCCTAATCCTAATCCTAACCCTAACCTAACCTTAAAACATATCTTCACCTTAAAATGTAGTAATTTACGTTATGGACTTGCTTTTGTCCCCACACAAGTCCCCATAATGTGACACAGGTTTAGGTCCCCACAACATTAGTAATACCTGGACAAACTAACACACACACACACTGACCAACACCGCACACACACACACACACACACCGCACACACACACACACTGACCAACACACGCACACACACACACACACACACATTGACCAACACACACACAGACACACCTGGCATTAGTGGCCAAAAGAGATGTGAACCAGAAGTAAACCACTTCCTTTTAACGTGTTTTTCAAAATAAGCCACTGACTTTGTCTTCTGGGCCACACGGTGTTGTAGTGGTTAGCACTCTCGCCTTGCAGCGAGAAGACCCGGGTTCGAGCCCCGGTTGGAACAAGGGCCTTTCTGCATGGAGTTTGCATGTTCTCCCCGTGTGTGCGTGGGTTCTCTCCGGGTTCTCCGGCTTCCTCCCACAGTCCAAAAACATGCAATGTGGGGATTAGGTGAATTGGACACTCTAAATTGACCGTAGGAGTGAGTGTGAGAGTGAATGGTTGTTTGTCTCTAGTTGTGTGTGGCCCTGCGATGGACTGGCGAACTGTCCAGGGTGTACCCCGCCTATCGCCCGATGTAGCTGAGATTGGCACAGCACCCCCCGCGACCCTCTGGTGGAGGATAAAGCGGTTAGATGATGACTGACTGACTGACTTTGTCTTCTTAAGACTTCTTCTATCAAACTTTAGTCATAGCGTTCACTCATCATTCTGTCAAATAAAATAATGTATATTAAAGACTGTTGTTATATTGACGATATATTTGACAGAATTTCAAAATAAAAGTGTTTGTTTTGATATGGAGTAACACAATGACACACACACAGACCAGTCATAAATATATTGATCAGTGTTTATCAGTGATTGTTTTTTTCAGAAAGGCGATCGTTTCTGCTCCTGACAGAGAAGAGACAAGAAGAAACAAGTGTGTGTGAGTGTTGTCCAGGTATTACTAATGTTGTGGGGACCTAAACCTGATTACACAGTCACATGATGGGGACTTGTCTTCCTTGTGGGGTCCCCATAACGTATATGACAACATTTCAAGGTGAAGATATGTTTTAAGGTTAGGTTGAGTGTTAGGGTTAGGGTTAGGATTAGGCCAGTAGTAATTGTGGTTAAGGTTAGAGTAAGTCTCCAGGAAATGAATGTAATTCAATGCAATGTCCCCTCAAGTCATGAATGTCCAACATGTGTGTGTGTGAGACAGAGAGAGAGAGAGAAGTGAAGGATGGCAGGTGAGGTGGAGGAAAGAAAAAGAAGAGAACACATGATGAGACATGTCCTGTTGTTTTAACCGTTATTACTCTGAGAGAGAATGAAAAGATAGACAGATGAGGAAAGAGTGAAAGATGCTCCAGGCGTTGATTATTAAGGCACACACACACACACACACACACACACACACACACGCACACACACACAATAATATAATATTCTTAAATAAAACAGCAGTAAAAGTATTTTACATTACATTATTTCATAAAAACTGTGGAAGAAAAAAGTGATAAAAACTTCTGTCTGTGTGTGTGTGTGTGTGTGTGTGTGTGTGTGTGCACCTGTCCCTCTCCTTTGTCCCGTCTCCTCCTCCTGTCTTCTTTCAGGTCCTCGTCTCTTTTGTCTCTTCTTCCTTCTCTCTCTCTCTCTCCCTTGCTCTGTCTTTACTTCTACCTTCACTGCCACTTCCTTTTCTGTACCCGCCCACTCTCTCATTATCACACACACACACACACACACACACACTGGTGGAGCCTGTGGCGTGCAGTCTAAAGGGGGGACCATAACCTTGGATGAGGGGAATAGAAAGTGTGTGTGTGTGTGTGTGTTCTCTCGTCAGGACCTGTAGTCCTCATGGAGACATGAAACCTGGTCCTAATGAGGCAGAACCTCAGCCTTTCTGAGAACCTGGTTAATGTTTAGAACTAAAAACCACACTGATTTTTGTGGTTAAGGTTAGTGAGTAAATGAAGCGTCCCGATAAGAACAGCTGCACAAACCTGTGTGTGTGTTGTGTGTGTGTGTCAGATGACCAGCAGCAGGATTTGATTCCACCAGGATGGAGAGTCAGTGATGAAGCTAACCTGCTAGCGTTATTCACCGTCACCATAGAAATAAAAGTGAACAGAGAGGATTCTTCATCATCATCATCATGAAATCATCCGCTGATAGTTGTTGTTTATGTCAATGTTGTACTTTATTTTGTTATTTATATTTACTTTTCCTCGTTACTACCAAATAAAAGAGTTTGCATTATGGTCTGTATTTATATAGAGCTTTTCTAGCCTTGATGAACTGCTTTACATTACAGTTTTCATCCATTCACACATTCACATGCTGCAACATGGACTTAAGTGTCTTGCTTCCAGTTGAAAATACAACTCACTCACTCATTCATTCACCTACAATCTCACACTCACTCACTCATCTACACTCTCACTCACTCACACGCTCACTCACTTCATTCATCGTCTACATAGACGTCATTTGTCTACATACACAGTCATTTATCGTCTACATACAGTCATTTGTCACACATCATCGTCTACATACACAGTCATTCCATCATCTACATACAGTCATTTATCGTCTACATATACAGTCATACATACGTCAGTCATTTATTCATCATATCATATCGTCTACAGTCAGTCATTACTCATCTACATATGATTTATCATCTACATACACAGTCATCTACATATACAGTCATTTATCGTCTACATATTTATCCGCATATACAGTCATTTGTCTACATACACAGTCATTTATCGTCATACTATCATTTATCCTCGACATACACAGTCATTTATCGTCTCGCATATACAGTAATTCTCGTCTACATATACACAGTCATTTATCATCTCACTCTAAATACAGTCTACAAATACAGTAATTTATATCGTATACAGTCATTTAAGCGCTACATATACGCATTTATCTGCATATACAGTCATTTATCATCTACATACACAGTCATTTATCGTTAATACAGTCTACATATACAGTCATTTGTCTACATACACAGTCATTTATCGTCTACATATACAGTCATTTATCGTCTGCATATACAGTCATTTATCGTCACATACACATTTATTGTCTACTACACATTACATACACAGTCATTTATTGTCTACATACACAGTCATTTATCATCTACATATACAGTCATTTATCATCTACATATACAGTCATTTATCGTCTACATATACAGTCATTTATCGTCTACAAATACAGTCATTTATCGTCTACATACACAGTCATTTATTTGTTTTCAGTTTTCAGATTCTTTGTCTCGTGTTTCTAAATCACACCGTGTGATTAAACCAAATTTCCCTCGTGAGCCATGAAGTGACAATGACAGCGCAGCGTCTAACTGTCTCCAGCAGAGGCAGCGCTGCTCACTTCAGTGTCCCCATGTGAAGTCTTCTCATTAGTTTCTATGGCGATGCAGCTGACGAGTGGCTGCACAATCACAGTGACAACACTTTAAAACTCTCTCAGAGGAAACGTTCACTGATCAACGACACATGGAGCGACTGTTTCCACAAACCACGAGCTGAGCCACTGTCATGGCGGCAGTTACTGATGGTTACCATGGAAACAGAGGCGAGGGGACTGCATTAGTCTTCATTAACATGACATTTTAATGAACAATTACATTTTTGTTTTGTAAACTGCTGTTTTATTTGAATGTACTTTATATCACATCTTTTTGTAAACCATTAACTCTCCCACACCAAAGTCCATGGAGAAAATCAGTGATTGCAGCTGGTGGGGACACACGAGCTGCTGGTTCTCTGCTGCCCTCGTGTGGACACTTTGTGTCACTGAGATAAATCTGAACACAGGATTTTAAAATGCCAAATAGACATAATAAGACATTTGAACTTAGTGATGGAGGCAGCAGTGGATCAACAACTCCTGCATGCTGTGATGTTAAAATCACTGATTTTCTCTGTGGTGTGGGAGAGTGAGTGGTTTACAAACTTCCTGTTGGAAAAGTCTGTCTCACATTGAAATAAAGACGTGAATATGTTCTAAAAGATATCGTATATTTTAATCTTCAGTCTTAAAAAACAACAAAAAAAACGCTTGAATCAGTTGCTGTGTAAACCTGAAGTTTGTAAACTGCTCACTCTCCTACACCAAACCCCATAGAGAAAATCAATGATTCTAACATCACACACAGGAGTTGTTGATCCACTGCTGCCTCCATCACTAAGTTCAAATGTCTTATTTTGTCACTTGTGTGTTTGAAATCCCTTGTTCAGAGTGACCTCAGTGACACAAAGTGACCACACGAGGCAGCAGAGGACCAGCAGCTCCTGTGTCCCTGTGAGCTAAAATCACTCATTTTCTCTGGACTTTGGTGTGGGAGAGTGAGTTTCTCTCCAGTCAGAGGCTCAACTGCGATGAATCTTTAATAAAACACACAAAAAGACAAAAGTGCTAATAAATAACTTTACTGTTTATTCATAGTGTGGTTTGTATACGTGTAGTAAACAGTTACAGGATAAACTCTCTGCTCATCACGTCGCAGGTGGAAGGAAAAGAAATATGCATGGAAGTCATGTGGAGGAAAATTCCCATCATGCAGTGCAGTTTCATATTGCGAATAACTTTGGTATGTAAACAAAGCATATACGTTCATTTACATAATCAAGAAAAAAAAACAATCAGCATCAGGATCCATAAAACAAACAAGCGTCTGTTTTATTCTGAAAGAGACAAATGTGATAAATACGATAACACCTCAAAGTTATTATTCATTAAAGTTGTTCTCTAAATATTTGCTTCTTGAATCAGTGTTGACAAATATTTACAGTCACTTCACATTAATGGCGATCAGCTGATCAGTTTCACAGGAACTCAATACATTCACCCAACACTGTGACCCCGCCCCCTCAGTGACATCACGTCCTTCAACAAAAGAGCGCTTCACAACGATGATCAACAGAAAATATTTTTTCCCTCTTTAATTATTCTAAATATTACACATTTTTTGTTTGGTTTTTCTGTAAAAATCGTTAATTTTGTTGTGTCGATCAGCGTCAAGAAGAAAAAAGAAAAAGTCTTAAATATGTGAAATATTTCAAGCATCTCGTACAAACATTTAACACTGTTATTGTTTTCTCCTCCGTATTTTAATATTGCTAATGTTTATTCACATCAGAAACTTTTACTTTGAAAAATATTAAAACCCAACTTGAAAAATACAAAAAAACCAAAAACCTACAAAAATGATGACAAAACTAAAAGATAATAACAATAAATTAACTTGTTATAAAAAGAAAATGACGTAAATAACGTTTACAGATAAACAAACGCTCACTCTGTACATGCTAATCCACGCTAACTGTTAACAGCAGTAGCGTACACACGCTAGGTAAACTGACAAATCCCGACCCCAACAGCGAACAATTGAAGATAAACTCTAACAGTAATACTGTTTACGCGCTAACAGTGGCGTACAGCACAGCTAACAATAGCTTGCCACTGTACATATGCTAACGGAAGGCTACTGCATACACGCTAACAGTAGTACACTACCGTTTACAGCCTTAACGGTTAAATATTGTATAGCTATTAGCAGTATACATGCTAACGGTAGTGCACTATGGTATGCTAACAGAGGGCTCCTGTATGCATGCTAACAGTAGTATACTAATGCATACATGCTAACAGATGGTTCCTGCATACATGTAGCATGTGCACAGTAGTGTACTACTGTTAGCATGTATACAGTTGTACACTACTGTTAGCTTGTATACAGTAGTACATTACTGTTAGCATGTATACAGTTGTACACTACTGTTAGCTTGTATACAGTAGTACATTACTGTTAGCATGTATACAGTTGTACACTACTGTTAACTTGTATACAGTAGTACATTACTGTTAGCATGTATACAGTAGTGTACTACTGTACACATGCTAACAGAAGACTCCATGTCCCACACAAACAGGACACAAGCAGGACCATCTTCCATTCTTTCAAAATAAAACACATTTTAACAAACATGGCCGTCTCATTAAGTCAGTCAAAGATGAGGTTGCGTGTTTCAGGCTAATTTCCTTTAACTTCTTGCTCACATGAACACTAGTGAGCTAACGCTAACAAAACAAACAAAAAATCTCCCCATCACATGTGACCTTTGACCTGGGTGAAAGTCTCTTAACAGTCATGTAGTGTTCAGTGTAAGGTTAGCATTAGTTTTATAAATGTTGGACTGTATGGGCGGACGTATTGATTGACTGATTGGTGTGTTGATGAAACAGGTGTCCTTTTTTTCCAGGTATTGATCTGTTTCTTCCGGTTTTGTTTAAAAACGTGCAGCATTAGCCTCACAGCCGACTGTGATGTCATCGATGACATCACTGGTGTCTGTGCAGTAAAATGGAAGACAGAATTCACTCCATCAAGCGTTCATGTGTCGGATCTTCTGATTGGTCAGACAGACGCAGCTCCTTCTTCTTTTAAAATGTTTAACTTTTAATCCACAAAAATAAAAGAGCCATTTTTTCCAGTTTGCTGTTGTCCTGCAGAAGACCCGCCCCCTACAGTGATGTCAGAAGAGAAGACTCCGCCTCCTGTTTTGGCTATTTGCTAAAGAGAAACATTTTATTCAATCGAACAGTCCTCTAAGTTTGAGTGAGTGTGATTGCGTGTGCGTGTGCGTGTTACCTGGCTCAGGTGTTGCCGCCGTCACTCTCACAGTTTCTTTCTCCAGGTGAATCTCTGGCAGACTGAAGATAGAAGTGGCTGGAAAAACAAAAAACAATCCATTGGCGACTTAATGTCAAACAGGAAATGACATCATGGTCAAGTCATTTAAAACTTACTGTCAGGAAGTGACTTTACTCTGTTTCCAAGGTTACTGAAGTAACGATGATGAAGTGACTCGTCCGCAGAGACTCTCTTCTTTCCTTCAAACTGAAGTTCACATTAAAAAAAACAAAAAACTTTATTGTCCAGTTACTGGTGAAACATTAGTGATGATGTCACATCCTGTCTGTGATGCATTCACTGACCTTTAAGAACTTTGACAACAATTCCACTCCTTCACTGCTGAGCCTGAACCCCACACACACACACACACACACAGAGTTTATTAATTTACTCTGTATCTGCTGTGTAGTACTGGTGTGTAATATAGTTGTGTAGTACTATTGTGTAACATCGTTGTGTAGTACAGGTGTGTAGTACTGTTGTGTAGTATGCTGTGTAGTACTGGTGTGTAGTACTGGTGTGTAGTACTGTAGTGTGTAATATAGTTGTGTAGTACTGTTGTGTAACATCGTTGTGTGCTGTGTAGTACTGTTGTGTAGTACTGCTGTAGTATGCTGTGTAGTACCCGTGTAGTACTGTTGTGTAGTACTGGTGTGTAATATAGTTGTGTAGTACTGTTGTGTAACATCGTTGTGTAGTACTGCTGTGTAGTACTGTTGTGTAGTATGCTGTGTAGTACCGGTGTGTAGTACCGGTGTGTAGTACCGGTGTGTATTACCGGTGTGTAGTACTGCCGTGTACCTGGGCGTGTGGTGACTCAGCGTTTCTGCTCTGTACTGAGGGTAACTGTATGACACAAACTCGTCGTTTGCAGTGATCCCCGGCCACGTACGCTCTGTCGGTGTTCCTGTAAACATAGTCAGGTCAGCTTGTCTGATTACTGGTGGGGACAAGAAGCGTTTGTCCACTGCTCAAAAACACGGCTGTTACCATGGTAACTATGTTAGGAATTTACCAAGCAGTTTGAAGATGAAGTGAAGCTCCTCCTCCACCGTGGAACCAGGAAACAGAGGACGACCCGTCGCCATCTCATAGAAGATACAGCCCACGCCCCTGAGACACACACACACAGTCGGACGAACGGACAGACGGACAAGTCAGTCATAGACGGGCAGCGTTAGCGCTACAATAGGAGTACTACGGTGAGAGTACTTGGTACTGACCACATGTCGATGTGAGTAGAATAGTCAGTGCTGCCCAGGAGAATGTCCGGCGGTCGATACCACAGCGTCACCACCTCGTTAGAGTACGTCTTTGTCGGGATCGACTTAGCTCGAGCCAAACCTGAAACAAATAGTGACATCATCACTGTGTTGACATAAAGTCAGTGCACATTTACCGTAAAGTCAGAATTAAGTTAGGGTAACCTCACAGTTAAGTTAAAGTAAAATCAGAGTAAACTCTCGGAGTAAACACTCGGAGTACGCTGTCGGAGTACGCTCTCGGAGTACGCTCTCGGAGTACACGCTTGAAGTACACTCTTGGAGTATAGCAGGAGTATAGCAGGAGTGAACTCACCAAAGTCAGCCAGCTTCAGTTCTCCTCGTTCGTTGATGAGCAGGTTCTGGGGTTTCAGGTCTCGGTGCAGGACTTTCCTGCGGTGACAGTATGACAGACCTCGAAGCAGCTGAAACAGAAACAGCTGAGGGACCAAAAGAATCAGATCAGTGCACACGTGTAAAAGTACATCAATAATAATAATAATAATAATAATACTCAACAAACAGTAGCAAAACACACGAGTCAAACTCTAATAATACACATTTAACCATCAATTTTATAGACAACAATAAATAAATAAATAAAGCTTACTCACTTTGACATTGTGAACATGGATCATGTTTCCACAGTCGTCCAGGTACTGTTTAAGATCTTTGTCCTGAAACACACACACACACACATTAGGGTTAGTCATAACTTAAACTGGTCAATTCCCAAGTCAATTCAACGACAGGCATACGTGTGTGTGTGTGTGTGTGTGTGTGTGCGTGCGTGTGTCTCACCAGGTATTCAAACACCAGTGTGAGTGACTTCTGCGTGTGGATGATGTCATGAAGCGTGACGATGTTGGCGTGTTTCAGATCCTTCAACAGAGACACTGAGGAAATAAAAACACACACATTAATAAACACACACTACAGAAGTACCACTCTATAGTACTACAGTATCAGTAGTACCACTCTATAGTACTACAGTATCAGTCGTACTATGCTGTAATGTGAAGTGACTGTTGATGCTGAACATCTAAAGCCTGGTGACTGTTTGTTTATCGTCTTTGTTCACGATCCTGGTTTTGAATAAAGTTTAATTCAAATGAACCTCTGAGTAAAGTCAGAGTAAACCATGGATGTATTATAAGAACTGGATAGAGCTCCGCCCCATCTGCCTTGAATACAATGTTGTCATGGTGGCCATAGGCATGTATAGATCTTTATATTCTATATTTTTAATTGATTCATATTTGAAAAACCTTCCTAAAGGTCATAAAAAGCCCAGAAAAATCTTATTTCTCTGTGTACAAGTACAGCAAAGCACGGTCATGGCGTCTCGGGAACGGCTACTGTCAGGGAAGTGCAGGATGTGAAAACTTTACGAGAAAAGTGAATAAATGAAGGCAATTATGAGTTTTCTTTTACATTATTTAATGCGTCGAGCAAGTCGAGAACGTGGACGGCTCGTTCACATAGCTGAATGGCATCATGGGAGGTAACACTACTGTGCATTCTCTTGCTCTACACAACCCGGAAATAAACGTGGAAGTCAGAAACTTTTTTGGCATATGCGTTGGGTGAGCAACTCCATAGGAATGAACGGAACCAGGGGGGCGGAGCTCTATCCAGTTCTTATAATACATCCATGGAGTAAACTTAGAGCAGTTGCTGTTTGTTTATCACCTTTGTTCATGACCCTGGTTTTAAATAAAGTTGAATTCAAATGAACCTTCTCTGATGGCCGTGCACGGAGCTCCTTCTTCATGTTCCAGTCGAATTTCCTTCAGCGCCACCAGGTTCTCCGTCAGTTTACTGCGACCTTTGTACACTGTGGCATACGTTCCCTACAGAGACGCACACAGAGGGACAGACACACACACAGGGGGACAGACACAGTTCAGTAGACAACATCACAGTGTGTCCCTTTAAGTCACTGACGACAGTTTCTTTGTGTATAAAATGACAAATGACTGAATGGACAGGACAGTCAGTCCACATGTAAATAAAGTGTCCTCACCTCTCCCAGTTTGTCCAGTTTGATGTAAGTTTCCAGTTTCCCAAAACCAATTTCTGACTGTAAGCACAGAGACAGACAGACAGAAGGGAGAGGGTTCATAAAATATGTCTTCAAGAGACAAAACAGGAGAAAAAGGATGTGGTATCTGCTCTGTCTTTGAAAACTTCAAGAAAGAGGGTTCCTAACAACAGGAAGTAATACCAGAGACACTCTGCGGAGACGCCTGCTGATTGGCTGCTCAAACAAAGACGGACCAATCACGTTAAACTTCTCCAGGTAATCGTCAGGAAGACGGATGTCAGCAGGTAACGAGAGGCGCTTGTTTATGTCCTGAGGGACAGAGACAAAGACACGGAGAAGGACTGATGGACTCAAGAACAGAGAACATGGTGTGTGTGTGTGTGTGTGTGTGTGTGTGTGTGTGTGTGTGTGTGTGTGTGTTTCAGTGTGTGTGTGTGTGTGTGTGTGTGTGTGTGCTGACCTCAGTAGAAATCTTCTTGTTCCTCAGTCGGACTCTCACTGGACTCTGGACGTCGTCTGATGAAGACGCTGCGTCACTTTCTCCGTCTGAGCTCATCTTCATGTCCTCATGGACGATTTCTAAAAACAAAAACCTGTCAATCAAATAAACTGTATATATGCAGTATTTGCACTGTGTAGTAGTAGTAGTACTGTGTAGTACAGGTTTTTTTTAGACCATGCTGGTAAAGGCTGCAGAACCTGGGTGATGTGCGTGGCGTGCAGCATGTGTGTGAGTGTTGTGTATTAAGTGAAATATCTTGATTTGACCGAAGAAAATCTTTTACATTTTACACAAAGATGGATCAAAAACAGAAAAAAACAACAACAAAAATACCATCTTAATATTATCTTATTATTTGTAAAAACATCTAACCAGATCCTTCTAGAGCAGCATGTCTGCTGGAGGTCATCAATCACCTTCACTGTACCTGTTCTTATTAGGTTATAGCTCAATATCTTCACTACTACACTTGTAACTCCTCCTTCACTCCCTCAGTCTCAACTGGTTGGCTGGAAAAGGTTGGAGCAAAGAAATAAATAAATTAAGTCAATTTTTACTCATTCATCAATACTTCACTCCCTTATAGAGTTATAGTGGTAAACACAGATGTGGTTAAATTAAAAATAATCTCTTAGTCTCATAGTCTATTCTATAAATAATCTACTGATGTTATACATTTCTTCTGTAACTTAAACATGTATCAGGCTGTCTGTCGGCATGACGTCACTGGTATCGGTCACACCTGCTCAGGTGATCGGAGCTGAAATGAAGGCAGCAAAACTCGCCAAAGTTCAGATAAACATCATATTTTTATGATCTATTTCTACGTGTCTTTGTAGCCAGTTCCACCAGTGAACACAGCTGCAGTTGGAGCTTACGTTTTCATTCACTGACTTAGTCAACACAGGACGTGTTTGTCTCGTCTCGTGAGCGTGTTGTTATTATTGTGGCGACAAAGAACTTTAATGCCTGCGCCTTTATCTTGTTGGAAGAAATAACGTTGAGGGTTGTTGGACGTAGTAACGGTCTGTTTGGCGCACTGGGGTTTAACTCGCCGGAAGGCGTCACGTGGCGCGCGGGCATACGATGGAAACGCTCGCCACATATGACGCATGTGAGGTTCATGCAGTTCTCCATCCGCACTATAGAGGCACTACAATGCTCATATTACTATTGTGTCAAGAGTGTTGGAAACATAGTTTTCTGCCCTTTTCCAACCAAGGCAGCCAAAATCAACCAGGCCACCGCCTTTGCCTTAAACAGGCAGAGAAAGCCCTGGTGGTGGTAGTAGTAGTAGTAGTAGTACTGTGTAGTAGGAGTAGTGAGTATTACCTAGCCTGTTAGTGTGGTTGAGGTACGAGCTCAGACTTCGTCCAAGTGCTCGTGGTTTTCTGTACGACTGAAGAAGAGACTGAAGAGACGAAGACGAAGACCGAGCCTTCAAACCTCCTGACGAGCGGACAGACACCTCTGAGGGGACGGAGTCAAAGCAGCCAATGAGATCACAGATAAAGGTTTTTCGACTCTTGCAGGCGCCACTGTTATTGATTCACTTCAAAGTGTGTGTGTGTGTCACCTGAATCACTGTGTGATGTCACTTCCTGGTTGATGGTGTCACTCACTGTTCTGTCCCCTTCCCCAGCCCCGCCCCTCCCGAGAGTGAGCGACAGCTGCCGCTTGATCTTCCTCATCCTCTCCATCAGGGGAGGGCGGGGAGGCAGAGGGGGGCGTGACGCCAAGGTGGGTTGGGCCGCCAGCCTGGAGGGCACACCTACACAGGACAAATACAGGAAGTGAATGTAAATATAGCTGCTCAAAAAAGAAATTAATCACTTGCGTTTATTTGTGTTCACTCATGGTACTCGCCCATTAGTATCCTGCGGCTAATGCTAAGCTAATTATGGTCATAACTTACCGTCTTTGTCGCCACAGAAGAGGCTCAATGCTGACAACATTACAACACACTGTTTGACTTTGGTTCACAGGGAACATAGATGGATAGATTAATAAATAAATACTTTATTGATCTGCCATGGGAGAAATTCACATAGTCCAGCAGCTCTTGACATGTAAATAGATAAAAAGGGGAAAATAAAATTAATAAATATTGCACTGTTAGTTGCAAAATGTAACCTAACAAAAACAAGAAGCGAATGTACCCAAACAACAGCTGACATTGATAAGCACAAATGTCAACACATGAGAAGTATTTAGCTGCCCCTGTGAACCGAGTCACTACAGAGGATCAATTGATCCAAGATGGAACTGTTAAGCTAGTCACTGAATGCGATCGACAGAGTGTTCTCAACAAGAAGTGCAGGTTCTGGTGAACGTAGTTGCCCAGATGGGACCTTCATGGCTGGCTACATTCGGGACGGATGGGATCAGTGGAAAGTCGTGTGCCTTGCTGCACTGGATGTAGAGGATGTCGAGGATGTGTAGATATTCACATTCATGACAATTGGAATGCTCTCCTTGGGATGTGGTATGTTCTAGACTGCATCTCTGAGTGCTACCTGATGCTGAAACATGTTTTTGTCAAAATGTCATAAGATAAAGAAAAATGATGTATTGTACAATGAATATATGTATTCTGTGGATAATGGGGGCCGGACTAGATAAGCTTTTGCTTCTCCCGCCTCCCCTTTCAGTTATGTGTTTTGTGTGAACTACACTAAGATGATGTGTGATGATGAGTGATCTAACTGACATGACCGAAATAAACATATAAATAAATTATAAATAAATAATAAAATGACCATTGTTATGGTGTTATGTTATGCTATGTTCTGTGTTCTCTCTGTAGTTCCGTCTATGTTCTGAGTTTTCTCCGTGGCACTGTCTATGTTCTGTGTTCTCTCTGTGGTTCCATCTCTGTTCTCTCTGTAGTTCTGTCTATGGTCTGTGTTCTCTCTGTGGTTTCGTCTATGTTCTGTGTTCTTTCTGTGGTCTATGTTTCTCTCTGTGGTTCCGTCTATGTTCTGTGTTCTCTCTGTGGTTCGTCTATGTTCTGTGTTCTCTCTGTGGTTCCGTCTATGTTCTCTCTGTGTTCCGTAAGTCTATATTCTCCGTCTATGTTCTGTGTTCTCTCTGTGTTTCTGTCTATGTTCTCTCTGTGGTTCCATCTATGTTCTGTGTCTCTCTGTGATTCTGTCTATGTTCTCTCTGTGGTTCTGTCTATGTTCTCTCTGTGGTTCCCTCAATTTGTGTTCTCTCTGTGGTTCTGTCTATGTTCTGAGTTCTCTCTGTGGTTCCGTCAATGTTCTGTGTTCTTTCTGTGGTCTCTGTTCTGAGCTCTCTCTCTCTGGTACTGTGTTTGTTCTGTGTTCTCTCTGTGGTTCTGTCAATGTTCTGTGTTCTCTCAGTGGTTCCGTCTATGTTCTGTGTTCTCTCTGTGGTTCCGTCAATGTTCCGTGTTCTCTCTGTGGTTGCGTCTATGTTCAGTGTTCTCTCTGTGGTTCGACTATGTTCTTTCAGTGGTCTATGTTCTGAGTTCTCTCTGTGGTTCCGTCAATGTTCTGTGTTCTTTCTGTGGTCTATGTTCTGTGTTCTCTCTGTGGTTCCGTCTATCTTCTCTCTGTGGTACTGTCTTTGTTATGTGTTCTCTCTGTGGTTCTGTCAATGTTCTGTGTTCTCTCTGTGGTTCCGTGTTCTCTCTGTGGTTCCGTCTATGTTCCGTGTTCTCTCTGTGGTTCCGTTTCCTCTCTCTCTTCATATTTCAGTGATAACAAATGAAACGGGACCCGTCTATCTGCTGGTATGTGTGTGTATGTGTGTGTGTGTGTGTGTTATAAATAGCAGCGCGTTTAATCTCTGACGCCGTTGTGCCGTTAACGGCTCGTTCATGTTTCTGTTTCCGGGTGTCTCGCGGCTCGGTGGTGGCTGTCACTCACCGGGACTCGTTGACCCGGTCTGTTCCGGGTTTCCAGCGGCTCGGTTCAGTCTGACAGAATCTCGGTTCTCTGTGGCTCCCAGTAATCTGCCGCCATGTTGCTGCTGCTGTTGCTCGGCCCCGCCCCTTCGGTGCGTCTTGGTGGAGACGCCCACCGTCACTGACGTCACAGCACGGCGTTCCCGACAAGCGCGCCAACCGCAGACTGTTCAATGTTCAAGTTAGTACTAAATAAATGTTAGCGTTATTATTGTTAACCGTTAAATATAAAATGTAAAATCAACTAATTTATTTATAAAGTAAAATTTAAACGGTTTGTTTTCGTAGCTTCAGAATAACGATGCGTTCAAAGTCGGGAACCGGAAGTCGGAAAAAACCATGGACCCAAACGTATCTTTGGGTAGCCATTGTTGTATATTTACTGTATCAGCACTGTTTAGTAGTAGTCATACTGAGTATTATCTGTTAGCAGGATTGTACAGTAAGCAGTATTAGTACTGTGTAGTACTAGTAGTACCCAGCCTGATGGTGTGGTTGTACAGTACAGTATATTTGCAGTAGTACTATGTAGTATTAGTACTGCTGTTTTCTGGCTTGTACATTATATTATATTTTCAGTATTAGTACTGTGTAGTAGTAGTACTGCTGTTTTCTGGCCTGTAAGAATGGTTGTACAGTATATTTGCAGTATTGCAGTACTGTGTTGTAGTAGTAGTAGTAGTAGTGATCTGCTCCAGATTTGGAAAAAAGGTCCTTTCTCTTCACTCGAAGAGATATAATAATTCGACTGGGTATGCATGCCAGGCGGCTATGTGGTGCTGTGATACACTATCACACAACACCGCCATGTATAAGCGCATGCGCAGAATCTTCTTTCCTCTCCTCAAAAAGCTAAACAGATTACAGATCCTTCTCTGTTCAGTAATATTATCTGCACATATCCTGCACTTTTCGTGGAAAGACTCCTGTACGTTTATTAGAGCTGCCAGAGCAGCTTGAAGGTCCGTCCCATGGAAATAATCCAACATGTTTGTTTATTTCCCTGTACTGGTGCATATATGTGACGTAAACACTTACGCGACGTGAGCAGATCTGAGCAGAGTTTTGCATCTTGCCAGTGTAGACAGAGACGATACGGCGGAGCGTATTCAAGTTTTCCACTCTGGAGGGTGGTTTCAGATGTTTGCGTTTCTAAGCCCCAAAAAAGCCGTCACCGTCTAAACGAAAGGCACTTCTGATAAAATATTTTGTAGTTTTTACCTGCAAGCGCCCTCGTGTGAACGGGGCCTTAGACACAACAAACACTGCCTGAAACTGAGTTGAGGAGACAGAAGTGGGAGGAGCCTTGGTTGTGGATTACAGATGAGTGGAAAGGCCAAAGGTCAACAAAGAGTTCATACAGTTTATTGTTAGAGTGAAATAAAAAAAGTCAATCAGATCAGCCGGCTGCTGCAGTGGCTCCACCCACCAACTCTGAGGAGTTCTGCGATTAGACAGTGGAGGTGAGCGTGTCCCAGCACTGTCACTGTTACTAGTTGGAGTTGAAGATCTTGGTCAGCAGCGAGACATTCGATTGGCTCTTCTCCTGTAGGAGGCGGGCCTTGTCCATGTCCTTCCTCCTCCTCTTCCTCGTCTGGATCTCATCCTCCGTCTGCCGCTGCGTGAAGTCCCACGTCTTCTCCTCCACCTGCTGGAGACACACAGAATAACAGGCATTTTAACACAAGCCCTCAGGTGGGACTCTTGCCCGTGGTCATGTAACCGCAGTGTGGTGTACCTGTGGGCCATCCTGCCGCCTCTTTCTCCTCCTCTTGTCGTTCATGTGAGCGCTCTTCTCCACGTTGTTCAGGTAAAAGTTTGTTTCTCTCTTTGCCTGAGAAATTTCTGTCCTGAGTCTCTGCTTCAGAACCATCTGCTCGTACGCCAGACGCTCACTCAGGTGAATCCACTGGAACCTGTGCAGGTACTGAACACACACACACACACACACACACGTCAGGCCCCTGCCTCCCTCTGCCTGAACAGTGTGACGATGTCACATGTGGGCGTTACCTTGATGCACCACAGGTCGGAGGAGAAGTTCTGGCGTTTCCTGGTTCCCATCGGTGTGTTGTGTAGAGACGCAGCCACGCGCTTCGCCACACGCTTGTCTCTAAACTCCACCCATCCTTCAGTGAAGCCACACCTCCTCAGACCAGACCTCTTCTTCTTCTTCATCTTACTGTCTGAGGGATCGATAATCAGTGGTAACAGTGAACACAACTGGAATATATACATGAGTATTTGTACTGTTAGTGTGTGTTTACACACACTTTTATGTACTTGTGCCCTTGTCTGGGGTGTTTGTGTGTATATGTACTAATTTACTTGCATATACTTGAGTGTAACTGTGTATATTTGTATGTATTTGTGTGTACTTTTGTGTATTTACAAGTCTGTACACTTGCTTGTACTTGCATGTAATTGTATTCTCAGGCTGCAGAAATACTCTAAGTTGTTTGTGTGAATTTGTAATATATTAGTTTGTATATTTGTGTTTACTTGTGTATTTACACATACGTCTGTTTACATTTGTGTAAGTGTGTGTACTTGTACCCTCAGGCTGCAGAAACACTCGTCCAATCTCTCCGTATGCTGACATCATGTTCCTCAGGTGTTTGGGGCGGAGCCTCGGAGGAATATGACCCAAGTAAATGATTCCAGGAACCACCTGACGTTTTGAACAGGACGTCACTTTGGCTTTGGTCTTCTTCATCACAGCTGCTGCTTCCTCCTCATCATCATCGTCACCTCTGATTTCCTCCTCTGCTTCTCCTTCCTCCTCCTCTCCCTGAGTCGCAATCTTCAGCTCCTCCTCTTCTTCCCCTTCCTCCTCTCCCTGAGTCGCAGTCTTCAGCTCCTCCTCATCTTCTCCTTCCTCCTCTCTCTGAGTCGCAGTCTTCATCTCCTCCTTTCTTCTCTCCATGTCTGTGAACAGTGAGGAAACATGAAGTGATGACTGACAGAAGTGATGTGTGGACACAGACACAGAACGGTCCGGAGAGCGTGGTTTGACCGTTTTCTCTGAGAGTTCTGGACGAGACTGACTGTGTTTTTCAGGACATCAATGATTACTAGTGTACTGTGAATCAGACATTTTAACTGTTTTAACAGTTTGAGAGAAATGTAAAGGAAAAAGTCACCACAATGTTGTGTTCAGGGTCTGTGACCACGAGCAAACTGGAAATATTTTTACTGCTTTAGAGAAATTTGCACCAGTTCATCTAAAACATTCTTTAAAAAATAAATGCTCCATAAGTGCTGTTATTTATTGATTTAACCTTTAAAAAGTCAGTTGAGAACCAATTCTCATTAACAATGACGACCTGGCGAAGAGGCAGCACAACAACACAACAAGAGAATATACATATTAAACAGTTCATAACAGTCAGATATAACCTGACATCAGTCACAAACCTAATAAACATAAACATTCTCCTCGTGTTTAACGTTCAACGAACACAAATCTCACCTTTAAATCTTTATTTGTACGTTTTCCAAAACAGTGGCAGCACGTGAAGGTGATACCGAGGCGAGTTTCGTCGCCATGAAATGACGACACAACCTCCGGCCTTACCTTAAAAATAAAGTTTTTCCTGCAAAGATTTAAAAAAAAAACACACGCATTTTTTTAGAATGATACCAAGCAATGTAATACATTTTAAAACACACACATTTACTATGGTTAAACACATTTCTACGTGTTCATTAGACTTTTTTCACATCTGACCTTAAAAACGTAAGACTTTTAGTTTGAAAGGTCAACACGGAAGTACGTATTCCTTTCTGGCCTCACAGAGGCATGCTGGGATATGTGTCATGGCGGCATGTTGTTGTTGTGAAGATGCAGCGCGCGGTGTCTACTTTTCCTCTCAGCTCCGGTGTGAAGCTCAAACTGCTTTCAGCCGGATTCCGTTTCGCCGGGGATCTGCAGCACGTGAGCCCGCCAAAACTGAGCCACGGTACCTCACTCACTCACCCAGAACCCGGGTCAAGGACCGGGTCTTCACACAAGTGTAGTCGGACTAACGCCAAGTTTAACTCACGTTTCACTGTTGACTGATGCAGTACCAGTTTGTCCCGGTTTTGTCACTGCTCTGTTAAACACTGATTTAGTATGTTTTTGTTGTTTTAATCACAATTAAACTTGGTCAGAACTGTTCCATGTGTTTTCATGAATTTACAGTCAAATATGTTCATAATCATGTAAAATGTATTATTATTACTGTAAAATATCAAAAAAATCATAATTCCCACGGAGAGTTTCCAATTTGGAATATTTCCAAAATTCCTAAAATGTAATGTAATGATGTTTGAATCTTTTAGTTAAAGCTGTATTATTGACTGTAAAGATTATATTATATGATATTTTAGCTTTGAGCTTTTGGATTTTCACGTTTACATGAACCTGTTGCAGAGGCTGGTTTGTCCCAGCAGGAGGCACTGGAGGCGCTGCAGGTGGTGACTGGAGGAGGGGCAGTGGCTTCTTTCACGGCAATGGAGCTCCTGCAGATGGAGGCGGAGTCAAGGAACATCGTGACCTTCTCCTCTCAGCTGGACTCCGCCCTTGGAGGCGGAGTTCCTGTTGGGAAAACAACGGAAATCTGTGGAACACCGGGAATCGGAAAAACACAACTGTGGTCAGACTCACACACACACACGTGACCTCATCGATCATGTGACCTGTGTTTGACCTCGTCGATCATGTGACCTGTGTTTGACCTCAGCCTGCAGCTGGCGGTGGATGTGCAGGTGCCTCCGTGTTTCGGCGGGATCGAAGGTCATGTGATCTTCGTGGACACTGAGGGAAGCTTCGTGCTGCAGCGAGTCATTGACATCGCCGCCGCCGCCGTCACACACTGCTCCCTACTGGCAGAAGATGACGAGCAGCGCGGCGCCATGGCGACGTTCACCGTGGAGACAATCCTGTCCAACATCTTCTTGGTAACGATGCAGGTTGTCATGGTAACAGAAGCCACACTTTGCGGTCAGTGAGATCGACTCTGATTGGCCGTCTGTCCCTCAGGTGCGTTGCCATGACTACGTGGAGCTTCTGGCCGAGCTCCACCTGCTGCCTGACTTCCTGTCCGATCACCCGAGGACCCGCCTCCTGGTGATCGACAGTGTGGCGCGTCCGTTCAGGGGGTTTGACGACCTGTCGCAGAGGACACGCCTCCTCCAGGGCCTCGCCCAGCAGCTGGTCACCTTGGCAACCAGACACGATTTGGCGGTCGTGATCACCAACCAGATGACCACACGGGTGCGAGGCAGCCAATCGCAGCTGGTCCCCGCACTCGGGGAGAGCTGGGGCCACGCCTCCACCATAAGGCTCCTCCTACAGTGGTCGGGTTCACGGCGGCTGGCTACCGTCGTCAAGTCTCCACGTCACATGGACGCCACTGTCCAATACCAGATCAGCACTGACGGCTTCAGAGACGCTGACCAATCAGACGAGAGATAGGCAGGCGTGTGATTGGTTGAAAGCTGTCGTCCCGTCTTTAACATTATGTAAATATGTGATGCTGTAAATACACAATAAATAATATTTTCTACTTTAAGTTTAAAAAAACCAACATTATGTCACTTATGTTCCAGAAACACATTTTTAAAAAACGTTTCATAAAACTTAATAACAAGACAAAACATGGCTTCCTGTGGTTTGCATCGGAGGTGAGTGATCACTGGTGGAGAATTAACAGACATCTGTTTCCATGGCAACAGTTGCTGGTTCATGTGTGTGCATGTGTGAAAACAAAAAAAAAGTAACTTTGAACACTAACAGTAAACACAGAGGAGGCCACTGTCATCTTTCTCCTGTCCTCTATCACACACACACACACACACACACACGAGTGACTAGTGACTTTACAGCAGACTTCTGTAGTTGTTGGAGATTAACCCACGTTTTTAGGATTGTTCAGCCCAGTTCGGCTTGTGTGTCTGACGTCTCTTCCTGTGACGGCACTCTGGCCAGTCAGCGGCCGGCAGTCTGACCAATCATTGCATAGTTACCTACTCAGCATGCTTTTGGAACCTCGCCTGAGCAGGTACTAAAAATACTACTATGCTGGTGGAAACGCTACTTAAACCATGCCGTGGCGAGGCGAGTAGAGCCAGTGGAAATGTGCTTATCACTAACCTTAACCATCACAAATACCCTTAACTTAAACCTAATATCCACCCTAACACTGAACGAAGTCTTAACCCTTAAAGGGACCCAGACAAAAGTTCACAAATTGTCCTCATTATAAAAATGACAGCACTATTAAAAATGTCCTCACTTGTGCAGTGATTCTTCTGTTCATTTGTAAAGAGTAAACAAAACCTTAACCATAACCAGTTCACCTTAAACCAGTTCTGTCTCATTAGGACCAGGTTTTTGGTCTCCATGAAGACTTGAATGCTGATAAAGTTCAAAGCAGCAGAGGGCGCCATTGTCCCATTTAACATGACATGTTTCCTGTAAGCAGACATTAGCACAATCATGCACACGTCAACTATTGTCTCTTATATTTCAGAAACATCGAATCACAAATAAAAGCAAAATCCACGAGTGGTGACACAAGTTAAGGAGTGAAAACAGGTGATAAAGTGAATGTTTATGACATAAAGACACAGGATTGTTTCAACCCACCACCAGGGGGCAAAGACGAGCAGTGGGTCTTCACACGCATTTCATTCAAACACTTTATTAACACATTTGTCCATTAAAATAGATTTAAATCCATGATAGATTTTCTCTGTGACATTGAACAAAAAGCTCAACACTTAAAAAAGCGGCTCATGAACATCACACGTTCATAATTGTGCGTTTACATGAATAACAATGTTACAACAGATATGAGCTGCCGGCGTGGACACGCATGAAAACTGACTTTATCCGCCTTATGAAAGATTCAGCCATTAAATTCAGTTTAAGGCTACGACGTCATGCGTTCACGTATTTATCTCACTGTGGGATAAACATACAAGAGGAAACTGAAGTTTGTAAACCACCAGTTTACAGAAATACTTCATTCAGATTGACCTCAGTGACACAAAGTGACCATACGAGGCAGCAAAGGACCAGCAGCTCTGTGTCCATGCCAGCTAAAATCACTGGTTTTCTCCATGGACTTTGGTGTGGGACAGAAAAATCTGTCTCACAGTGAGATAAAGACATGAACATGTTCTTAAAAATATCGTAGACTTAAACTGAGTAGATTCTAGCAGCAGGGGGCGCTCACAGCACAGCCCTGAGAGAAAGTAATAAACACTTCATACGTTCATAACTGTGCGTCTCTGTACAACAACAGCTGAGAACATTCTGGAAAACAGACACACATGTGGTTCCTATCAGACCTGATTCTGACTCTTCATCAGGAACTCCACTGTTTCACCAACTGGGAGCGAGGAAGTTTAGTCCCTTTAAAGCCACCTCGAACCCCAGAAAACAGGCCTGAGACAGAGAGGGGACAGAGGGTGACAGAGAGGGGACAGTGGGGGACAGAAAGGGACAGAGGGGGAGGAGTAAATGAGGTATTTCATTGAAGGAAGAGAAAGTAGTGTGTCTCTTTGTGTGCGTGTCTTGTGTGTGTGTGTGTTACCGCGTTGGCAGGAAACGCTCGGAGGAAAACAGCGTTGAATCCTTTATACAGAGCTGTAGCTCCTTCTTCACGTAGCAGAGTTCTCAGCACATCCACCAGACCTCTGTACTTCCCGTCTGCAGCTACACACACACACACACACACAGCATCACAGTGCGTTCAAACACAAGCAGGAAAGTTTCAGCTGGAGCTGCAGTGCCCCCTTAAGTTGCAATTCCGAGTCATCATCATTTCAAGATGGCTGCCTTCAGCAATAACAGAGGGGGAGGAGCTGTTTCTATGAGTCATGGTTCGTACCTGTCTGGAAGTTGGACTTGAGGACGTCCGGAGGAAGAGCAATCGTCCAGTTCAAAATCCCTGCGACGCCACCAGCCAGGAGGATGTTAGCAGTGCTGAGCTGAGACACACTGAAAACACAGGCACGAAGACCTTACAAAAAACTAAAGTCTGGACAGGCAGAAACTGAGACCTTTGAAAACTAAAGCTGGGCTGGCAGAAACTGAGACCTTTGAAAACTAAAGTCTGGACTGGCAGAAAACTGAGACCTTTGAAAACTAAAGTCTGGACAGGTAAAAACTGAGACCTTTGAAAACTAAAGTCTGGACTGGCAGAAACTGAGACCTTTGAAAGTCTGACTGGCAGAAAAGACCTTGAAAACTAAAGTCTGACTGGCAGAAAACTGAGACCTTTGAAAACTAAAGTCTGACTGAGACCTTTGAAAACTAAAGTCTGGACTGGCAAAACTGAGACCTTTGAAAACTAAAGTCTGGACTGGCAGAAACTGAGACCTTTGAAAACTAAAGTCTGGACTGGCAGAAACTGAGACCTTGAAACTGAGGCAGAAAACTAGACACTGACTCACTCCCAGTTCCAACTTCAAAGTTCTGATATAAATGGAACACAGTAGTAGCTAAAAGCTGTAACCATGGTTACTCACCTTTGACCCTCAGGTGTCAGGAGGTTTTTGAGGTATTCATAGGTCAGGAAGTAGAGACCGTTCGAGGGCACGTCTGAGAAACAAGAGACAAACGTAAAAACTGATTGTTTGCGTCAGTCACAACGTGTGTGTGTGTGTGTGAGAACAGAGTGAAGTTCACCTCTGATAAGCGTCAACACTGTCCCTTTGTAGACGCTGCGCAGTCCCTGCTCTTTATAGAGCTGCAGAGCACAGTCCAGTGGACCCACGTACCTCGAGCCACCGCTGCTTGCCTGCACCTAAGAAATGATAGTTAATGTTAAGAACACACTTAAAGGTTAGTACCTTTCGAACAAACACAAATATTCAAGTTTTCTTTGTTTTTAGATCAATGTTTGGTCTCCACCACCAAATCCCAAGAGAAACACGTTACTTTTCAGGAAACAGACGATGTTGCGCTAAAAAAAAAACACACTACAAAGACAATTTCAGATGATGTAATCATCACGTTGACATAGTTGTTAGATGATACGTTGTGACAACAACAACAAAAAACGAATTATTATGATTACAAAAACTAAAAAAAGGATGAACAAATTAAGCACTTCCACAATCCACCAGCAGGGCGTCATCAGCTCACCTGCAGCAGACATTTGATTCTCTCTCCTGGAGCCACGATCACTGTGGTGAAGACTCCAGCCAGACATCCAGAGAGGAAGACCTGAGAGTGTCTGAGCACCGGAACACACCGGAAAACACAGGAAATTCACAGGAACACACAAGAAAAACCACAGGAAGACACAGAAATACACAGGAAAACCACAGAAAAACACAGGAAAACACAGGAAAAACCACAGGAAAACACAGGAAAACCTCAGGAAAACACAAGAAAAACCACAGGAACACACAGGAAAGACACAGGAAAAACCACAGAAAAACACAGAAACACACAGGAAAACACAGGAAAGACAGACAAACACAAAAAAACTAAATTATTAAACAAACGATTACTCAATTTATCGAGAAAATAATGGACAGAAGTTAGAGTAACAGTAAAAGCAGTGTTTGGAACTGGAAAGCACCAGTTGCGGGTGCGCTAATCCTTCATTTAAGTTTCTTTCAGTGGATCTAAATGATGAAATGAAAAAATACTGATCTCTGAAATGGTAAGGTTGGCTGTTTTCATGTGGCTCTGGTGTTCTCACTGATGTTTGAGTGGTGGGAGTGAGTGTGGAAAATCCTGAACTGTCCCTTTAAAAGCAGGGAGATGAATTGATAACGTCGACAGGACAGACGCAGGACGTGGACATTTATAGAGCAGAGCCAGACAAGGACAGAGCAGAACCAGCAGTGGTGGGAGGAACCAAGGTAACATGAGGAAAGTGGGTGTGTGTGTGTGGAGGGGTTGATGCTTCAAATGAGCCAATGAGAGCAGAGGGTGTGTGTGTGTGTGTGTGTGTGCGTGCGCTAACGTTAGTGGTCGACCAGGATCCGTGTGCTGCAGCTGTTTACCCAGACCAAAGCCGAAGAAACTGATGGCCATCATCGGAGCCACGCCCACCAGAGGAGCGCCCATCCCTTTGTACAGGCCGAGAAGACCCTACACACACACACACACATCTTTATTAAATTCGGGGGTTCCTTGTCAGGACCACATGGTGAAACCACATAACAACTAACTCACGTCTCAGAAGAATTTAAAGTTTAAAATATGGATTTATTGATTTATTGATTTTATAAGACGATATTTGTGTGCGCTCACCTCTTTGGACACTGTCTTGCGGAAACAGTCGTACGTTCCTGTGTAGAGGACATACTGAGTGCAGGAGGGTTTGGGCTGTGTCTGAAGTCTCACCTGCAGGACACACACTCACACACACACACGGTTAATGACTAACCCTTAACCTCAATTCAAATCTTAGTCGTAAACTTAAAGTCCTCAGAATTAGGACTGGGTTTTGGTCTCCATGAGGACCACTGGTCCTGACAAGGTCAGTGTTTATGACAGAAAACACACACACAGTCTAACAGTGTGTGTGTGTTGTAGAGATAAGGACAACAGAAACCGTCCTTCAGATCAACGATGAACAAACATCTGAACCTGAATCTACTCAGTTTTATTAAAATTAGTCTCCGACATAAACAGTAGGTGGCGCCAAATTCAAAGTGCAGGTCACCACAGAAGAAGAATGAGAGGTTTGCAGTTGGAATTTCACGTTAATTCGTATTCCACTTTCATCACCAGCTTCTCCCACAATACCACGTACTGCGTTGCTATTAGCTGCTAACAGCGGCTAACAATGGTTAGCCAGAGAATACGTTTGCGTCTAATTGTCTTTTCCCAACTTCGCAACTAAGTAGCAGTGACTCCCCGTTCTGACTTTCGACCAACACACGACAAACAACAGTGCTAACGTTTGTTGAAGGCTACTAACTCTGACGCTAACAGAGAGCTCCCTCACAGGTCAGATTTCGGAAACTCGGACAGTCAGAACTACCAAGATGGCTGCCGACTGTGTCAATCGTTAAAACAGTACAACTTTTACTGTAAATATTCTAATACCGGCTAACACTGTCTAAGGTGTTGTGGTTTTTTTTAAAATGTGTAAACAATAATGTGTGTATATAAAAAAAAACCCAGTCATTAGGAGACGTCCTCTGAGGACAATCAATGTGGACATGCTCTGCTTCACTCTGTCATGCAGCAGGCATGACAGAGTGAGGAAACAACCATGTGGAAACTTCTGGCTATGAATAGAAAAGGTTTCACAACGCACACACAATCAAATCATATTTTATAAATAAAATGAGGGGACACCTGATAAAATCTATGTCACACGTTCACGTCTTTATCTCACTATTAGACAGACCATTCCAACAGGAAATTGAAGTTTGTAAACCACTCACTCTCCCACACCAAAGTCCATAGAGAACATCAGTGATTTTAGCTCGCAGGTACACAGAGCTGCAGGTCCTTTGCTGCCTCTTGTGGTCACTTTGGGTCACTGAAGTCAATCTGAATGAAGTTTTTCAACTGCCGAAGTAACAAAATAAGTAATTGGAACTTAGTGATGGAGGCAGCAGTGGATCAACAACTCCAGTGAGCAGTGACGTTAAAATCGCTTATTTTCTCTATGGAGTTTGGTGTGGGAGAGTGGATTGGTCTCCTAAATGTGTATCATTTAGACATGTCCTGGAAACGGCGGGATCAGTGTTTCTTTTGGCCTCGTTGACTTTTTAAGCTGATTGATCAATAATCCTCTCACCGCCTTCACGTGATCACTGACTGTTTCCATGTCAACGAGAGTCAAAAGTGCACGAGCTGCTGCTCAAACTAACAAAAGTAAAACGCTGCAACTCTGACGCTGTTGTTTGTTGTGTGTGGACACAGTGTGTCTCTCACCTTGATGGTGTCCAGCGGGTGACCCGCCAGCAGAAGACACGCTCCTCCCACTCCACCAGCCACGAAGTTCTTCAGAGGAGAAACTCTGGATCCTTCACCTCCGCCTTCATCCATCATCTGAACCCGAACTGAGCCGACCACAAAGCCGAGACACGGAGCTGCTGAGGAGGACACTGTCCACACACTGTCCCGGCTTTTTACACTCACACACTTACAAGAGTCCTGTCTGGACTTTGTCCTCACAGCTTTGTTTGTGGCTCACCGCCGCCCTCTTGTGGTCCTTATCAGTATGAAAACGATGGAAACTTCCTGAAGATACAAACAACTTGACAGATGAGTCAGATCAATTTATCTACTAGGAAAAATATTGATTATAACAATTTTTGTACTACACAAAAATGTTCATTCATTTATTTATTGGGGTCAAAGCAGAATCACATCATCATCAACATTCACCACAAATGTTCAACAAAAACAAAAATCACTGACAGAAAAGTTCACTTTTTTTTCCAGTGCACGTCATAAATAATAATAATAATAATAAATAAACACAGAACAATTCAGACGTTACCATGGCGATGACTCGATGACACACGTTTTGTAGAGTTGATAAATAATAATGTGTAACATCAAACACGACCCTTTAACAGCTACACGTCACAAACAATAATAAATAACTTTTCTTCTCTTTTTTGTTCCCATTTATTTACAGTTTGTTTCTTTAATCCTCATTTTCTGTGAAAGATCAAAAAATCAAACGCTGACTCAACAACACCTTCAAACATCGCAGTACATAAACAAACAAAAAGAATGCGATACATGAAAATAAGCGCAGGATTCGTGAAAAATACAAACACTGCGACAACGAAATTGCGACTTCATTCTGGTAATATTTCAACTTCATGTTCAAACCCGTATTTGCTTCGTTCTTTTTTACTTATGTCGCAAAACTGATGTCAACGTTTAAAAAAATTGGAGTTTGAACGTTAAATCGCAACTTAGAAAACATGTAGAATTTATCTTTATCGTTCAGGAGACAGAGATCACATGCTGCATTTGAGGACACGGCAGGGTTTGTTTTTTATCTTTCACAGAAACAGAAACTTGAATGCAACTTGACAGTGGTTCCCAAACACTGGCTCGGAAGATTTATTAAAAGAAATTTGAAGAATTTGTAATTTAGTTGCTACTTTTTTCACAAATTTTTACTTCACAATAGTTTGACGTCTTTCAAAAAACAAAATCGGGTCGTGAAAGGTTGGGAAGCGGTGGGCGTGGCTACTCCGTCTGCGGCACAGAAATGGCCGGACCTTTGGGGTCGTCGAAGCGGTCCATGGTGTGCAGCTGCATGATCATGTGCAGGCCGTAGGTCAGGACCAGAACCATGAGCAGACTGGTCATCAGGCCCATCCAGATCCCGGGGGAGAAGAAGCCAGAGCAGTCGCTAGCGTACGAGAACTCGCCGCCGCTCACGTTAAAACCCTGAATCTGTGGAGCGAAGAAGTTTCTATAAACAAACACTAATTTGAATTTAATTGAATTTAATAACGTTGTTCAAATTAGTTATGGTATTAATTCATACATTAGTCAGTTATAAAGCCAATTAGTTAACACAGTAATAACAGTCCTAAATAAGCATTATTTAACTGTAATTAAGCTTTATTGTAAAGTCTTCAAATACATCACAACAGTCATTTAAAAAACATTGTTTATGTTTATAAATATAGGTGCAACGGATCACAAAAGTCACGGATCGGATGAAAAACAACACAAAGCACCTGATCTGTGGCCCCAGTCCAGCTTCAACACTTTTGGGCCTCACTATCTTTCACTCGGCAACTGCTCCTGTCAGTACCTTCACCAGATGCCGGTGTGACTCTCATAGAGGGGGCGTGTCTACAGCACTGGACTCCGCTGTGATGGAGTGAGCAGTCGCAGTCACCCGTCTGTGGTGAGTGCAACAGAGGATGCCTCTGATAATTCTTTTGTGTAAAGTTCTGGTCTTCGATCTTCGTACCATGGCACTATATTTTTTAAAGCCTTTGTTCTCGCCAATGGAGTATGGCCTCATATCTGCAGCTATAAACACCCCAATAGCGTCAGTAAAGGCTTTAGCCCGGTCTGAGCCTGCGGGAAAGGGCTGCTTAACGGATCGGATCACGGATCAGCTGTGATCCGTTGCACCTTAAGTCTAACAGATGAATTAAAGCGAGTAAAAACATAAATCAGTTTAAAAGCCGTGTTCTTGTGTTGCACTGACAACATTAAGAACTGCAAATATTTGGTGATGGGATGAAGTAGAGTAGGAGTTATAAAGTTTATACTCCTCTTCAAACATGAAACACTGAACGTGTTTGTTTCAAATAAAAACAATCTATAACTCTTACGTAAAATTAAAAATGGCAGACTTCCTGTTGAGTCTTGACTTTTTTGTTCGCCTTGGTCTATAACATCTTCCCACCAAGTTTACGGAAATTTGTTTCCACCTTAGGGGGAGGTGTAGAGCCCTTGAGCAACACACGGTTCCGGGAACTATGCCAATATCACATTTTCACCAGACCTGAACTCCATGCACAGTTTCTGTGCTATTCTGTGAGTTTTTAATGCTCGATAACCTCCTCCTCAATAACGACCGCAAAGCCACGGATAGGTTCCTCGCACAAATTTGTTTGGAATAACTTTATTATCATTACTAAATGGTTAGTTATAACGTTAATGAAACCTGAACGTAAAGTGTTCAAACACAAAAACATTTTCATTTTCAACGAGCCTCATTATCCCGTGAAATTTGAGACGACAACAGTGAAAAAGTATCCGGGTGAACGTGAAAACAACAACGTCCATCTCACCTGGAAGTCTTCGAAGGAGACTCTCCACTGATTGGCCGGATCTTTGGCCGAGCGCGGGACAAGCAGCGGCCATCGGAAGTTGGTGACGGACTCGCAGCGGTACGAGAACTCGGCCGGAGCGTAGATGTTCCTGCTGCCGTTGAACGTGGCCTTGGTGCCGTCGTACTCCAGCTCCACGGCGTCCAGAGTGAACCAGCGCCGTGCAGACACCTGGTAATGACGCTGACTCATGGCCAAGCTGGACACACACACACACAAAAACAAGGTTCCCACGCCGGACATCAAATTCAAGGACTTTCCAGGAGCAATTCCATCAAATTCAAGATGGGAGGACAAATTGTAAGAGTGTCTTTGTCCATGATGGCGTCCACTTTTATAGTTTAGTTTATTAGATTAGTTGACAGGGACCATGTATAGAACTGGGTCTTTACCAGAGTAAGCTTAATGGCTAATTTGCATCTGTGTTTATTGATGTGCAGCAGCTCTGCATCTGGACAAGTGATTGTCCTCAAAGTCAGTCTTTGTCTTTGGTGAGATTTCCCAGACGTCACGTCGTCATTCTGAATTCTTTTAATTCACAAACTTTCAAGGATTTCAATGACACATGTCTATTTAGGCCCTTGAATTTTGTTTTTCAAATTCACAAACTTTCAAGGATTTCAAGGACCCGTGGATTATGAATATAATCAATAAATTAGTTGATTGTAGAGACTCACATCAGTTTGAAGCTGCGGTGTCCTAGAACGTTGTCATAGTTCAGAACCAGCCTGGAACAGAAAAACAACCAAGTTAATTTTCATGTCATCATTCTCATGTGGTCATGTGGTCATGTGACCTGGTGCAGGTGCCTCTCACTTTGCTCTGGTCTTGTCACAGATGGAGCCGTGCAGCTTGGGCTTGACTCCCTCTCCAAAGGTGGAGGATGTCAGGTCGTGGTCTTCCCAGCGGCCGCTGCGCAGGATACTCACCGACAGACCTTTGGCCCACAGGAGGATACAAGACTCCTCCCCTTCCTGTCAAAGGCGGAGCACACAAACAAACACAGCTCAGTGATGTTACACTTAATACAATAAAAAAAACAGCAAACCAATAATCACTAAAAAAAACAAAAACTGACTGATTTATTTTTAAATAATTCAAACCAGTTTCTGTCATTTTTCTTTCTTAAATGTGATTATTTTCTACTTTGTAATTTTTCAGCTTATTTTCTAGTTTCTGTCATTTTTCAGCTTCTAAAATGTGAATATTTTCTGGTTTCTTTGCTCCATAAAACAAAGAAATCATTCAAACAGAATCATTTTTGGTTTAGGGACAAATCTTTTTAATCAACTGATTCTAATCATTCAGTTACACTTGCTTTACAAATCACTTTGAGTCTGTGGCCGTTTCTCAATATCCATACTTGTGCGTACTTGTGCGTACTTGTGCGTACTCCCGTACTTGTGAAAACGTCATCAGCCTCAGTCCAAGTGCTGTTCCAATTCTCAAGTAAGCGAACAGCGAGGACGGTTCTCAAACCCGGAAGTGTTCTCGCTCCGCCCATGTTTACCAAGTATGCATCGGAGGTGACTTAAGCGTACTTGGGATGGCCATGTATCCCAGAATACATTTCGGCGGAGCATAGCAGCAGATAATAGAAATATAAATCTGAAATAAATATTTTTCTATGTCCCGGAACAAAGTTTTAAGATCATTTGAGGCGAGAAATTAGTCTTTTAGAATTCAAATATGTGGTTTGTGTATGAAGATATGACGTATTTATAGTTTGGCAGCGACGTTTGTCGGAGGTGATAAGCTCCACCTCTGTGGGCGCTCGGCGCTCACTGTGCCCGGCACAGAGCAGCGTTACCTCGGCCTGTCCTGATGAAATGATCCGCTGGCTCAGACGTAGCTGTCATTACATGCTCGGTGTGATCCATAGATTTGTTGTTGACGTGTTATTTTGATTTTAATGGAAACGTTTTGACCTGACGGTTTGAAAGTTTGTATATTATTAATTTCAACTTTCAAAGTTAGATTTATATTAAAGTCGCACGGTCATTGTATCTGTACTTAAATATAATATGTAAATATTAGCTATGTAGAGTAGTATATAT
Organism: Solea senegalensis; assembly: GCF_019176455.1. NCBI lineage: Eukaryota > Metazoa > Chordata > Actinopteri > Pleuronectiformes > Soleidae > Solea > Solea senegalensis. The sequence goes on from NC_058031.1 coordinate 24,970,636, forward strand.
TTGTACATGTCATGTATATATATATATATATACATATATATACACTACACTACACTATTCAATGCTGTACTCTATCTATTTTCCACATTGTATTATTTGTATTGTATATTTTAATAGAAATAAATTAAGAAATGAAGTTAAATATTTAAAATGTAAAAATAATAACAACATATATATGCATTTATTAAAAGTATTTCATATGTTCATTGATCAACACCGTAGGTGGCGCTAATGAGGCTGCAGCACTTGGCGCCAGCCACCATTCAAACAGCAGAACAATACATACATACTTGCATACTTGAGTATTGAGAAACAACCACATACTTGTGTACTCCCGTACTTGGCAAGTATATACTCCCAGCTTACTTCTCAAGTATATACTTCCCAAGTAAGCAAGTACATACTTGCTAACTTGAGTATTGAGAAACGGCCTGTGTCTTTGTGTGGTTGTGTCACATAGAAAACCAGGTCACGGCTACGTGCTATGATGGCACAGTGGCGAAAAAGATTAGATTTTACTGATCTCACATTCACAGGAGCAGGGTTTACAGGTTCACCAGACAAATACAAAAAGTACTAGAACACTGAGTTGTTAGAAAAATAAAACAAGTGAGTGACTCCCACCTTAAACTCCACAGGAGCGTAGACCCCGTCTCTCTCTTTAATCCTCTGCTTCCTGTCTCTGTCTCTTCCTCCTCCTCGCGCCTGCAGCAGCGAGCGTCCTCCACCGACAGCTGCTTCAACCGACAGAGACACTGCATCCTGTCGCACACACACACTAAAAACATGAGACGTCATCAACAGACGAGGACAACAATCAGGAACAGAGTGAGCTCACCCTGGACGGCCTCAGTGCCGTGTAGATGGCCGTGTACGGAACAGCCTGAGTCTTCATGGTGCTCAGCACCTGACCAATCACCTCGTCTGAAACACACACACACGACTCATCATTTATCATCACTTCTCAACTTCCTTATGAAAATACAAACAGAAAAAACACAGCTCAAAGTGTCACATTCCAATTTTTGTTTTGGAGCGAAAGTTTCCGTAATTCAACTTGACAAAAGTTGACCCGTGTTTTTACGATATTGGACGACGCGACTCACCGTTTCCGCTGAGGATTTCTTTGGCCGACATCAGGTCGGACCTGAGAGAAAAGACAATGACAAAACATTAGTTAAAGTGATAAGGCTTTGGTTGTGTGTGTGTCTACTACAGCATTCGCACCCAACGCCGTACGGCAGCCTGAACACCAGCAGTGCGGGCGAAGAGGCGTTGAGCCTGAGCTGACTCAGTGTTTCCGGGTCCATGTACAGAGGGGAGGTCTCTAATTGGTCCTGGAGCTGACCAATCACTGCGTTGGAGGCGGGCCAGGAGACGGAGGGCAACACCAGCGGGGAGGACGAAGACATCAGTGCCCCCTGTGACATAGCAGAGACAATTTCACTCCCTCCCTCACACAGAGGATGAAGAGCTGAAAAGATCACATGACTCCACAGACGTACAGCGGCCATCTTACCTCCAGGTTTGGAAAGGCGCTGTCCTGCTTGTTTCCGAACGCTCCTCCGTACATGGTGAAGTCCTCCACACTCATCTGGACACACATAGACACAGAGGAAATAAATACAGGGCTCAGGATAATACATAGGGACAGCACCGCTGATCGCCAGCAGTGAGCGGCGAGCTGCCTAAACTGCCGCTGTGGCAAGGTCTCCGGAGTACAGTCACTGGTCTGATACAGTCACATACAGCGACAGTTTATTCAGCTCGCTGCACGCCGCTGGCGATCAGCGGTGGCGATCAGCAGTGCTATCCCTAAGTGTTTTTAACTGATTTACAGTTCGGCACTGTTCGGCTCGATCCTTATGTAGGACGTCTCTTCCTGTGATGGCACTCTCGCTGTTTTCTGCGCATGCTGTAATGTTGATATTGTCAGAGAACTATTTTAATGGGGGAAATAGGGTATAATATGTCCACTTTAACTACATCACAGAAAGAATCCAGCTCATAAAAATAATGATAATAATAATAATAATAATAACAATAATAATAATAATAATAATAATACAAAAGTCAGGGAAACAAACATGGATCAGTTCAATAATCCGACTCAATGTGACTTATATTTAGAAGATCCAACCATAGATTCATGCCTTTTCTTGTTTCCACTAGTCTGGTTTGTTTGATTGCTGTCAATCAACGTGATTTCGGCTCTGTGTGTGTGTGTGTGTGTGTGTGTGTGTGTGTGTGTGTGTGTGTGTGTGTGAGTGAGTGTGTGTGTGCACCTTGTCCTGTAGGAAGAGAACCACGTTCTTTGGACCCATGTTCAGAGCGTTCTCCAGGTAAGCAGCAAGCTGCTGCTGCCCCACAATGTGACCGGCAGTGGGCGGAGCCTGACTCAGTGCAGACGTCCTGATGAAGAGAACAGAAGGGATTTGTATTGATTTAGAAAATAGCACATTTATTTTGTAGCAATTGAATCAAACCAAAGCAACTTGATGAGGAAAAACTAAATACAAACCAGTACAAAACCTACTGTACTGACATACATGACACTTTTCTACAGTTTAAGTGATTGTTCAGTCATCAAAGGAAGGAAAAAAGGAAAAATAAGAAATTATCTTAGTTGTTATAGGCTGGAGCGAATTATTAAAATCAAGAACATAATGGACAGAGGAACTGTTTACGAAAAATACTCATGAGTTGCAGATCTATACGCGTATATAAAAAGATATACATGTTTAAATAAACAATAGAAAATGATATTTAATAAATGGTGTGACTGAATAATAAGTAATAAGTTAAGAGAAAATAGGACAAGATAACTGTAATTGAAGCCTGCAATGCATTATATGTGTGAGTGTGTTCATATAGAACTTTGTCTTTGTAATGATAATTTTTTCATCTTTATTTTATTATACATAGTTTATTTATTATTTGTTTGAAAGTTAAGATAAGATACTACAAGTTAAGATATAATGAGATAAGATATATGCTAGTACCAGGCCCGAAGCAGCTGCATTGTGGGTAAATCTGCCCTTGAAATAAGCCAAACACCGAACGCTGTGATATCATGAATAATAATGTTAATAAAAAAGAGTTAAATAAATGACAACACCTACTTATGGACATTTATCGCGGTACTTTCCTCTCGTCGTAGACAAAGGATTGAGAAAGCTAAGACTTAGCCTCAGTGCGTGTTTTATTACAGTCAGTGTCGGTGCTAACCGTTAGCCACTGCACCGTTAGCGCGCCTCCCCCCTCACTCCCCCCGGTGACCGGACACACACACACGGACATGTCCTCACCCTCCGCTCGTCCACAGCAGCAGTGGCACCTGCTCGTCACACGTCCCCGCGTTCAAAACGCTCAACAGGCCGAGGAACACGGCGAGAGCCATGGAGCTGCGGCGACGGCGGAGCAGCGTAGTCCGAGAGGACGCCATCTTTACTGACAGCACAGCGGAGCAGGTGCGGTGACGTCAGCGGCGCGAGGTCGTTTGACGGAGAGGATGATGCAGCCATGGCAACGCGCTGCTCCGCCTCCTTTTACTCACAGAGACATATAAAAGAAATGTGTGGGTTTAGTTTCAAAACAATCAAACAAACAAATATAAATATTTTCTTTTAGATAAGTTAAGATAAGGTATTATACGATATAATACGATATAAGATAAGAAAATATATGTTTAAGATAAGATACTATAAGATCATTTAAGATAAGACATTGTAAGATAAGATACTATAAAATAAGTGAAGATAAGATAAGAGAGGGTAAGTTAAGTTAAGATACTATAACAACACTCTCTATGGAAAATCACTAGAGTTGACTGCTCACCTGTAAATGTGTGTGCATGATTTAAAAGTGAAACACGCCTGGACAGGTGAAGCCTCTAGACTCACACTGATTAAAATGTTTGTGATTGTGTTGACATGTAGAGAAGACAGGTTCACTGTCGGGCTGGAGGCTGAGTTTGTGTGAGAAATGAGTGTAAATGCCAAAGATTGTTCAGCTGAGCCATTTTGGAATCGGCTCAGCTGAACCTCGTCAGAGCAAGAACTAAAAAAACTACATTTAAGCATTTAGCAGACGCTTTTATCCAAAGCGACAAGAGAGGAACAAGCACCATAGAGGGATGCAGCACTCATAGGTAGATCATTCCACCAGCGTGGAACGACATATGACAAGAGTCTGGATTGTCTTGTACGGGGTGTTGGCACCACCAGATCACAATCCTTTGATGACCGGAGCAGTCGAGGGGTAACATGAGCCTTTAGGAGAGCATTTAAGTAGGTTCTATCACTGATGGAGGAGAAAAAGAACCCAAGCCGAGCCGAGTGCTTGAAGTGGATAATGGAAAATCACTAGAGTTGACTGCTCACCTGTAAATGTGTGTGCTGGCACAGTTACAGGCTTTGCAGGTTATCGTCATGAACCGTTGCACCTAAAAGAGTGATTGTGTTGACATGTAGAGAAGACAAGTTCACTGTCGGGCTGGAGGCTGAGTTTGTGTGAGAAATGAGTGTAAATGCCAAAGATTGCCAAATAAAATATACACTGTTATCCCACAGAGGATGATTTGTGTGGTGACAAGTTGGGACAAAGCTGTAGACAACCGTCGCCAACACACCGCCGCCATCATACGGTTTGGTTTGGTACAGTAGGGGGCAGTAGAGACAACATTTAACCGGCACAACATGAATGTGAGAGCCACTCAAAGTAATTTTGTAGCGTTAAGTTTAGTATATGTAGTGTAGTATTTGTAGTACATATACAATATCTTCAAGTTTATGGTTAGTTTGAAACTGATTTGTGTTGGAGAAAAGCATGTTATATTTGAGCTTTATGACAGTTAAATGAGCTTTAAGGCAGTTTGGTCCCGTGGGCAGTAGTATTAGGAGGATTATGGAGGATTTTGCACGCGTGGATGTAAGTTTTTGACCGTGCGTGTGTGCATACAAAACTGCATAAGGAAGCAAGCAAGGGTTCGTAATTTAGACTCCAATATTCTGGTACTGGACCAGACCTTTGACGTAAACGTTTACCTGCCTCCTGTGGAATACTTGTGAGTAACATTGGGTTTCTCAAAAATAAATAATCGGACACGGGTCGGAAACAAAACCACTGCAAATGAAGTGGCTGTAGGAACTTGGACTGTGGTATAAGCGGCCACTACACTGACTCTGAACAAGTTCAACTTCTGATTGACTTTAGTTAACGCTGAGAATGAGTGAGAATGTTTCACTGCTGCTTCAGCTCAGAGACAATGAACAGAGAACACACACACACAAAGATATAAAGGCAGTCATTATAGCTGTCTGTGTGTCTGTCTGTCAGTAGACAGAATGAACTTGTGTGAGCAGACTGACAGACTGACAAAGTTTCCCGTGAGAGAAGAAAGCAGAAACTGAGAAACCGTTGATCCAGACATTTGATAACGAAACAAACAGGTTTTAAATTAGATGGATTGACAGCCAGTGACAGTTCATCAGTGCGACACGACAAGTGGAGGCAGATCATCACCTGATGACAGAACCCTCATAAACCTGTATGTCATAAAAAAACAAGCAGACACTATGGCAAACTGTCTCCTCTACATGTCTGCACAAACACGAGCGAGAGGAGACGACACCTGCAGTTACACAACAAGTGCGTGTCAGAGGTCAACGACAACAACTGCAGCTTCTGTAAAACCCACCAGAGACAGATCACAGCTTCTCCTTTTAAAGCATGTGCAATTTTTACTAGTGCTGTCAAACTATTCAAATATTGAATCGCGATGAATCGCATTAATGTCACCGTTAACTCGCGATTAATCTCACATTTGTAGCTATTCTAAATGTCCCTTGATTTCTTTTTGTCCCATTAGTTTTTCTCATTTTAATGCTCTTATCAACATAGAAAAGTGGATCTGCTCACTCTGAATATGCATATGGTGAGTTATTCCGCACAGTAATAAGAGATGCTGTAAATAAAGTGCCGTTCTTCAACGCAGACGGAGTCCCGTGGTTTAATGTGTTGTTGCCGTAACGAGCTAATCCGAGCTAAAGCAGCTAGCGGTCTTCGGTGGTCTCCTTACTACGGTTCGGGGGTCTGCTAGGTTGGTTGGTAACACTGGATGTGGGCAGTGTGTGGAGAAATGATCCATGCTGCGTTGGAGACGGAGAGCCCGCCTGGAGACGGAGAAGCGCACAGTGCTCGCCATCCACTGAAAACGGAACGTTAGACTATTACTTTCTGGCCGGCTCGCGGGTCTGTTGTTTTGTTTCCGGTCTAGCTAGATCCGGTGTGGTGTTGTAGATTTCTATCGTTACTAAAGGCCAAAAAGAACGTTAATCTGGCGATAAAAAATGGGTTTGCGTTAATGCCGTTAATAATGCGTTAAACTGACTACTACACTAATATTTACTACTTTTATACATCTGTAATCAACTCAATATTGAGTAATTGTATACAATGCCCTGTACTTTTGTTGATTTTTAACACACACTGTGGTACTATGTATGCAATGTCTAGTACTTTTAAACATGTTCTATGAAGTGGAACAGTTTAGGTACTTTAAATGATTGCAGTGACTCGTTAAAGCAGGGGTCACCAACGCGGTGCCCGCGGGCACCAGGTCACCCGTAAGAACCAGATGAGTCGCCCGCTAGCCTGTTCTAAAAATAGCTCAAATAGCAGCACTTACCAGTGAGCTTTTATATATATAGATTTATTTATTTAGCTATTCTTGTTTAAATCACACTTACATGTAACTTACAAATGACAATACATATATAAACACTTAAAATGTAAAGTGTTTTTTGTGTTTAATATAAATGAACTCTGACCTAGTATAGTTCAAAGGTCAGTATTGTGCGCATGACCAAAACGTAGCGTTTGTTGCGCTCTTACAAACAAGCTAACGTTAGCGGACGCAGCGAATATGAGGAGAAGAGTTACCCCAAAAAATGTCAGAAAAAAGAAAGAAAACATATCATTTTCACGACGAATGGGAGGTAGAGTTTTTTTTTACCACTGTGAGAGGATCCTGCGTGTGTTTCATTTGCGGGGCAACTGTGGCAATAGCAAAGCGGCACAATGTGGAGAGACATTTCACTACGTGTCACACAAGCTACCATGCTAACTACCCACCGGGCAGCGCACTGCGCGCAGAAAGGGCCCGCGAGTTAAAGGCAGCTTTGTGCAAACAGCAGTCTTTTTTCACTAGACCGGTTAAAAACTCCCAAAAAGCAACCGAAGCCTCGTTTAGAGCTACGCAATTCTTGATGAAGAAAAAGAAGGCATTTACAGACGGGGAGGTTGTCAAAGAAGCAATGATGATAATTGCTAAAACTGTGCTTGAAGACGAGAAGTATGGAACCGATGTACTCTCCAGTCTCTCCGATGTTCAACTCGGGGCAACTGCAATGGTAAGAAGAGTGTCGGCGATGTCTGGGAACTTGACCGACCAGCTGGACCGTGATCTGGCGAGGTGCCGGTGGTTCAGCATCCAGTGTGACGAGTCGGTGGACAGCAGCAGTACGGCGCAGCTGATGGTCTTTATCCGGATGGTGTTTGATGATTTCTCCACAAAAGAAGAACTTCTGACACTACTGCCCCTGAAGACAACTACGAGGGGAGTTGACATTTATAACGCAGTGAAGGAGTTTTTGGTGGAAAAAAAGGTGCCGCTGGAAAAGCTGGTATCAGTGACTACGGATGGGGCTCCTGCTATGATCGGCCGACACACAGGATTCGTTGCTCACTGTAAAGCTGACCCAGAGTTCCCAAACTTTCTGCAGTACCACTGCATCATACACCAGCAGGCCTTATGTGCAAAAGTGATCTGCTTTGAGCACGTAATGACTCCCGTCGTAAAGATCATAAACAGCATCCGCTCCAGAGCTAAACAGCACAGAACATTCAAGGTACTTTTGGAGGAGCTGTCAGCTGAATATGGTGACCTGCTACTACACACAGAAATCCGATGGCTCGGCAGGGGACGAATTTTGCAACGTTTTTTTGTCACTTTTGGATGAAATCAAAGAGTTCATGCAGTCCAGAGGTGAGGACACCGTGCTGCTGGAGGACACTGAGTGGATACTTGACCTTGCATTTTTAACGGACATTACTGGACAACTGAACAGTTTGAACTGTGAGCTGCAAGGCAAAGGTAAAACTGTCGCCGGTATGATAAGTGCTTTAAATGCATTTAAAGCTAAGATGAACCTTTTCTCTGTGCATTTACAGAGTAAAAAAGTGCCGCACTTTCCCTCTGTGCAGATGGTGCTGAAAGACAATGCTTCTGCATCTGAGGCTTTTGATAAAGTTGCAGAAAAGTACTCTCAGGTCATAAACAGAGTTGGGCAAGAGTTTGAGAACAGGTTTTGTGACCTGGATCAGCTTGTGTCGTTCATTTCTAAGCCTTTCATGAATGTGAACATATCATGCATTGCTGAGCAGTTAAGTGCAACACACCAGAGTACAACACACTAGTTGACAGCATGCAATGCCAGGCTTCCCACTAACTGACAAAGAAACAGATAACAGATTTGGTGTCCAGTTCAAAGTGTGACATGATTTATTTAAAAATTTGAGAGTTGACTTTTGTATTTTACATGAGTTATTATTTGTACAAACATGGTGCAAAGTAATTCATGATTTGTTAAAAAATGTTAGTGGCTAGCTAGTTAAAATGGGATATTGTGATTTCACAAGACTGTCTTAGAAGTGATCATTTGAACATGTTCAATTTGAAAAAAGTGCACTCAGAGAAAATATAAAAATAAAGTGTTGCATATTGATATTTATCTGTTTCTATATATATTTATTGTGAGAAATCATTGAGATGATCAGTGTTTCCACAAAGATAAATATTAATTATTAATAATAACATAGATTTAAAGGTAAATTGAGCAAATTGTCTATTTCTGGCAATTTATTTAAGTGTGTATCAAACTGGTAGCCCAAGAAGTAGATCTTGGTTTCAAAAAGGTTGGTGACCCCTGCGTTAAAGGTACACATGTCGAGGTTTGGGGCGACTGCAGTGGCAGAGAGAGGCCACCAATAATCCAGAGTATAGCAGATGTAGACCACACCCTGAAAGCTCCATGTAACTGAAACCATGTTTGTTACTGACGGCCTGACTTCCTGTTGCCAGTAGCTGGCACAGTTACAGGCTTTGCAGGTTATCGTCATGGACCGATTGCACCTAAAAGAGTGTCGTTCCTGCAGAACATGTATGTTTTTTAACTATAATTCATGCAAAAATGAATGTAAAGGCCCTAAAACTGGGCACCAGGGCTCCGTCATCGTCTTTGTCGCGTTGAATTCCTTCCTTCAGTCTTGGCTTGTGTTCCGTCAACTTGTTCCAGAGAATGAAGAGAATGAAGAGAATTAATCACATGTTCTCACAACGATGCACACGCACAGTTGTGGTTGAAATGTCAGAGGGAGATTGTCAGTGTTTTTTTGTTTGTTGAACCATGTGATGCAAGAGGAAATGTCTGTGTGAGTGAAAGTGACTTCAAGTGGATCTTTACCCTCATTTAGCAGCTTGAGAGGTCCTCCCAAACTGCAGGGAAAAGTTCTGCTTTTATATCACATGACTCCACAATGAATTAGCTCGGAAATGACAAAAAAAAGTTGTCCTTGTTACAATCATTACTCTACCAACGACCAGAAAGCATGAAAAACAATCCCAAAAGTTATCCCACAACAGTTTTCCAAAAATTAGGCTTGTTTTATTGTCTTGAAAATGAATTTTTTGCAGTGTGCAGAAACAACTCCTTACTGAGTGCATTTACTGGCTGCAAACAAGGACGAATGGAGCTGTATTTGTGTTATAAATGATCAACCTGTAAACTCAAGTTTAAGTGCACAGTCTCAACACTCAGTCCAAAACAAACGACGTGAAACAACTGCTCGTGTGATGACAAAGAGTAGTGGACCTTGGACAGGATCAACGTGGAGGCAGTTCCAGCTCATTAGTGACAATGCTGAGTCAGCAGTGTCATAAACACTGGAATGCTTTGGTACAGTACTTATTATTTATTATTATTTTGGCCATTCCATTAAGAATGGTACCAAAATATCCAGCCCCGACTGTAAAAAGAACAGTCAGAAACGCGATCGGGCCCATGGAAGTCGAGACAACGCCCACATTCTGCTCCCACAGCCGCAGACCGACGCCTGAAAACATCATTAAATTGTTTTGATCACATGTTCTCACTCCTCACTTCCATGAAGGTTTTTATGACATTGTTGAACTGGTATTTCTACCTGAGTGAGGGGGGAGTGATTTCATCACCAGATTCGATCAGATGTCTCCGATTGGGTGTCGCTCTCCACCCCCGTTTCATCCAGCACTGATATAAAGTGGGCTGGTTTCAGAGCAGAATCACTTCAGCCTGCTCAGCTCTTTCTCTGACAGAAGAACCTGCTACAGCTGGTGAGTTTCTCAGAACTTCCTTTGAATCTTAAACAAGCAACATTTCATTTCTGATTTTACTCCTTCAATTAAGCTCTGCTGCAAATTTGAAAATGGATCTGAAAAAATTTGCCGCAGACTCACTTTGCTCCACTCCCAGCATAGATGAATGTGTTGGGGGTCGCAGGTAAAAGGGTCCTGGACTGGTACAAAACCCCCAACAGCACTGCACCAGGAGGGTCTCTTAATCCTTCTCAAACTCTGTGTTCCCAGAACCATGAACCGAAACTCACTCAGCACTGACCAGGAGCTGCGTCAAGGGGAGTACCTGATGAGTCTGAATGGTGATTACAAAGCCATTCTCCAGGTGAGGAGACAAATATTCTTCCAATGACTAAAGGAATCGGTGTTTGATGATATTTAAGAACTAGAGTGTTTCCAGACGATGAGCGAATGAGTAACGGAATTGATATTATGATAAATTAACCTTAAATTGAATAATTAAAGTTCATTTTCAACTAAAATCTAAATCATGAGATCAGCTGGGATTAGCTCCAGCCCAACCTTTGTAAACTTTCTAACTGAGTTATTTCTTCTCATCCAACAGAACGATGGCAACTTTGTGGTCTACAAATGGACTCCCACCTGGGCGTCCGCTACAAACACCAATGATCCGCTCCGTCTCCTTTTGCAGCCGGATAACAACCTGGTCATTTACAACAAAAAAGGACCAGTGTGGGCCAGCGGAACACACAGCAACAGCCAAAGCCAAAGAATGCGCCTGACCATGCAAAACGACGGTCGGCTGGTTCTTGACAAGGATGGGAACGAAATCTGGAGTGTTGAAGGAAACAAATAAAGAGCTGAGATGCTCATTAACTGGCTGCAGTGTGTGTGTGTGTGTGTTTATTACTCTATGATGTGCTGTAGTGTCAGGCTCAGTGCAGCTGCTTCATACAGGACGCCATTCACAGGAGAAAACGGCATTTGTGAGGAAATGACAGTGAGATCATTCAATAATATTCACTATGTCAGAAATATGTGGAAAACTGTATACATCCCATAATGGTTCCGATTGATTGGTTTAAATCCATCAGGAAAACCGTGGTCGGAGTTATGTGTGGAATAATAAAAAAAAGACAGAAAATGCACATGTACAACAGCAGCAGCAGCAAAGAACAACGCTCACAGAAAATAATAATAATAATAATAATGATAATAATATAAAATATAAAAACAGAGACAAAAAAAGTTTGTTTTTTAAAAAAAATTGAATCTCACAATTCACTTTTTTTATTTCCCATCTCCTCCTCCGTACATTAGTGTGTGTGATCACATGAAACAGACAAATGTTGTGGTTTCCCATGAATGAGCTCGAGCACAACACACATTGACTGTAGAGGGCGCCCTTTTCCACACAGCGTAGTTGCCCAGGTCTCGTACTGTGACCGTTTCTCAATACTCAATTAAGCAAGTATGTATGTATTGTTCTGCTGTTTGAATGGTGGCTGGCGCTAAGTGCTGTAGCCTCATTAGCGCCACCTACGGTGTTGATAAATGAACATATGAAATACTTTTAATAAATGCATATATGTTGTTATTATTTTTACATTTTAAATATTTAACTTTGTTTATTAATTTATTTCTATTAAAATATACAATACAAATAATACAATGTGGAAAATAGATATATTACAGCATTGTAGAGTAGTATATATACAGTATATGTACAAATATATACTAATCTACATATCTAATATTTACATATTATATTTAAATACAGATACAATGACCGTGCGACTTTAATATAAATCTGACATTCAAAGTTAAAATAAATAAAACATTAATAATAAAACTTTCAAACTGTCAGGTCAAAACGTTTCCATTAAAAACAAAATAACACGTCAACAACAAATCTATGGATCACACCGAGCATCTAATGACAGCGACGTCATGATGTCATCAGGACAGGCCGAGGTCACGCTGCTCTGTGCCGGGCACAGTGAGCGCCGAGCGTCCGCAGAGGCGGAGCTGATCACCGCCGACAAACGTCGCTGCCTGTTAAAAGAATTGTTGAGATCCATAGGAAGGAGATTGGACTCAGCTCAGTGTCCAAACAAGGGTTTAATCTTGTACAAGAGGAGCATTCACAAAGCAACACACAGGCCAGTTACAAAGTGAAGCCTCCCTGTCTTCGAGGAAACACAAGGTATTTATCCGTCTCAATGGGTCAGCTATCACCCTGCCATAAGGTGCAGACCCCCGCCTCTGTGGGTTAGTTATCACCTTGCCCTGAGTCGCAGACCCATTGTCTCTATTCACAAGTTAACTCAAACAGTTCCTAAAACAATACATATGGTCACTGGTCCCAAGTCACATCGAACAGTTACATTAACAATACAAAGGGTCAATGGTCGCAGGTCACATCAAACGGTTGCATTGAACATTTGTCTTCATGTATTACATGAGGTACATAATTCCCATAACACTGCCAAACTATAAATACGTCATATCTTCATACACAAACCACATGTTTGAATTCTAAATGACTCATTTCTCGCCTCAAATGATCTTAAAACTTTGTTCCGGGACATAGAAAAATATTTATTTCAGATTTATATTTCTATTATCTGCTGCTATGCTCCGCCGAAATGTATTCTGGGATACATGGCCATCCCAAGTACGCTTAAGTCACCTCCGATGCATACTTGGTAAACATGGGCGGAGCGAGAACACTTCCGGGTTTGAGAACCGTCCTCGCTGTTCGCTTACTTGAGAATTGGAACAGCACTTGGACTGAGGCTGATGACGTTTTCACAAGTACGGGAGTACGCACAAGTACGCACAAGTATGCACAAGTACGCACAAGTATGGATATTGAGAAATGGCCTGTGACTTCACCACCAGATTCTAGTGAGAATCAAAGGGTAATTTGGCCACCAATAATCCAGAGTATAGCAGATGTAGACCACACCCTGAAAGCTCCATATAACTGAAACCATGTTTGTTACTGACGGCCTGACTTCCTGTTGCCAGTAGCTGGCATAGTTACAGGCTTTGCAGGTTATCGTCATGGACCGATTGCACCTAAAAGAGTGTCGTTCCTGCAGAACATGTATGTTTTTTAACTATAATTCATGCAAAAATGAATGTAAAGGCCCTAAAACTGGGCACCAGGGCTCCGTCATCGTCTTTGTCACGTTGAATTCCTTCCTTCAGTCTTGGCTTGTGTTCCGTCAACTTGTTCCAGAGAATGAAGAGAATGAAGAGAATTAATCACATGTTCTCACAACGATGCACACGCACAGTTGTGGTTGAAATGTCAGAGGGAGATTGTCAGTGTTTTTTTGTTTGTTGAACCATGTGATGCAAGAGGAAATGTCTGTGTGAGTGAAAGTGACTTAAAGTGGATCTTTACCCTCATTTAGCAGCTTGAGAGGTCCTCCCAAACTGCAGGGAAAAGTTCTGCTTTTATATCACATGACTCCACAATGAATTAGCTCGGAAATGACAAAAAAAAGTTGTCCTTGTTACAATCATTACTCTACCAACGACCAGAAAGCATGAAAAACAATCCCAAAAGTTATCCCACAACAGTTTTCCAAAAATTAGGCTTGTTTTATTGTCTTGAAAATGAATTTTTTGCAGCGTGCAGAAACAACTCCTTACTGAGTGCATTTACTGGCTGCAAACAAGGACGAATGGAGCTGTATTTGTGTTATAAATGATCAACCTGTAAACTCAAGTTTAAGTGCACAGTCTCAACACTCAGTCCAAAACAAACGACGTGAAACAACTGCTCGTGTGATGACAAAGAGTAGTGGACCTTGGACAGGATCAACGTGGAGGCAGTTCCAGCTCATTAGTGACAATGCTGAGTCAGCAGTGTCATAAACACTGGAATGCTTTGGTACAGTACTTATTATTTATTATTATTTTGGCCATTCCATTAAGAATGGTACCAAAATATCCAGCCCCGACTGTAAAAAGAACAGTCAGAAACGCGATCGGGCCCATGGAAGTCGAGACAACGCCCACATTCTGCTCCCACAGCCGCAGACCGACGCCTGAAAACATCATTAAATTGTTTTGATCACATGTTCTCACTCCTCACTTCCATGAAGGTTTTTATGACATTGTTGAACTGGTATTTCTACCTGAGTGAGGGGGGAGTGATTTCATCACCAGATTCGATCAGATGTCTCCGATTGGGTGTCGCTCTCCACCCCCGTTTCATCCAGCACTGATATAAAGTGGGCTGGTTTCAGAGCAGAATCACTTCAGCCTGCTCAGCTCTTTCTCTGACAGAAGAACCTGCTACAGCTGGTGAGTTTCTCAGAACTTCCTTTGAATCTTAAACAAGCAACATTTCATTTCTGATTTTACTCCTTCAATTAAGCTCTGCTGCAAATTTGAAAATGGATCTGAAAAAATTTGCCGCAGACTCACTTTGCTCCACTCCCAGCATAGATGAATGTGTTGGGGGTCGCAGGTAAAAGGGTCCTGGACTGGTACAAAACCCCCAACAGCACTGCACCAGGAGGGTCTCTTAATCCTTCTCAAACTCTGTGTTCCCAGAACCATGAACCGAAACTCACTCAGCACTGACCAGGAGCTGCGTCAAGGGGAGTACCTGATGAGTCTGAATGGTGATTACAAAGCCATTCTCCAGGTGAGGAGACAAATATTCTTCCAATGACTAAAGGAATCGGTGTTTGATGATATTTAAGAACTAGAGTGTTTCCAGACGATGAGCGAATGAGTAACGGAATTGATATTATGATAAATTAACCTTAAATTGAATAATTAAAGTTTATTTTCAACTAAAATCTAAATCATGAGATCAGCTGGGATTAGCTCCAGCCCAACCTTTGTAAACTTTCTAACTGAGTTATTTCTTCTCATCCAACAGAACGATGGCAACTTTGTGGTCTACAAATGGACTCCCACCTGGGCGTCCGCTACAAACACCAATGATCCGCTCCGTCTCCTTTTGCAGCCGGATAACAACCTGGTCATTTACAACAAAAAAGGACCAGTGTGGGCCAGCGGAACACACAGCAACAGCCAAAGCCAAAGAATGCGCCTGACCATGCAAAACGACGGTCGGCTGGTTCTTGACAAGGATGGGAACGAAATCTGGAGTGTTGAAGGAAACAAATAAAGAGCTGAGATGCTCATTAACTGGCTGCAGTGTGTGTGTGTGTGTGTTTATTACTCTATGATGTGCTGTAGTGTCAGGCTCAGTGCAGCTGCTTCATACAGGACGCCATTCACAGGAGAAAACGGCATTTGTGAGGAAATGACAGTGAGATCATTCAATAATATTCACTATGTCAGAAATATGTGGAAAACTGTATACATCCCATAATGGTTCCGATTGATTGGTTTAAATCCATCAGGAAAACCGTGGTCGGAGTTATGTGTGGAATAATAAAAAAAAGACAGAAAATGCACATGTACAACAGCAGCAGCAGCAAAGAACAACGCTCACAGAAAATAATAATAATAATAATAATGATAATAATATAAAATATAAAAACAGAGACAAAAAAAGTTTGTTTTTAAAAGAAAACTGAATCTCACAATTCACTTTTTTTATTTCCCATCTCCTCCTCCGTACATTAGTGTGTGTGATCACATGAAACAGACAAATGTTGTGGTTTCCCATGAATGAGCTCGAGCACAACACACATTGACTGTAGAGGGCGCCCTTTTCCACACAGCGTAGTTGCCCAGGTCTCGTACTGTGACCGTTTCTCAATACTCAATTAAGCAAGTATGTATGTATTGTTCTGCTGTTTGAATGGTGGCTGGCGCTAAGTGCTGTAGCCTCATTAGCGCCACCTACGGTGTTGATAAATGAACATATGAAATACTTTTAATAAATGCATATATGTTGTTATTATTTTTACATTTTAAATATTTAACTTTGTTTATTAATTTATTTCTATTAAAATATACAATACAAATAATACAATGTGGAAAATAGATATATTACAGCATTGTAGAGTAGTATATATACAGTATATGTACAAATATATACTAATCTACATATCTAATATTTACATATTATATTTAAATACAGATACAATGACCGTGCGACTTTAATATAAATCTGACATTCAAAGTTAAAATAAATAAAACATTAATAATAAAACTTTCAAACTGTCAGGTCAAAACGTTTCCATTAAAAACAAAATAACACGTCAACAACAAATCTATGGATCACACCGAGCATCTAAAAACAGCGACGTCATGATGTCATCAGGACAGGCCGAGGTCACGCTGCTCTGTGCCGGGCACAGTGAGCGCCGAGCGTCCGCAGAGGCGGAGCTGATCACCGCCGACAAGCGTCGCTGCCTGTTAAAAGAATTGTTGAGATCCATAGGAAGGAGATTGGACTCAGCTCAGTGTCCAAACAAGGGTTTAATCTTGTACAAGAGGAGCATTCACAAAGCAACACACAGGCCAGTTACAAAGTGAAGCCTCCCTGTCTTCGAGGAAACACAAGGTATTTATCCGTCTCAATGGGTCAGCTATCACCCTGCCATAAGGTGCAGACCCCCGCCTCTGTGGGTTAGTTATCACCTTGCCCTGAGTCGCAGACCCATTGTCTCTATTCACAAGTTAACTCAAACAGTTCCTAAAACAATACATATGGTCACTGGTCCCAAGTCACATCGAACAGTTACATTAACAATACAAAGGGTCAATGGTCGCAGGTCACATCAAACGGTTGCATTGAACATTTGTCTTCATGTATTACATGAGGTACATAATTCCCATAACACTGCCAAACTATAAATACGTCATATCTTCATACACAAACCACATGTTTGAATTCTAAATGACTCATTTCTCGCCTCAAATGATCTTAAAACTTTGTTCCGGGACACAGAAAAATATTGATTTCAGATTTATATTTCTATTATCTGCTGCTATGCTCCGCCGAAATGTATTCTGGGATACATGGCCATCCCAAGTACGCTTAAGTCACCTCCGATGCATACTTGGTAAACATGGGCGGAGCGAGAACACTTCCGGGTTTGAGAACCGTCCTCGCTGTTCGCTTACTTGAGAATTGGAACAGCACTTGGACTGAGGCTGATGACGTTTTCACAAGTACGGGAGTACACACAAGTACGCACAAGTATGCACAAGTACGCACAAGTATGGATATTGAGAAATGGCCTGTGACTTCACCACCAGATTCTAGTGAGAATCAAAGGGTAATTTAGCCACCAATAATCCAGAGTATAGCAGATGTAGACCACACCCTGAAAGCTCCATGTAACTGAAACCATGTTTGTTACTGACGGCCTGACTTCCTGTTGCCAGTAGCTGGCACAGTTACAGGCTTTGCAGGTTATCGTCATGGACCGATTGCACCTAAAAGAGTGTCATTCCTGCAGAACATGTATGTTTTTTAACTATAATTCATGCAAAAATGAATGTAAAGGCCCTAAAACTGGGCACCAGGGCTCCGTCATCGTCTTTGTCACGTTGAATTCCTTCCTTCAGTCTTGGCTTGTGTTCCGTCAACTTGTTCCAGAGAATGAAGAGAATGAAGAGAATTAATCACATGTTCTCAACGATGCACACGCACAGTTGTGGTTGAAATGTCAGAGGGAGATTGTCAGTGTTTTTTTGTTTGTTGAACCATGTGATGCAAAAGGAAATGTCTGTGTGAGTGAAAGTGACTTCAAGTGGAACGACGCAGGATCTTTACCCTCATTTAGCAGCTTGAGAGGTCCTCCCAAACTGCAGGGAAAAGTTCTGCTTTTATATCACATGACTCCACAATGAATTAGCTCGGAAATGACAAAAAAAAGTTGTCCTTGTTACAATCATTACTCTACCAACGACCAGAAAGCATGAAAAACAATCCCAAAAGTTATCCCACAACAGTTTTCCAAAAATTAGGCTTGTTTTATTGTCTTGAAAATGAATTTTTTGCAGTGTGCAGAAACAACTCCTTACTGAGTGCATTTACTGGCTGCAAACAAGGACGAATGGAGCTGTATTTGTGTTATAAATGATCAACCTGTAAACTCAAGTTTAAGTGCACAGTCTCAACACTCAGTCCAAAACAAACGACGTGAAACAACTGCTCGTGTGATGACAAAGAGTAGTGGACCTTGGACAGGATCAACGTGGAGGCAGTTCCAGCTCATTAGTGACAATGCTGAGTCAGCAGTGTCATAAACACTGGAATGCTTTGGTACAGTACTTATTATTTATTATTATTTTGGCCATTCCATTAAGAATGGTACCAAAATATCCAGCCCCGACTGTAAAAAGAACAGTCAGAAACGCGATCGGGCCCATGGAAGTCGAGACAACGCCCACATTCTGCTCCCACAGCCGCAGACCGACGCCTGAAAACATCATTAAATTGTTTTAATCACATGTTCTCACTCCTCACTTCCATGAAGGTTTTTATGACATTGTTGAACTGGTATTTCTACCTGAGTGAGGGGGGAGTGATTTCATCACCAGATTCGATCAGATGTCTCCGATTGGGTGTCGCTCTCCACCCCCGTTTCATCCAGCACTGATATAAAGTGGGCTGGTTTCAGAGCAGAATCACTTCAGCCTGCTCAGCTCTTTCTCTGACAGAAGAACCTGCTACAGCTGGTGAGTTTCTCAGAACTTCCTTTAAACAAGCAACATTTCATTTCTGATTTTACTCCTTCAATTAAGCTCTGCTGCAAATTTGAAAATGGATCTGAAAAAATTTGCCGCAGACTCACTTTGCTCCACTCCCAGCATAGATGAATGTGTTGGGGGTCGCAGGTAAAAGGGTCCTGGACTGGTACAAAACCCCCAACAGCACTGCACCAGGAGGGTCTCTTAATCCTTCTCAAACTCTGTGTTCCCAGAACCATGAACCGAAACTCACTCAGCACTGACCAGGAGCTGCGTCAAGGGGAGTACCTGATGAGTCTGAATGGTGATTACAAAGCCATTCTCCAGGTGAGGAGACAAATATTCTTCCAATGACTAAAGGAATCGGTGTTTGATGATATTTAAGAACTAGAGTGTTTCCAGACGATGAGCGAATGAGTAACGAAATTGATATTATGATAAATTAACCTTAAATTGAATAATTAAAGTTTATTTTCAACTAAAATCTAAATCATGAGATCAGCTGGGATTAGCTCCACCCCAACCTTTGTAAACTTTCTAACTGAGTTATTTCTTCTCATCCAACAGAACGATGGCAACTTTGTGGTCTACAAATGGACTCCCACCTGGGCGTCCGCTACAAACACCAATGATCCGCTCCGTCTCCTTTTGCAGCCAGATAACAACCTGGTCATTTACAACAACAAAGGACCAGTGTGGGCCAGCGGAACACACAGCAACAGC
This sequence comes from Solea senegalensis, assembly GCF_019176455.1. Taxonomy (NCBI): domain Eukaryota; kingdom Metazoa; phylum Chordata; class Actinopteri; order Pleuronectiformes; family Soleidae; genus Solea; species Solea senegalensis. The sequence goes on from NC_058031.1 coordinate 24,990,422, forward strand.
CAAAGCCAAAGAATGCGCCTGACCATGCAAAACGACGGTCGGCTGGTTCTTGACAAGGATGGGAACGAAATCTGGAGTGTTGAAGGAAACAAATAAAGAGCTGAGATGCTCATTAACTGGCTGCAGTGTGTGTGTGTGTGTGTTTATTACTCTATGATGTGCTGTAGTGTCAGGCTCAGTGCAGCTGCTCCATACAGGACGCCATTCACAGGAGAAAACGGCATTTGTGAGGAAATGACAGTGAGATCATTCAATAATATTCACTATGTCAGAAATATGTGGAAAACTGTATACATCCCATAATGGTTCCGATTGATTGGTTTAAATCCATCAGGAAAACCGTGGTCGGAGTTATGTGTGGAATAATAAAAAAAAGACAGAAAATGCACATGTACAACAGCAGCAGCAGCAAAGAACAACGCTCACAGAAAATAATAATAATAATAATAATGATAATAATATAAAATATAAAAACAGAGACAAAAAAAGTTTGTTTTTTAAAAAAAACTGAATCTCACAATTCACTTTTTTTATTTCCCATCTCCTCCTCCGTACATTGGTGTGTGTGATCACATGAAACAGACAAATGTTGTGGTTTCCCATGAATGAGCTCGAGCACAACACACATTGACTGTAGAGGGCGCCCTTTTCCACACAGCGTAGTTGCCCAGGTCTCGTACTGTGACTTCACCACCAGATTCTAGTGAGAATCAAAGGTTTTTTTTTGGCTGAGTGGTTGTGTGTGAGGTGTTGACACAAAGTCAGTGAGCGCCCCCTGCTGCTGACAATCAGCTGCAGGCGACAAAGGAAAAAAACAATGATCATTGCAGCACACATCCACTGCTGCCTCCATCACTATGTTGAAATGTCTTATTCCTGAGTCCACCAAACTGGACTCCCTCAACGCCCTGGCTGCGTCGACAAATTTTGTCGGTGACAAAGAGCAGCCCTGGCAGAGTACAACCCTCACTGGAAACAGATCCGACGTACGACAAGCTCTGACGCTGGTCCTACAGGGACTGAATCAAAGGGTCGAGTACCCCATACTCCTGGAGCGCTCCCCAAAGGACTCCCTGAGGGACAGTCCCTCATAATGAGTTTGGGTCTACCAGGCCTGACCGCCAGTAGAGCCAAGTCACCACCAGGTGGTGATCAGTTGACAGCTCCACCCCCTCTCTTCACCTCAGTGTCCACGACATGTGGCCACAACCTGGTGCCATGTGCACATATGGACACCCTTATGCCTGAACATGGTGTTTGTTATGGACAATATGATGAGAAGATAAGTCCAACAACAAAGCACCACTCGGGTTTGGATCGGCGGGGCCGTTCCTCCCAATCACACCTGATAGAGGCAGCCTTTTTCATGTCACTTCAGTTGTTCACTGTCTGACAGAAGAATGATGAGAACCTGATGTGATCTGATCATTTTCTTAATTTTGTAGTGAATCTATAAATCAATCCTATACATCCTATATATGTACATATATATATATATATATATATATATCATAGTGTCATCAGGGTATAATAGGTATGTATGTATGTATGTGATGCCCTTTCCTGGCACACATGTTCGACAGATTTGGGTGTGGCACCTTTAGGCTGCCATAGCTAGTTACTGTGAGTGCTGAAGCAGCAGACTGGACAAGCAGTGAAAAGTTGCAGTCATAACTTCGTTCCCACAGTTTAGGACATATATGCCTGTAAGTACAAGTGTGCATGTTGTCACATGTTGTTTTATGTTAAGCATGTTAAGGAAAACGATCGTTTGTTTTGTTTAATTTTACCGCGATCGCAATGCTAATTTCGTTAACCCGTCAATGGCGTTTTCCATTATGTTTTAGCATCAAGCTAACAGAGTTATCGTAAATTGTTTTTCACATGCCTATAGCAGCTTTGTTAGCTATATTTGACTAGGTTTATTATGTCATACTGTAAATGTTGAAGATGCTTTTGTATCTTACTGTGTGTGATTTTAATGTGATTTTCCTGTGTATATTTTAGTTTTATAGTACCTTCTTTTGGGATGCAGTAAACAAACCAGCTGAACCTGGAAGTCTTTGTCTCTCATTTGGAGAACTGTTTATCTAACTGCCAAACTAAACACCAAAGTTAAGTGAGGGCAGAATAATGTACGTAGGTAGGTACGTAGGCACTTTTCAGATACAAATCAAATATTGTGTCGCGCACCATATTAGTATTACTTTTGTTGAAATGGAGTCACACTTTTGACCTTGGTGGCATTTTCAGCCCCTTCGTCACGGGGTAACCCCAACACACTTACGTGTAGTCTATAGTTTAGTTTATTAACTATAGTATAGTTTCTCTTACTTGAAGCACTAACTTATTACTTATTGTAAGTTGCTTTGGATAAAAGCATCTGCTAAATGACATGTAATGTATTGTAATGTATTGTAATGTAGTTAACGACACAGACACACGTGAACGCGATCTGTGGGCGTAACCACATTGTATTCTTCCTGCACGCCGCAACCACGTGTAACACTACAGCCAATCACCGGCAGCATTGTGAGATCTTGATCACATGATTAACTCCTTAGGTACCAAAACTTAAGACCGAAAAAACAAGGCATGTTTCGATCCCGGGTAGTATCGAAGCATTTTGGTCGGTACCATAAAAGAACCGAAGTTCGGTACCCTGCCCTAGTCCTGTAAGGTTTATATTCAGGCTGACACACAGGTGGTGAGGTTGCAGATAATTAAACCAAAACAATGTCAATAACCATCACAACCCTAACCCTAAAACCAGATCTAAACCCTAACCCTAAAACCAGGTCTAAACCCTCCAAAAAGCCCTTGAAAGATGTGAGGACCAGCGAAAATGTCCTCACAAAGCCACAAATAAAAGAACACACACCTGTGTCAGAAAGTCATTTATTATAATCACATCGTCATGGTGACGTTTACATACATGAATAATAACATAATGATGTAACATTTTACCTGCTGACACCATGAGAAGTTACATCAGTTTTCATGGTCAAAAATTTCAACCAAAATGGCCGCCTTCCTGTTGGGTTGTTGTCATGGGTCCCCGGGAGGAAATCAGAAATACTGTTCTCCTGTATACACCAGGGTATGTGATCCTAGCCGAGCAGAGGAATTCTGAGCAGAGTGCGTAGAAAATGAAACAAATCAACTGGGGGTTCCTCCTTCGGGAGATGTTCCTGGCACATCCAACTGGAAGGAGGCCTTGGGGCAGACCAAGGACTAGGTGGAGAGATTATATCTCCTTGCTGGGAGCGCCTGGGGCTGCCTCAGTTAGAGTTGGACGATGTGGCCAGGGAAAGGGAAGTCTGGGGCCTGCTGCTAGAGCTGCTACCCCCACAACCCAATCACGGATAAGCGGATGATGGTGGATGGATGAAATAACAGAGCAGAAATTAGTCCGGTTGAGTGAGCAACATGACACCTGCCCCAATGATGGCCAAAGGATGTGAATCCATGATATCATACAGTAAAAATGCTGAAGTGAGCCATGCCTGTTCACGGTCTTTCCTTTGTTTTATTTTGATGGAGACTGGGGTACAAGTTAATAAAGAGTGCAGGTTTTGGGTTGGAAAGCTCACGTGATGAGTGCTGCGGCCTTTGTACCTTCCAATGAAAAGTTGAAAATATAAATGTGTGTTGAAAAACTGTTGGAAAAAAGACCAAGACCAGGCAGCAGGATTGCTGCATCATTTCTTCTAGTGGTCTCAGTGAGATCAGTGTCCAAGAAGTGAATCGACAAAGTCGAGCTACAAAGTCTTGAGATGCTGCTCGGTTTAATTAGCTCCGACTCCATAACAATCTGTAGTTTGCTTTGAGGTAGATGAGCGTCTCCAGGTTCTTTGGTAGGACGTGGCCTCGTCCTGGCCGCAGGCAGCATTCAGCAGTCATGAAAACATTCCCCACCACAGTACCACAGGCAGGTACGGTAAACGCCCTCTTGGCCACTTGGGCCAGAAGAGGAAAGTCAATTGCTTTACGCCGCCAGTAATGCAACGCATCCTCATCAGTGGGTTCTTCTCGTAGATAAACACTCAGCTCCTGCTCCAGGCTCTTGGCCTGCGTTGTGGGTCTCTGCTTAATGAACGAGAACAACTTGCAGGACCGAGAGAGCGAAGAGACCGGTGATGGTGCAGGAGCAGGAGGGGTCTGGGACAGTGTGTGAACATCTGTGTTGGGGTGTGTGGGGCTGGAGGCTGTGGAATATTTAGATAACTCCTCTATGAGAACTTGTCTGTGCCAGTCAGGGTTGTTGCTCCAGGTGAGCTTGAACTGGGGGTCCAGTGTGGTGGCAGCGATATAGAGTGGGTCATCCAGGATGGGGGCCAGTCGACGTTCAACTGCCTGACTGAGGGCCACCAGGAGAGAGGGGCAATGGAGGGTCGTTGTCTCAGAGAGGTGTTTGCGAAGACCCAGGACGCATGGCAGACCGAGACTCATTGACACATGTCTGTCTGTGTGCATGTCGTCCTGTCTGTCCCCATGCACCATGTCCCACGCTTCAGCAAAGGGTTCCAGAGTGTCAGTAAGCTCCTTCAGGAGAGCTCGCTCTGCAGTGCCCAGTGACAGTTCTCCTGGACCGCTCATCTCCTCCAGGAAGTCCACCGAGTCCAGAAGCCGCCGAAGCACCTGCATGAAAAATAAAACAGGGATGTAAACGTCTTTATATCCATGGAAACAGTTAGTCTTAAGAGTGAGAAAAACTCTGCTCATACTTTGAGTGTTCACACTTTCTGTGGTTTAGCAGAAAGACTTGCCAGGCTTTTCTTGAAGACCTTTCACCGAAATGGCTTTTGTGCATATATTTATACTGAATGAAGGGACCGACTCTAGCATTAAGCATAAATGAGCCTGAAGGCCTCAGATCAGCAAGTATGTCTTCACATGTAGGTGTACGTGTTTTAAGACCTGACTTCAGCCTGGTGCTGAAAGGGGCTTTCGAATGGCACCAGACCAGTTGTTGCAGCTATAGCGCAGGGGTCGGCAACCTTTGTGACATGGAGTGCCAGTTTGAAATTTTCTTCTCATCTAGTGTGCCTTTATCAACAATAACACTTAGTTAAATTATCACACAAAATACAAAATTTAAAATAACAATAATAATAATAATAATAATAAAATGTCCATCAAATCTGTTGGGCTTGATCAAGAAGAGAACATTGGTCCGTACCTTTTTAAAATCCACATTGCATACAAATCGCACTGTGAACCCCCAGCTCAATCATGTAGGCCTACGTAGTTATTTCGGGGGGGGGTTTCAGGTGTTGGAACTAACGGATAGCGGAGGTGAAAATGTCACCTGAGAATACTGCCAGCTTAACGACAAAAGCCGTCCATGTCTCAAACATGTCAAAAACAGGTTGTCCTGCACCTTGCAGAGATTGAACCCGTTCAGGTGTCCCGTAATGTCCGCCAGAAACAGAAGTTTTACAATCCACTTCTCGTCCAGTTCTTGATACGTTTGGCCCTTTTTCAGCCAGAAAGGCCTTGATAGCATAAAACCAGCTGACAAATAGCTCTAGAACTTTCTTACTGCTGAGTGGAGAGGCAGATCTGCATATACGCTGTCCAGCTCCTCCAGCAGGGACCCAAACTGCCATGTGCGTCAGTGCGGATCGCTTCACTATGAACTTAATAATCTTCGAAACCGTGGCCATCCCTGTCCGGCCCGCGGTATGTCAGTCATAAACACAGATGAACAAGTATTTATGCTGCGCATGCAATACAACTGTGTTGCTTTTATTTTGAAAAGCCTGACACACGTATCTGCGTCTGTCTGCACAGTGACGGGTGACGCGAGCCAGTTACCCCTGGCCCCCTAAAAATGTCGGCTCACGTTAAAAAAAGAAAAGTTCATTCCGAATGGCGCGTTTTCAACAAGACATGGACTGCTAAATATTTCTTTACAGGAGTAACACTGTGTGCTTACAAGTGTCTCGGTTTAAGTTCAGGAGTTCAGATTATCTCCCTCCCTGTTTATTATCTTATGATCTAACCAGCGAAGCATCGTCACTCGTATGTGAACTCATCCGGTGTGATTGCAGCATTAGTGTGTGTGTAAGCGTGCAGGTGCGCTCTGTGCAGGGCGGGTGGGTTGTGTTCGACAATATATTCACTGCACTATACCACAGTAGTATAGTATAATAGTATTCATTATATAGTGTAGTCATTTGATATTTTTAATAGAGTTGGTTACCAAAACTATACAATTTACTGCTTTTTTTAGACAAAAGTGATAAAATTAAATTCAAATTAATTCAAATTTGGCCCGGCCCTCAATAATATTTTTTGTTTCTCATGTGACTCCTTGGGGAAAATAATTGCCCACCCCTGAGTTAATGACTCACAGGTACCTCAGGGTGAATGTTATTACAGTTGTTTGACACGTACCTTTAGCTGGGCAGCCCAGTCTCTGACCGCAGGATGGGAGTTTCTTGTTCCCCCCATGGTCACTCCAGTTCCGTCAAACACCTGGCTCAATTTCTCAGACGGGACAGCAGAGGTAATGTAGTTATAGAAAGAGGCGGCCTTGGCCAGTGCAGATGAGAACTGCGGACAGGAGCGTAACCCGTGTCTTACACACTGTTCAAGAGCACGAGAGAAACAGTCCACCCGACAAACCCCCAAACCCTGCTCCCACGAATCCTCCCATTCTCCTTCATCTCTTCCACCATGGCCATTCATCATCCCTTCCTCCACACCGTTACCGTTCTCCACCTCTTCTTCATCATTGTCGTCTTGCGCGTTAGCAAGAGGAGACATCACCAGAAAACCAGGAAGACAGCACGGCTTTGTGGTCGCTGTTGCCAGCGAAGGATCCGCGACGACACGAAACGCTCTTCCTGACACGCTGTGTGCGTGACATACTTCATCAAACTCCGACAGCACGCAATTCTTAGAGATGCCCGTGGTCAGGGGAAGGCACGCCAGCAGAGCGGAACACATCTGCCAATCAGATGTAAGAAAATGGCAGGTGACACCAAGGTATCTACGAAGAGAAAGAGAGAGAGATTTGGGAATAGAGCTGGGTATTGAACCCAAATGGTCAATCCTGTATCAATACCTGGACTTCGATACCTACACGCAGTTTTTTTTGGTTTACCTTGCCTAGTCGTCTTCTTGCAGTCGAACATGGAGCAACTTTTTCTTCGCTATCTATCTATATATCTATTCAATGTACTTCTTTTTTGTCAAACCTTATAACTGTGCAGGTACTGAAACTTAATATGAAATGGCAACACATGGTGGCTAGCACTTTTGCCTGACAACAAAAAGACCCAGGTTTGCCATGCGGTGCAACCAAGGGCGTCTCTGTGTGGAGTTTCCATGTTCTTCCCATGTGCACGTGGCTTTTTCTCCAGTTCTCCAGTTTCCCGCCAGTGACCAAAAACATGCAGAGATTGGACACTCTAAATTGCTGGCAGGTGTAAAATGAGAGAGTGAATGGTTGTTCGTCCCTCGCCATGTTTTTCCCGTGGAACGTTTGGTTTGGTACAGTATGACACAGTTTAAATAGTATAGTACCAAAATAACCACACCCTGTTCCAGTTCTTGACACACTTTTCAAACGTAGCGTACTGTACCAAACTGAACCGTACCATGATGGAAACACAGTGTGTGTGTGTTTGCCCTGAGATGAACTGGTGATCTGTGACCCTGGCCCACCACCCTCACATGGAGGATAAAGCAGGAGACAATAAAGGGATGAATGAATGAATGAATGAATGAATGACTGACTGACTGATACAGAGGATGTTGGGTAGATACCACAAAAGCATTCACGTGTGATACGTTCCATGTACAGTTACTACAACAGTTTCTACCCTGATGTGGGTCCAGAAAAGCCCCTCCACAGATCTAGACTCAGACTGAGTGCCTGTGCTGAGGCCAGCGCCTGACGGGTGCTCAGCTGGACCTGGTAGGCGTAGGCTGGGAGGAGCTGACTCTGGATGTAGTGCTGAGGCTCCGGGGAGTAACGTGGCTCCAAGAACTGCAGCAGCTCTCTGAAGCCCTGGTTTTCCACGATGGACACTGGCTGCAGATCCAGCACGATCATCTTAGCTATGGCCTCAGAGATCAAGACCTGTGGGGACAAAAACCTGTGTGAATCTTATCACTTCAATTGATAATTCAGGTTTTTTGAATTGCCATATTATGAAACACTGACACAACCTAGCTGTTGTGTGCTCAGTGAAAACCTGGCTCATCAAATAAAATCTACAAACTTCAGTTTCCTGTTGGAAACGATAAAAACGATTTTATGTAATGAATGCAAGTCCCACCTGACGTGGGTCATGTCTGTCAAACTTGCTCACTCCTCCTCCAGAGCCTCCACCTACTCCTCCCTCTGGAGTTCCCACTCCTCCTCCTCCTGCTCCTCCTCCTGCTCCTCCAGTACTGACAGGTAACGTGAAGCGTGGATTCCCTCCATTGCTGGTGAAACTGTGCAGCGGTCCAGTCGAGTATCCCTCTCTCTTCATATCCTTTCTCTTCACAAAGTCCTCGTACATCGCCTGGTGTTTCCTCTGCAAGCACAGGAAGGTCAACTCACGGCAGTACATCAGTCTATCGGACAATAATACGAATAAATACAAAACAAATCACAATAACATAATCAGTGTGATAAAGTAGATGCATATTAATATAGTTAACAGATAATGTGACATGCATAGTCCAATAACACAAGAATACTGTGATAATGGTATTGATTCTACTTGGAATACATAATTAATCATAGATATCATACATTTATTTTTGGATTTCTATTGAAAGATTTATGCTAATTTCTCTTCATTGGAGGAATTTAATTCATGTTCATTTATGATCACAATATCTGTCATTAGTTGTTTTTCTATAAAGACATGGATGTGAATCTGTCACTTTCACTTCCTGTTTTCAATCAAAACGTATTCTGGTGGCTCTGCTTCTATTGTTTAGGTTCTTCATTTCAGGCTTTGTGGATTAGGGTCTGTAGTTCAGGTTCTATGGTTCAGGGTCCAGATCCCTTTCCCTGAAGCCCTCTAACTCGCTGGCAGCGGCCCTGCTCTCATGCTGACACAAGCGCACGCGCGCGCGCGCACACACACACACGGAGAATCGGAGTGTTTAATGTCAGTGTTTCATTGTGACGTCATTACCTTCAGGTGCGTGACGAAGTTGGACGTGACGCTTCTCTTCGCCTGGATCCTGGTGCCACACGCTTTGCAGTTGGACTCGATTTTGCCATTTTCTCCTTCGTACACGATGTTGAAATAATCCAGGATCGACACCTTCGACGCTGACGCCATGAGCGCGGACGCTTCTTCTGCCGCGGAGCGAGCTCAGCAGCGATGAAGGCTCGGGGAAGAAGCCGGGAGCCAGTGCGCGCAGGCCGGCGTGTTTACGTCCCTGAGCTCGGCTCCGCGCTCAGACATCAGCTGATGTCTCGATGTCTCTGACAGACAAAAGGAAAGTGAGCGTCGCTGACGCGTCGCACCGCTGCGGATGTCTGCGCGCGTCAATAACAACACTGACGCTGCCGCTGCGTCCGCCGCGTCTGCGAAGGGAGGCGCGCAGAAAACACTGGGCTTCTAATCACTGTAATAATAATGGAGCAGGAAGTCCATTCTAACAGTTCAAAGCAACACTGGCCCATGACAGTTACTCTGTGTTTAAATTAAACTCAGTTCAAAGACTTTTACAGATATGAAAACATTAAATAATAAAGGTGAAATCATTTCTTAATGATCCACACAAGAACTATGGACACCCACATGTGTCAAGATATGACTTTTGATGAATTATTGTCTTGATCTAAACAAATCTCATTCTACATACTGAAGAGAACATCTTTGTTTCTCACACGTCTGCACAAACATCACAGTTTTCAAATTAAAACGATAATAATGATGTAAAATTACCATCCTATCACGAATCATATCGCAATTCCTGTCAAAATTATCACAATTAGATATTTATTCAAAATCGTTCAGCCCTGTTAATAAAATAATACATTTTATTTGCTGGCATCAGCTTACACACAAATACAACATGAAAAAATGGAATAAAACACAGTAAACTTAAATAAAAAGCCACACCCACATCATAATTATAAGATACTTAGTCATAATTTTGAGATAGTATATGATAATAGATGCCGAGTCATATTCAGAAGATGCTGAGTCATAATTCTGAGATCGTTTCTCACAGTTGTAACTTAATATCTCACAGTTGAGGTACATGGACATGATGATGTTTCTCAAAATATTCATGTTGAACAAGCTGAAAAATCACAAACTGGTTTTAATCATGAAAAAAACCCACAAAAAACAAAATAGTTGACAATTTAGTAATCAATGAATACTTGGTTAATGGCTGAATCGTTCTAGTGTCGTGAGTCAGTTGCTGGTGCTGCTTTCAGGACAACAGAGAAATCAGAAGTGTGGCACTAACAAATGACAGAGCTGAGCTTTAATCTATTAAAACACAAACTGAAATGAACTTCATTTAAATCACAACACGACTGATCTTCACACACTCGGCAAACAACATATGATATGAACCCACCGGGTCAGAGTTCACTGGCTCAGTGTCAGGACTGTGACACCGCGTCCACCTGCTTCTGTCTCAGGCCGTCCTTCAGTTCCTGTCTGCTCTTCAACACTGACGTCTGAAGAGTGGCGACCTCTGCTGACAGCTCGATCGCTGCAACACCACAACACAAGACGATCAGTGTCACCACCTTTTTTAATCAGTAGCTACCAAAATATCAATGTTCAAGTTGGGATTTTAGGAGATTTTTTCAGATCAGGACACAGAAATGAAGATGCTGTGCTGTGTCAGCGCCACCTGCTGCTGTGAGCCACTACAGAACGAGCTAGAGTGAAAACATGGCTGCCGGCAGGGACAGAGCAAAACAACGTTTTTAGCCTAGACGTTACTTTGTGTTTATTCATGTAAATATTCAGAGATAATCGCGTTCCTCTCACTTTAAATCAGTCCTCAGATGTTTGTATTTTCAGTATGAGATCAAACCTTGCTTGAACGCAGCCTGCGCTTGTTTGAGAGACTGTGGAACCAGAATCCCAAACCACCTCAGCGGGTCTTGTCGAGGATCCTGTTCGTTCTTCTTCACTGTTGCTTTCTCACTGCCGACCTCGTCACCTCCCTCTTTCTCTGCGACCACGTCTTTAGGTTTGTTTCTCCTCCTGATGCCTGCGACAGTCAGTAGTACCATGTAAAGTAATAAAAATAATAATGGAGGAAAACGTGTGTCATCACACAGACTAACCTTCTTCCTGAGGTCCGATATTCTCCACTGACCTCACGTCGTCTCCAGATTCAGTGCAGAACTCCACCTCACCACTGTCATGTGATCTGTCACACACACACACACACACACACACAGTTACACCGATCATGAAAAATCAACATATAAATCAGAAATCAGTTGACTGATTCCTCACCTGACATGGACACACACTAGAGGCTCGATGTCACTGGCGTACTGAAGCGCACAAACCTGTTTGTTTCCCATCGAGTATCGAGCCTTGGACATGGAGAACCATCCCTGTGAGCAACACACAACACAGAACTTGAGTATATTTATATGTAAATGAAGAAGGTTCAGGGTGAGATAGGGTGAGATGGACCGACAGAGACCGACAGAGTCAGAAATCCCCAAAAAGATCAAGAAAACAACAGGTAAGGCGATTAATTTTGTCATGTAGAGGCAGTGAGGAGAACTAACAATATTGGCTTTTATACTAAAAATCACATTTATTTACGAAAGCACATTTAAAAACCACATTGTTGACCAAAGTACAATAAAAAACAAATTGCTTAAAAACATGAAACACAAACAGCGCAATACACACACGACACAGGAAGAGTTTATAAGAGAAACAGGAAGTGAAGGGCTGTGGTGCCGGAAGTGACGTACTGAGGGCCGGCTGCCAATGATAAGCCGGCGCCGGCAACTGTTACCCAAGCAAGAAGTCCCAAAGTTTTCACTACAATAAAGGATTTTGAGAGAAATCTCAGAAAAGTGGAAGAAGTGACTGCTTCTAAGTATATATTATGTACAAGAAACAACTCAATTTCGGGGGAAATAGCAACCTGGGGTTTAGGGTTAGGCATGGAGAAGAAGTGAGGTTAGGGTTAGGGCAAAGATGGCCCAGCACCTCGAAAAATCCTCAACCGTAGCAAGAGCCACCGATCGGCTGATCTCAGTGAAGGAAATACAAAGCAGAAAATGTCCAATAATCCAATATTTAGTTTTGTCCACAAACCAAAAACAATCAGTAAAGTTTCATAGAAGAAAATCACAACTTCTATGCTAACAATGCTAGCAATCTACTACCTATCTTATGCCAGCAAGCTACTATCTATGCCAGCAATCCACTATCTATCTATGCTAGCAAGCTACTACCTATTTTATGCTAGCAATCTACCCTGTGCTAGCCATGCTAGTCTGTCTGTGTTGAAGGTAAAGTTGAATAAACTCAAATCTCGTTGTTTTCGTGTGAACTCACATGTTCGATGAGAGAGTTCACAGCTGCTCGTTTCTCCTCCAGAATCTGCAGCTGCTCCATGAACAACAGCAGTTTTTCATCCACAGACGCCGAACTTTCATCTGCTTCTGACAGAACCATGTTCGCTTTTATTCCCGGATTATCCTTTAAATCATTCACCACAAAGAACGACGCGTTAAAAGGGAGAAATGTACGTGGAAACACAACAAACTGCGCTGCTCTATTTCCGCGTCAGGTGACAAATCCAGATCACGTGCACGCTCTCATCTTCCTCTCTTCTTCCGCTTTCCGAATCCGCTTAAAAAAATAAAATAAAAACAATTAGATATGCACACGTCTCCAGAAAATGCAGTTGGAAATGCTAACGCAACGTTTGCAACCAGGAATTGTCATCCATGCACAATATCGATTCTACACAACAATGTTTTCAAAGATGAGCAATGTTGTTTCTCATTATATATGTGTTCTATATATCCAGTCAAATACATGCTGAAGAAGAATGTGTTATTATTGTGACACAAAGGTGTTGACATCGCGCCTGTAATAAACTGTAATATGCATACGTTTTCAAAACACAAAAAGCAAGTTCCCATACCGGGAGTCGAACCCGGGCCGCCTGGGTGAAAACCAGGAATCCTAACCGCTAGACCATATGGGAGCTATTGTGCAATCGTTGAAGAAAATGTAATATATGAATTAATAAATGGAAATAAATGTAAAGCATTTATTCCTGAATTTATTTATACATTTATTTATTTATTTATAATTTTATTTATGCACTTATTCATTTATTTCTGTATTGATTTATGTATTCCTGTAATTACTTATACATTTATTTATACATTTATTTATTTCTGTATTTATACATTTATTTATGCATTTATTTATTTCTGTATTTATACATTTATTTCTGTATTTATTTATACATAAGTCAGGTTTTGTCCTCCATACTCCATATCCATATAGTTGTCTTTATTTTACACGACAGTACTCACCCCCATTCTATGGCTAGATAACACGACCCTGAAAGCCTCGTGACATCGTTCTCAGTAGCTCGCCGTGATCGTATAGTGGTTAGTACTCTGCGTTGTGGCCGCAGCAACCCCGGTTCGAATCCGGGTCACGGCAGGGAAGATTCCCTGACACGGCATGAGAACTGTTTTCTTGTTTTTGGAGCATTATTTAAAACAACAGACGATGAATATTAAAGTATTAATTTACATATTATGACATATATGTCCACTTTCATTTTCCGAGTTGCTGTAAAGATAAAAGGCATTTTGGGTAACACCTAAATTGCTGTACAACATGGTAATAGCCAATAGTTAGTGTTGGGGTACAATTACAAGTTATAATGTTGAAAAAGTAATAGTATAGTATAGTATGTCACTATTCCAATTACTTTCCCAAAATGCCTTTTATCTTGAAAGCAACTTAAAGCAAGTTGAAAGTAGACATATATGTCATATAATATGTAAATTAATAATTTAATCTTCATCGACAAGTTGTTTTAAATGACGCTCCTAAAGCAAGAAAACTACTCCCATGCCGTGTCAGGGAATTTTTCCCTGCCGTGACCCGGATTCGAACCGGGGTTGCTGCGGCCACAACGCAGAGTACTAACCACTATACGATCACGGCGAGCTACCGGGAGTGATGACGTACAGGCAGGATAAAGCCTATATAATCCTACTCTACGGTTATGTTATGTTGAAAATTGCAACGTATTTGGAACATTATCTGATGGGGATTGTTCGACAAGATGTGGATTGTTTAATCTCCTCCTACTGCAAAAATATCTGAGAATTATATTCACTGCTGTATCGGAGTGTTGAACTTTTCCAACAGGAAACTGAAGTTTGTAAACCGCTCCCTCTCCCACACTGAAGTCCATAGAGAAAATCGTTGATTTTTACATCACAGCACACAGGAGTTGTTGACCCACTGCTGCCTCCATCACTAAGTTCAAATATCTTATTTTGTCACTTTGGTGTTTGAAATCCTTTGTTCAGATTGGCCTCAGCGACGCAAAATGACCACACGCGGCAGCAGAGGACAAGCAGCTCCTGTGTCCCCGCGAGCTAAAATCATTGATTTTCTCTATGGACTTTGGTGTGGGATTTAACAGCAACAACATGGTCATTTATTGGCTTATATAAAGTAAAACAAATAAAATAACTCTAGTTGGAGATGTGAACCAAGGTGACGCATGTTTCATGCATTTAGTAATGAATGAGAAGAGAACCATCGTGTGCAATGTGTCTTCGTTCTGCTCCTGGACGCAGGGGGGTGTCTGTGGGGAAACTAGGGACGTGCTGTTATTGGTGGCCGCCGGCGTCAGCTTTAATGTTCCGAGATGAGGAGCCAATCAGAGAAGGGACCAGATCACACGCGCCAGTGTAGCTATATTCATGCTGCGCTCTGATTCGTCCGTGTTGGAACAAGTCCCCGCCCACTGTGGATCCACAGTGAGTTTTTCCTTGTTTTCATGTTCTAGTGATTTTATTCAAGACTAAAGGGTGAAACTACAGCAGCACAGGTAAGACACATGGAATTAAACCCTCACCTGTGCTTACCTGGTCCAGGTTCATCTGGATTAAATGATCCATCTGAATTCTGTTGTTTTTATTTAAACCCAGATTACATCCAGGTTTTAATCTGGATTTTGCTCTAAATTAAATATTCCGTATGTCTTGACATGTCATGTTATTGTTGACATTATAGACTTTAGCCAAGTTGTAAATGGTAGCAACATTGCTAACGTAAGTTGTCAATGTTAGCCAGCTTTAACAACATGATCAACTTTGGTAACTGTTGCAACGTTTGCTAACATTAGCAACCGCTTTAAAGACCGTAGCCAGTGACAATAGCCAGCATTAGCAAAGTTGTTTGCTATAGCAAAAGTTTATGACATTAGCCAGTTTGAACAATATTAGCAGCTATGCTAACTGCAGCAACATTTGCTAACATTGGCAAATATGCTAATGTGCAACAGAAGCTACATTGCTAGCATTAGAAAGCAACGTAGCCAACATCAGCAAAGTTTATTGCAGTAGCATCATTGCTAACAGTAGCAGTAGTTTTAGACATTAGCCAGTGTGAGCAACATTAGCAGCTTTGCTAACTGTAGCAGCTTTTGCCAACATTGGCAAAGTTGTTAATGGTAGCAACACTTGCTAATGTTAGCAAAATTGCCAACAGAAGCAACATTGCTAACATTA
The DNA here is from genome assembly GCF_019176455.1 of Solea senegalensis. Taxonomy (NCBI): domain Eukaryota; kingdom Metazoa; phylum Chordata; class Actinopteri; order Pleuronectiformes; family Soleidae; genus Solea; species Solea senegalensis. Next base: position 25,006,167 of record NC_058031.1, read on the forward strand.
GCAACAGTTATAGACATTAGCCAGCTTAAGCAATGTGGCGACATTTGCTAAAGTTAGCAACTCTGCTAAGGTTAGCAAACGTCGCCACAGTTTTGATCATGGACATGATGTGCGTCAGCAAAGATTTGAAAAGCATCATCAGCAACAGGGGGTGCTCACATCACTCCCATCTGTGACGTAAATGGAGCGCAGCATATGTCACTATGTCACAACTGCTCTTTAAAAAAAACCTTAACTGTCTCTTTAAATTGACTTTTTTTATTGAATTGTTGTCTTTAAACAGATCATGGATGCCGCCGCCTCCCCCTCCGCTCCTCTTCATCCCTTCTGGCCTCGGGACCTCCTCATCCCCTCGTACGTTGCCAATGACCGCTCCATGTCGGAGATCCTGGTCTTCCTGTTCTCCGTGTCCGGCCTCCTCCTGCTCGTTACGTGGCTCGTCACAGGAAGCAGCGGTCAGCTCGGGACGTGGCGGCGTCTGGCTGTGTGCTGGTTTGCCGTGTGTGGCTTTATCCACGGCGTCATTGAGGGCTGGTTCTCGCTCTACTACGACGTCATCCCGGGAGACCAGAGCTTCCTGTCGCAGCTGTGTGAGTGGATGAAACAGGAAACTGTGTTTCAAAATAAAAGGCAGAATCTGGTTGGACGTTAATGGTGTGTTTTGTTTTTTTTCCCCTCACAGGGAAAGAATATTCTAAAGGAGACAGTCGATATGTGATGTGAGTTTTGTTAACGACTTGTTTGTGTTGAGATTTAGCAGAAAGACAAAAATAACAAACTCACGTTTGTGGTTTTCTGTGCAGAGCCGACAACTTTACCATCTGCATGGAGACCATCACGGCCTGGTTCTGGGGACCGTTCAGCCTCTGGACCGTGTTTGCCTTTTTAAACAACAAGCCCTACAGATTTGTCTTGCAGCTCATCATTTCATTAGGTAAGAAGAGAGTATTTACAGTATATTTACAGAGTATTTTACAGTGTATTTACAGGATGACATTTCCCAGGATTCATGAGTATTTTACAGTGTAGACGGGGGTGTAGTGTCACTCTCAAACGTTTCATGAGTCCAGAGAAACGTGTGCACAGCTTTATATCCACATTTATCTCCTTTATCAGGATATAGACTCAAAATATACAGATTATTTATAAGACATATAGAAATGTTGATCTTTTAGAATGATAAAATATATCTGATTTTTTATCGTCCAGTATTTTAAATTCACAGATGTGAAAACACGTTAATTGTTTATTACCTTTACCTTGGACATTGATAAAATGTATTATATTATCTCATCTATAAAGTAGGTCAAAGTTTACATATCGTACATAGTTTTTTGTGGGCGTGACCTCACCGTGTGATTGACAGGTCAGCTGTACGGTGCCGTGCTCTACTTCTTCACGGAGCACAGAGACAGCTACGTCCACAGCGAGTACGGACACCCGGTCTACTTCTGGTTCTACTTTGTGTTCATGAACGCGCTGTGGGTCGTCATCCCGCTGCTGCTCATCGTGGACGCGTGGAGGCAGATGTCCACGGCACAGACATTCGCCGACAGGACGCACAAGGCCAAGAGGAAGTGAGCGGCGGAGACAGAGAATTGTGGACAAACCAGGGGACACAGAGGGACAGAATACACACACATAAATACAACTCAATGCAAACAAAACATATTTGTCCTTTTCCATGTGATAATAAAGCTTTTTTCAAACTGTGTGGAGCCTGAAAGGGAAATAAATATAACATTTATTATTTCATAAAAACCTGAGAGGACTTAACTATGTGATGTTAAACTTCACATAGAAACCAGAAAATATTCACATTTCAGAAGCTGAAAAATCACACAAACCGGTTTTAAGTATTGGGGAAAAAGAAACTCAAACCAATTATTAAATACAAAAACATCCACATACAGTTTCTGCATATCAGAAAACTTTATTACTTAGTCCTGATCATTCCAGATAAAACACTAAAGCATTTTTTGAGAAGAACAGATTTTTAATAATAATTTAAGTTTTATAAAAACAACATCCAGATATGCTTGGTCATATCTGGATGTTACTGTGTTATCGTGCTAAGGGAATGGTGACATAGCATAGCATACCCTGCTAACAGAGGAACCATTCACAGTATCTGATGTAAGGCGCTAACAGAGGCTAACGATGGCTAGCCTGAGAGACATCTGACATCATTCCCAGTTCCGACCGCCGTCATAAATGGAATGCTGACTCCACATGCCCAACTAATAATGAAAACAAACATAGTTGGGTTGGTGACTTAGCATACCTTGCTAACAGAGAATTAACGTGTTCTCATTTACAACTGATACCATTTGTGCTAACAGAAGCTAAGGATGGCTAGCCTGAGATAAATCCGATGTCATTCCGACATAAATGGAATGCACTGAGTCACGTCAGCCTAGATTTTGTGGCCTTCAGCTGAACATTTTGCTGAGTCGCTGTCCTAATTCTGCGTCCGTCTCCTTCTCTTTCCTCTCCACGTCCTTCAGTGCCTTCAGTGCGGCGGGCGACTGCGGCTGCAGCTGCAGCAGGCGCCCAAACGCCCGCCTCGCCTCCTCCAGCTCGCTCAGCGTCAAACACGCCTGACCCAGGCGATACCAGGCTTTAGCGCCACCTGGCTCCAGCTCCGAGGCTCTGGCCGCGTTCGCTCGGGCTCGCAGTGGATGGCTGAGTTTGAGTTGACACAGAGACAGGTTAGAGTGTAACTCCGCTTTGACTTGTTTTAATTCATCCACGGAGGGAAGGTCCTGTCGCTGCTGCGTCGTTGTCGGGTCTCTAAACTCCGCCTCCTCCATCTGCGTGGCGCAGCCGTAGAGCGCGATGAGCAGCTTCAGTGCTCGGCTGTAGCTGTCCGCAGCGCCCCACACGTCCCCGCTCCTGAACCTCACTCCTCCCCTCTGTTTGTGTGACCTCACCCACTCCCACTTGTCCCCCGCTGACATTTCCCAGGATTCCTTGCCTGGCGTGAAACCACTGAGTTCAACTGTGGCTCGTGAAGGACAGCGATCGACTCCATTTCCAACCGGTGAGAGCAGAATCTGAGAAAACAACAATCAGACACATTAGAGGACCAGTTTTTATAAAAAAAAAAAACGACTTTAGCCACATTATCTCACTGTTTAAATGGAAAACTGAAGTTTGTAAACCACTCACATTTTAGCTCTCTTTAGTGAGTGGTTTACAAACTTCAGTTTCTTGTTGGAAAAGTCTGTCTAACAGTGAGATAAAGACGTGAACATGTTCCTCAGACATCGTAGACTTAAACTGACATAGGATTATGTCAGTTTTGTAAACCACTCACTCTCCCACACCAAAGTCCATAGAGGAAATCAGTGATTTAAGCTTGTGGGGACACAGGAGGTGCAGGTCCTCTGCTGGGTCCATCACTAAGTTCAAATGTCATTCATTTATTCATTCATCAGATTTAAATCAGTGACACAAAGTGACCACACGAGGCAGCAGTAGACCAGCAGCTCCTGTGTCCCCATGAGCCACAATAACTGATTTCCTCTAAGGACTTTGGTGTGGGAGAGTGAGTGGTTTACAAACTTCAGTTTCCTGTTGGAAAAGTCTGTCTAAAAGTGACTAAAATCTGTGTTTGTTTGTGTTCCCACTGGCAGCTACGTTTGAAATCATGGGGGTGCTGACAGCTTGGACATTTACCTCACATGTCTCTCTGGCCCTCATTCCCTCCACACATGCTTCTGTGACATCACACTGACCCTCCCCCAGCCTCAGCGTCATCCAGTGGCCCAGTGGGACCTGCAGCACAGAGTCCTGGCTCCTCGGGAAGGTGGTGACCTCTGCCGCTGCTACCTCAGTGACTGACAGCTTCTCATCGACGGGATCAGACTCTGAACTCTCAGTTTCACCCGTGTCAGCTTTGAGTCGCACTCGGACGTAACACAGTGACCCCAGCTGTGGACGGGGACTGGACAAACGCGCTGGAGGAGACAGAGACGCTTAAACATGTTTCTATTCATGCAGACAAGGACCATTTCTTTAAGGTGATGGTAGAAATGTACCTGTAACGTCACCAGAGTTTGACAGACTTTGACTTTCTGTGTGTTTTCGCTTCAGCTCCACATTCCAGAGGCCTCCAGGACAAACCGACACCCAGGAAGTGACATCAGCGCCATCATGGATGGGAGGGTGAACTGATTCCATCACTGATTCAAACAAAAACACACACACACAAGTTCATATAGAATGTTAAGGACCACACCACCGCTCTGCAGCCAACAGTTATTTTCATAATCAATGAATGTGTCGGTTATTTGAACCACGGGTGTTGTGAAGGAAGAGGACATGAGGACAGTTTGTGTGACAGAACAGGACGCAAGGGAGAAGACACTGTGGCCACTCCTACAGGGAGTAATAATGAGCTGTTCCATCCACCCACCAACAAACTATTAATGAACTGTTTTAAACGTCCACAACAAGCAACAACAGTAAAGTCTATATAAATAACAGAAAATCATCTCTGTATAAACAACACATGCTGAAAGTATCTTGAAATTATGATTAAGAGTGTTATTATTATTATTTTTTTTACAAAAATCGAATTTAAAGTTCGAATCAAGTTCAGTTGTAAGACACATTACGTTACGTAAGTTTATAAATTAACAAAACCTGACTTACTGAATATTGTGACTTTGCAAAGGTTTATTTTTACTTCAGCTACAGCAACAAATGTATTCAGGCAAAACCTGACGAGATAAACAAATTAAACTGTGAGACTCACAGTTTAATTTCACAGTTTTATTCACCAATTTTGGTGAATAAAACGAGAGGTTTTGTCTCGCTTTAGCGTGAATTAGCATCAGCGCCGAAGCTAAAGAGCAGAAACTCGAGCCTCGAAAATGTCTTTATTCTTCGTTTCACGAGCAGCAAATGACTTTAAACTTTCTCTCTTACCTCATTTATAAACACAATATAAAATAATGTTTATCCCGCGACAAGAAATGCGCCAGAAATCAAGAAAACACGTCAGAAAACAAGTAAACACGAGCTCCTGCTGTCGATGCCGTTCATTTTCCTGCTTTTCTTCTTCTTCACAGATTTACGGCAGCTTTAGTCCACAGAGTTCCGTTACTGCCGCTTACTGGCGACAGTTCATTACTACAGTTTAACCCACTGTAGTGTACTGTACATTCTGTATGATATTTATTTTATTTATTCATTTATTTTTAAACCTTTAGTCCCCTGAGTCACTCTTTGGGTCCAATAAAGTCCAATAAATTACTTTGGTAGAATTTAAAGTAAATTTTTCTTATAATATTACTCAAGTTTAAGTCTTAAAGTTTATGACAGTTACTGTACTTAGGTATCAAAAGTAATTTTCTGATATTAAATGTTGTTAAGTTTTAGAAGTAAAAGTAAAAGTATTAAAAAAAGTGAGGAGTTAGGATTGAACCATGGCGGATCAGTGTTAGAGCAAGGCCAGTTGTGGCTTCAAGTCTCTGCTCGACTACATGTGTCTTTGAGCTAAGCCACTTAAGTCCATGTTGCAGCGTGTGAATGTGTGAATGGGTGAAAACTGTAGTGTAAAGCAGTTCATCAAGACTAGAAAGGCTCCATATAAATACAGACCATAATACAAACTCTCTTCTTTGGTAGTAACGAGGAACAAAGTCTCAGCCTTCAGCTGAACATTTTGCTGAGTGAGTGTTGTACTTAAGTACAGTAACAAAGTATTTGTACTTTGTTACATTACAACACTGCGCACACACACAAATGCACACATGCACACACACACACAGTGTCAGTGTGTGTTGACCTTTGACTGACACCACTCAGGTTTAAGTCCTGTGTGTTAATCTGTGCTGTCACTGTGAGTTAGTGCCACGTCCGCTGGAAACCATTAGGGGCGTGTGTGCGTGTGTGTGCGTGTGTGTGCGTGTGTGCGTGTGTTACAGAAAGAGAAAAAGGAAGAACGTCATCTCAGATAAAATCTCACACTGTTTGATCTTTTACAAGGACGCACGTAAATAAACGATGTTACCACTGACAACAAACAAACAAACACCTTTTAAAAGAAATGTACTCAAAATCATTTACATATGATCATTTTTTTTCCCCACATATATTTTTGAATGAAAGTCATGAGCCTTAAATAACAGCACAACATTTGGGTTGCCAGGTTGTGAAAAAAAATTACTTTATGTCACAATTTGACCTGTTATCTACAGAAAAACCCTCACCTGCATTCAACTTTAAATGCTTTCAATTATATTCTAATCATTTTAAATCCATCAATCAACATCTTAGACCTTAAAACAGGACAAAGTATGAACCAAACTGAACAACATTGACCTACCTTCCCATTTAATTCTGTTCATATCACAAGTCACCAATAGGGGTCACTCTCTCCCTAGTAAATATGAGCTAAGGTGACAGCATCTCGTCGTCGTCATGTGTTCAGTGAGTTGAAATCGTTCTCTGTTTATATTCAGTAAATGTTGCATTGTCCCTTTACTGTTCACCATCAACATAGACAATCTTTACTTCAAATTTAGATCTTTGGAGTGACTGAACTGAATATTTACAGATGAAAGAGTTTTGGGAGGTGCTAATTATGAGATAAAAAGTCATAGTTATGAGATAAAAGGTCGAAATAATGAGGTAAAAAGTCATAGTTATGAGATTAAAAGTCATAGATATGAGGTAGAGAGTCGAAATTATGAGATAAAAAGTCATGAGATAAAGTCATCGAAATGAGATAAAAAGTCGAAATTCTGAGATAAAAAGTCGAAATTATGAGATAAAAAGTCGAAATTATGAGATAAAAAGTCGAAATTCTGAGATAGAAAGTTGAAATCATGAGAAAAAGAAATTTTGAGATAGAAAGTGAAATTATGAGATAGAAAGTCGAAATTATGAGATAAAAAGTCGAAATTATGAGATGAAAAGTTAAAATTATGAGATAGAAAGTCAAAATGATGAGATAAAAAGTCATAGTTATGAGATAAAAAGTCAAAATTCTGAGATAAAAAGTCAAAATTATGAGATAAAAAGTTGAAATTATGAGATAAAAAGTCAAAATTATGAGACAGAAAGTCGAAATTATGAGATAAAAAGTCATAATTATGTGTGAAATGTTTACTTAAAATTAGTTTTTCTTAATTTATTTAAGCTGAATTTAGGAATTTAAACCTTAGAATATCTATTGCGCAACAAAAATATTAAAACTAGCTTGTAAATGTTCCTAAAAACGTGGAAATACTGGACAAAATTTTAAAAAGTGTTACTTAAATTGAGATTTTCTTTTCTTAAATAAGATGAATATATGTACACAAGGTACACACAGACGCTAAACAGAGTTGTATTGTGCTGGAGACGTGAGGACGAGTCCATTACAGGTGGTCTAAGATGAGATTGTGTTTGACCTGAGGGATTCATTCACTCGTTCTCTGGTACATCGTGTTCGTAAAGAACAGGACGTTACTTTGGATTCTACGAACAAAGAACAAAATAGTTCACACGAGGTGATGTGAAAAGTCTCAGCGGGGAGTCTGGTCGTAAAAGTTCTGCTCAGTCTGAGGCAACAGCAGGTAAATAGAGAGCTACAATAATCCAGGCGTGAAGATATAAAAACCTGATTTCTCTTCCTCGTATTGCGAAAGGACATAAATGATATGTGGAGTGCGGCGCGGAGGCGGCCAGGCAGTGGCTGGATTTGTTCGAGGTGGTGTTCAGGGTCAAAGATAAAGTCTCCGTTTTACTGCGAAGAATCTGGTGAGAAAGTTTCGCACTTCAGCTGCGAACACTCTGTTCTCAGTCCAGCTTCTTCAAAATCAGAGAGATTTAACGGCGTGTCGTCAGCGTAGCAGATGACCTCGTTGTCAGGTGTTACGATGAGAGCAGGAGTGGTCCAGTTATCGATCCCTGAGGTACGCCACACACCGACACAGGCAGGAAATGCCCACGCACTCGTTTCTCTTTCATTGCCGTGTCATTTTGTGAGCTGCCATTTTGAGTTTTCAGCAGTTCTGGATTGTCAAGAGACCACACATGGATGAGAGGGTGGGGCTTAATAACACCTGGATGATTAGCTGTCAATCAAGCCAGAGCCACGCCCAGAAGCATTACCCCGCTTTCTGACTCTGAAGGCTAATCTTCCTTCATTGTCAGCTACATTTCTTTTCACAAAACGCTGTTAGCAACAAATGTTAGCAACACATTATTAGCGTTACAAGCTAAGTTAGCTAAATGAGAGCTGCAGACCAGGATTAGGATTTAAATAGAGTTAGCAACACATTGTTAGCTTTACAAGCTAAGTTAGCTAAATGAGAGCTGCAGACCAGGATTAGGATTTAAATAGAGTTAGCAACACATCGTTAACTTTACAAGCTAAGTTGGCTAAACTTATTGAATAAAATAAAATAGTCAATATTTCGTGTTAGCTGACCTCAGTAGTTGGCCACAACTGTGCGTAATATTCTGACAGACTCGCCCCCTCATGGTCATTCAGTAGAACAGGTTTCTCTCCTTTCTCTAGTACTTTCTCTGGTTGAGAAGACTTTGAATCATCTTTGACTGACATCATAGGTTTCAGAGACCAAAGAGACCCTCGGAGTCGGTCTGTCTTCATCCTTGTTCTTGCTCTGGTCCAGCTCTGTCTTCCCCGGAAACTCCCACTCTCCCTCATCATTCTCACACTCACACCAGAACCTTCATGTTCTCTTTAATCCTCCTCCATGTGTTACCCATAATAATCTCTTTCTCCTCTGCTTTTCTCCATCTACCCTCTCCTTCAACCTTTGTCTCCTTCCACTTGGCTCACAACGTCTTCCCAGCTGGCCTTTTGTGAAATATCCCAGTGGGTATAATTCAGAAGCGCGTATCGCAGGGCTCGTGGGCCGCTTTTCGCTCTCTGTTCGCCAGAAGGGCGTTGAAAGCAAGCGGCCGGTGAGTCGGGTTCAGGGAACAGCTGCTGCTAAACCTCGGTAGCCAGGTCTTAGCCATGGTACGAGCCTGTGCCGAGCCTCGCCGAGGGGTTCAACGTGCGTCATTCTGGGAAAAGGTGGAGGTGAACAAAGAGCCAGATAGATAGATAGACAGACAGACAGACAGATCGGGGCAGAAGAACTCACTCATTGAACATTTTTAAGGCAATTCTATAGCCTCAAAATAAATCCATTCACGATGGTCATGAGAGGGTTACATGGTCTCCACACTCAGTTTCAGTAAATCACTGAAGCTCCAGCGCTGGTCTGAGTTCAGACCTTATCAGACACATCTCAAAAACCAGAATCCTCAAACTACAGCATTACAATCTTGTCAGAATCAGAGTCCGCTTCAAAGCACTTTGATTTACTGAGGCTTTCGAAGTCAAATGAGGATAAAACCTGATCCGACGTGTGATTAGAAGCACACAGATGTCAGGAGAGACAGATCTATGGAGGGTGGAAGGTTTCCACAGATACCAACATGTATGACATACTGTTTCTTGAGTATCGCCTTTTTTGACCGATCGATAAAAGAAAAAAAGAAGCTCGGCCTTGTAATTCAGCGTGATTGCCAGCAGAAGTTGCACAAGAGGTGAAATATGACTTTTCTCTTCCATTAGCAGTGATGGAGCAGAGTCTGCCAGGTCAGAGCCATTCATCTACATTAGCATGTCATGATGAGATCGCTGCAGCTGACGGGAAGAAACACAGGCTCCCACTTCAATCCCCACGGCAACGAGACATCACAGGACCGCGTCCCGCTGAGACCTGGAGTCCAGGCTACGTGAGAGTTCACTTCTCCCCAACATCACTGCTCAATGTACGCAGCGGCGTCAGTGTCGTGTCGCCACAGACGTCTCACATCACTTCACATCAAGTTAGAATGAGTTATTTCTGTTATGTCTCTTTGTGTCAAGATTCATTTTACAACATGAATGCATTTTTATTGTAAACTGTACATCATTCCACAGCAGCAGATGTACTTTTATTTTGAAATTCTGTGAAATAACATCAGAAACTAGAAAATTGTGTGGCAAAAATTTTGATTGCGCCTGCTTCTTGATGCAGATTTGGGGGGATTGAACCTTTAAAAGTTGAAGTATTTGGACAAAGTAGTATTTTTGTGGAATCACCCTTTAAAACTGACTCACAAGCCCCTCCCCCAGCCTGATTCCCGCCCTTCCCCTTCCAAACACCTGTTTCTAACTGTCCAAAACCGGTGAGAAACAGGGAAATCAACGTTTTAAAGTTGCCGCATTTCAAGAACAGTTGATGACAGAGAGTCAATGTTTGGTGTGTGAGCGTCAGGAGGCTTTAAGCCACTCCCACATTTACATCTGTGACAAACGGCTGTGAACTGACAGAGAAACGACAGTTTTAAAATCAGCCTCGTCTTCATTTTTAAAAACTCCAGAGCAGATTTTTAACATGGGAGTGAATGGGAGGTTTGAGCAGAACTCTCTGTGCTTTTAGGTGAAAGAAAAACTGCAAGTCATGTGAGAATGAAAACAACACACAGGGTTAGACGACAACCACAGGAACGTTTTGATGTAAAAACTGTCTGTGTAGGTTGGAAATTGTGGTCGGGAGGAGAGATTGTTTCGAGATTTTCAGCAGATTGTGTCACGCCACACACACTCATTATAAAATCTGAACCTGCCAGTGTTTTAAAACCGTAATCAATATTAAGACTTTGACTTGAGAAAAGTCCCAAGTCTCGTGTCACAGGTTAAAGTATGACGACACTGTGAGGCTCCAAAATGGGCGGGGTTCTGGTCATTTTTTTGACTGTTTCCCATTCATGTGTATGTGGAATCTTTTTTACGGGCACAATCATCATATAAAAGTTGTATTTTAACAAAAGGTTTGACCAAATCAGATTTTTTTGGTGGATTCAATTCTGGTAAGAATTTTCCCATTAATGACATTGCAAAATATTCTGGAATAAAATTCATCTTAAAAAATCATCAACAAATCAACATCATCTCTTTATAATCGGCAAAACTGTAAAAAAAAAAAAAAAAAAAGGAGAATGTCTCACACACTCTACTACCAGACCACATGGTGTAGATTTGAATGTAACATGGTTCAGTCAAGGTTTGAGAGTCATTTATCCAGTTTATGACAACAAAAATGTGTCATTTGTAATAATTGGCTGATTAATTAATCATAATTAGCCACTGCAGATGATTATTTTATTTGTCTTAATTGCGTGTTATTGCATGGCTGTTACTTTTACACATTTTTCATTTATCTCAGTTGATTTTTATGCATTTCTTGGCCTCGTGTGAGCTTTTATGTACCTTGTTTTGATTCAATTCACTTTGTAGACTTTTTCTCAAGGTCCAAAGATCGCATACTCGTGAGAAAACATTCTTCAAATGTGTACCTGTACAGGTACAGAAATGTTATCTGTCTTCTATCCCTATTTTTGAGTGCATATAAAAATGAATTATCACTCCAAATCCAAGGGTAGAATTTATTTAATCATCACTGAACACATCGTAAATCGCAGCATATGCTAATATGTGTGTGTGCCCACGAGCGACACTGCTGAATCTGGCACTAAGTAAAGGGTAAATTTGTTTTATCTGGAGCATAAAGTGGCTCTTTAACTCCATTAAGTTGCTGCTCGGCGGTCGGAGCTGCTGCGCGGCCTGAGTAGGAACCCACCAAGGGGAAGAGATGGCTATCGGACGCCACGGGGCAGATGGGGGGACCGTTTTTATCGCTGCACGCGCTGTAATGGGGTCTTCCTGTGAGGCGGCCTGAGGAGTTTCTGTTGACGGAACTCTGGTGTGTGTGTGTGTGTGTTGTGTAATTGGAGAAATTCACTGTTGGCCATTAGGCCTCTGCACGCATGTGTACTCACACACATCTGGATATGCTTCCCCTCAAACAGTCACCGCTGCACACACTCTGCCACTCCATGTGACCTTTTCATACTGTCTGAGGACACACACACACACCTGCTCATGTCACTGCGCTTGCACGCTCTCATGTCCACAAGTTTCACGATAAATCGCTGTCACACTTTGTCACACGAGTTCAGGTTTCCTGATGTGTGATTTTACGAGACTCTGACATATAATCAGCCTGAATGTGTCGCGTCCAACAGTCTGAACACGTTCACGTCTTTATCTCACTGTTAGACAGACTTTTCCAACAGGAACTGAAGTTTGTAAACCACTCACTTTTCCCTTTGAAAAACTCAGAAACATCACAAACGTCACTAAAACTTAAATGTTTTCAATAAAATGTTTTTTTTTATTTTTTTTGCATTTATTGTCATCAAACTTAAACTGTTATATTTTATCAGATATGTTATTTTTAGAAAATGACAAAAATCCATGTCAAATAAGGTTGCCAATGGTTACCTGTAGTGACACACACCAAATACAACCACAAATACACATACAAATAGAAGTGCCATTGATGACGTGATTTGATTGGATTGTTCTATGATGTATTTTATTGCTTTGTATTCCAGAGCTTTTATGTCTTTGTATTTATTATCCATTGGTTCACTGTGGTTGTTTTAAAGTGCTTCACAAAATAAGTTAGACTGAATCGGACGATGGACTGAAATTGTGATAATAATAAAACCCAAGGTCGCTGTACAGGTGACAACAGATCAAAAAAAAGAAAACCAGAAAACACAAACACTCTCAAACAAACAATCAGTTGGCAAAAGCTTGCTGGGACCAGTGTTGCTTCACTTGTCGCCCTGTTGCCAAAGCTTTGTCTGCATGTGCGCGGAACGGAGAGGAGACCGAGGTCAGCAGACCGCAGGTTCCGGGAGGGGCGGTGCACATGGAGGAGGTCGGAGAGATAATGTGGAGCAAGTGAATGGAGAGACCTGTAGCACAAGAGGAGAAGCTTGAAGGGGAGCCAGTGCAGTTGTTTCAGTGTGGGAGAACCCTAGCAGCAGAGTTCTGGACGTGTTGGAGCCTGTCCAGGGTTTTCTTCGGGACCCAAAACAGGACGGCATTGCAGTAGTCCAGGCGTGATGTGATGAAGGAATGGATGAGGGTTTCAGCGACAGAGTCAGTGAGCGATGGCCGGAGTCGGGAGATATTTTTGAGGTGGAAAAATGCAGATTTTGTTTGGGTTGAGTCCAGAATGACACCCAGGTTGAACCTCTGTAGATAGTGAAGTGGTGATGTCATCGACAGAGAGGACCAGATCTCCCACCTTGTTGAGGAGAGACTTTGGACCAACCACTATCAACTCTATCTTTCGGCTGTTTAGTTGGAGCAGGTTAGAGGTCAACCAAGATTTAATTTCCTGTAAACAGTTGATGAGTGATTGTGGAGGGAGCTGAGTGGTTGGAGATGTGCTGAGGTACAGTTGAGTATCATCAGCATAGCAGTGGAAATTAAGACCATGGTGGCAAATAATCTGTCCACGCGGGAGCATGTTTATGGAGAAGAGGAGAGGGCCGAGGACAGAACCTTGTGGAACACCGTGGTTGAATGGGGCGGGGCGGGAGCATGAACCATGAATGGAGACAAATTGATTCCTGAGCAGTACCGTTGAGTCCAAGGTGAGTGGAAAGGCACTTCAGCAGAATGGAGGGGGAAACAGTGTCGAAGGCTGCGGTGAGATCCAGCAAGACCAGGATGTTGATGCAGCCATCATAAGATCATATGTGATCTTGACCAGGGCAGTTTCAGCGCTATGGTGGCTCCTGTAGCAGATTGGAATGATTCATAGAGCTCATTGTTGAACATGTGATGGTGGAAATGGGTAGCAACTACTCTTTTGAAGATCTTGAGCTGAGAAACAGGAGGTTGGAGATTGGCCGATCCTGGCCCTTTCCAGGATTGGGGGTGACAGAGGCGGTTTTCAGGCTGATGGGTACAGTACCTCGTTGGAGAGATGAATTAACCATGTCTCGAATGTGACAGCAGACGGAGGGAAAGCAGGCTTGACCAAAGCCGGGGGCATAAGGTCAAGAGAGCATGTGGAGGCCTTAGCCTTGGTGACCAACTCAGCAATATAGGTGGCCTCAACTGGATTTAGGGAGGAAAGGGAAGGAGAAGAGACAGGGGAAGTTACATCCTGGGACAGAGACACCCAGGAGGTAGAGGGAGACGATTGTAGCTGCTGGTGGACAGACTCAACCTTAGCCTGAAAAAAGTAGTGATTGAGATGGAGCTCGAGAGAAGATAGATTAAGTTAAGCCACTGACAAGAAACACATGTCAGGATTTAGAAATCACCTGATTTACGTACATACAGAAGGTATAGGTTTGGACGGGGGGCGGGGTCTGTGGAGGAGGTGAGGAGCTCTAATTCAGACCAGGCTTCAGTCAAAGTAGCAGCTCCATGCTGTGTTAGCTGGTGGAGCGGGTCATGTCCTGTCATGTGTGTCTGTCAGTTACACGCCGTGGTTTTGTCCAACAAGCTGTCGGTGTCGGGACAATCACACAAACCCTGTCAATCACACTCAGACTGTGTCTGTCTTCTCTAGACAGTACAATAATCTTAGTTTCTGGGAAATCCTTTCTTTTTTTGCCTAAAAAGAAAAATCGAACATTGTCTTAATACGTTAGAACATCTTATTTTATGCTTTAATTACTATATTTATATGCTATATTTCAGTACCTTACCGTGGGGTTTCAGTCAGGGCCTTCAGTAAAAAAAAACAAAAAACATGCCATAGCGCACACACACACACCACTGTGCATCTATAGGCTACTGCATCATTACCACCACATCTTCCGTTAAGTCACTCAGCAAACGCAATTTCACAAGCCACTATATGACACAAAAACAAGCTTCCACATAAGCATAGGCGTTAGCTACGCGGCGGAACACGTCCCCGGCACTATTTATGATCAACACTTTTGTCCTCACCACTTCTAAAAAATTTTATAAATTTATCATTAACACTCCAACTACGGTAAATCATGCACCTCTTGGGTGTAGGTCTTCCTCTTGAAATCATTTCCTTCTTTTCTCCAAACGATCAGTGGTGTTAATGCAGTGATCATAGTTTACTTCAAAACCCGCCAAAGGTTCAAACGTCGTTGATGACATCACTGGGGGCTAGCGCCAGACACATCGCTAGCTGGGGCGTTCTGTCACTATGCATCACATTTTGATTGGCTGACGACACACGTCAGTCAAAGTTATAACCAAATAGGAAATGGCAGCTTCAACGAAAGGCCAGCATCAGACGAAGCTATGATGCGTTTAATGACATCCAGGAAAATCCAGCTCAGCTTCACAAAAAATAACCATATTCTTTCTGGAAATATAATCATAACATACTGAAAAAGTCATTGAATTCAGACACGTTCAGACACACATTCATTTGATTATTAAAAATAATAATAATAATTTAAAAAAAAATACTTTTTTGATATCACACGGTGGGGTAGTGGTTAGCACTCTCGCCTTGCAGCGAGAAGACCCGGGTTCGAGCCCCGGTTGGAACAAGGGCCTTTCTGCATGGAGTTTGCATGTTCTCCCCGTGTGTGCGTGGGTTCTCTCCGGGTTCTCCCGCTTCCTCCCACAGTCCAAAAACATGCAATGTGGGGATTAGGTGAATTGGACACTCTAAGTTGACCGTAGGAGTGAGTGTGAGAGTGAATGGTTGTTTGTCTCTAGTTGTGTGTGGCCCTGCGATGGACTGGCGAACTGTCCAGGGTGTACCCCGCCTATCGCCCGATGTAGCTGAGATTGGCACAGCACCCCCCGCGACCCTCTGGTGGAGGATAAAGCGGTTAGATGATGACTGACTGACTTTTTTTAAATTGTCAGCCCATCACTGCTATATTTATACTTATTATAAATTATATATTTAATGGATTTCAATGGGTACATTTATGTACTTAAGATGATGAATGAACTGTTATTTTATTGCGGTGCATTTTAGACACAAAGTATCACAAAAACTACAAACCAAAACATATCACGGTTGTTGCATTAACACGGACAAATATAAACATGTATACTGTATATGTATAAATATATATTTATACGTATATGAATACATCAAAGATGAAAAACTGTAGCAGGACTGAGATTGCTTGAGAGTTAAATATCAGAAGTACCAGCATTTCTAGTAGTTCTTCTAGATCATTCTAGAATTTCTAAACTGAAAAATAATAATAATAATTATAATATTTTTCAAGACTGTAAAAGAAGTTTAGTTTCTGGGAAATTCTTTGTTTTTTTGCCTAAACATTTTACACAATTACTAGCTAATAAGCTAAAACACCTTATGTTCAAATTATGTTTTTCATGGATTATTTCAATGGGTACATTTATGTACTTAAGGTGATCAATGTAACTATTACTTTATTGTGGTTTAGTTTAGGCGCATCCTAGGAAGAGTAGCTTCAATTTTAGTATCATAATAATCATAAAAACTAAAAACCAAAAATAAACAATTGTAATGGATTTCATTGGGTACATTTATGTACTTAAGGTGATCAATGTAACTATTACTTTATTGTGGTTTAGTTTAGGCGCATCCTAGGAAGAGTAGCTTCAATTTTAGAGTATCATAAAAACTAAAAACCAAAAATAAACAATTGTAATGGATTTCATTGGGTACATTTATGTACTTAAGGTGATGAATGTAACTATTTTTAGTACAACCACAAATACACATAAAACACAAGGATGTAAAAAGCCACAACACAAAGTGCCATTGATAATGTTATTTCATGTTATTTTATTTTATTTACCCTCGTAGAAGGACCACCGAGGTTGCGTAGGGGTTAAATATTGAATCAGAACTATCAGAATTTGTAGGCAATTGAAATTATTTGGGTGCTTTGACGAGGACTGTGCCCCAGGGCAAACGTGGAGAGGGCAGAGGCAGAACTGGGCAGCCCACCCATCGCAGTCCAACATGCGGAGTGCAGATGTAGCGGCGGGTGCTGTAGCGACGGGTGCTGTAGCGGCGGGTGCTGTGGCGGCGAGGCTCGTATCATAGAACAAAAGTTTTATCTAAATAAGAGCCAGCTGAGCTGAAGTTGTTTTCTGCTCTGGTTCTCCGCTCCTTCATCTCTCACTCATCTTTTTAGGCCTCTTATGCTAATCCTCTGGCATTGTCTGACCTCTGACTCAGTGCCCTAACTTTTTCACGTCTCTAACTCCCCCTTGCCTCCCAACCCCAACCTCCCTCCACCCGCTTTTGTTCTGTTCAGAATGGGGTGTATGTGTGGCAGATCTCATGGGAGCAGGTAACGTATAAATCCAGCACAGCTTTGACATCTCAGTCTCTGGTCCCATTTGGTCGGACGCCCTGCGATCAGTCACCACTCCGCTCTGTCTTTCCTCCTCATTGTTCTCGTTCTGGAGACGTCCACCAAAACCTCATGATGGTTCTTGTCTTTTTGCCACAGACAATGAAAATCAGATGCTCCGTGGACGCTCGCATCCAAGCGGATGATCGCTACCTTGATCGTGCCTCTGTTGTATTTTATTCCGCCTTGTAAGCGGCGCTGTTAAATTGACTTTTACTTTTAATGAAAACATGAGTAGCCTCGGCAAGGATTGCTGCTGACAGCTGGCATCGGCAGCAGCAGCAGCTCTGGTGGAGGAGGGGGACGAGAACCCGCTCTCCTCTTTCATCTCCAGTCGTATCGGCGTGATCAGTGCAAGTGCTTAATGTGGACATGTGCCCCAGTTACCAGGCTGCCACACACATGTACGTACACCGAACAAGGAAAACTGCAGCGTCTGTTTCAAATCCACACAAACAGAGAGTTCATGTAACCCACCACAGTTCTCACGATTCTTGCCGTGTACTTTGGGGACGACCTAGTAGGGTTAGGGTAGGGTAGGGTAGAGTAGAGTAGAGTAGAGTAGAGTAGAGTAGAGTAGAGTAGAGTAAGAGTAGAGTAAGAGTAGAGTAGAGTAGAGTAGAGTAGAAAACTCCTGTATTTTTCCTTTAAAGACTGAAGTAAAGCAAATGTAGAGTAGGGGACGACCAAAAATAGATTTCATCGATAACAAAAAATTGATTATTGTTTCAGGGAAATTGTTCTTGGTTTTTTTTTTGCATAAAAAAGACTTTTTTTAATATAAGCTGTAATATCTGAATTTACATATTTTTCTTAGATAGTAGATTATATTTCTAATGCAGAATCTGCTCGCCAAAATATTTATTTTCCTTTTTAGGCAAAAAACAAGAAAAAAGAACAATTTCTTTCAAGTTTATTTCATTTTCATATTAAAAACTATTTTTTGTTGTCAATCAAACATATCAAACTGTGGATTTTTTCAATAATAAAGAGTCCTGTGTGTGTGTGTGTGTGGTCAGGGGACAGTGGTGGTGGTGGTGGGGGTTTGGGCTGACATCCCACTGGGAGACAGAAGATCGACCACCAAAGAGGACGCTGAGGACGATTAGAAGCACATGGTGAAACAAGAGCGAGGAGGAGCTCAGACGTCTTCAGCAGAAATGATTAATCATCATAAAGGCTCATTGCAAAAAAATAGGTAAGCTTGATATAGAACAAAGTCTCTCTGTCGGTTTGAAAAGGTCTAAACGCTGCAGTACACATGTCTGGCCAGTAGGTGCATGGAATTAGATTTGTGTCAATATTTTCAAACAACAAAAATATCGATTTAAGGATGCTGCCTGCTGACTGGCGACTGTGTTTTGGAGCGACCGCTCAATGAACCGGAAGTCATCCCAGGCTTGGAGTCAACTCGTTTCCCAAGTTTTCCCGTCAACATCTGATAAAATAATTGTAAGTTTTTAACATTTAGAATTTGACAAACGTTAGATATTTACAATTATTTTGTCGGATGGCGACGAGTTCCAGACGGACAGCAAATTTGAAGCTGAAAGGAAAAAAAACCTGCAGGGTTTCCACAGGTTCTTGAAATCCTTGAAAGTTTGAATTTGAAAAACAAATTTCAAGGTCCTTGAAAGTTTTTGCCCTAAACAGACATGGGTCATTGAAAGTGCTTGAATGTTGTGCAGTAAAGAAGTTGATATTTAAGTAAATGTCTTGTTTGTGATGACGCCACCTGCTGTTTGATGCCCTGCGTTGCTTGATGTACGTAGACGAGACGACGCAGGACAGACGTGGAGACATCATGACTCACTGTCCACTGTCTCTCTCTCCGCCGTTGACGTGAGATTCTGTGCAGAACAATGAGCGAGTAAAGTTAAGAAAGAGAGAGAAAATGACGACGTGATGATCTTAGTTAGTGGTGAGTTTTTACAACAGTGAGGACAAAGCGGTGGACTCACGGGGGAGCTCCGTACAGAAGAAGGCGAAAAACCGACCATGACTCGCAAAGTTCTGCTTTACAGAAATCCAGAGAAGTAAACCGAGCTCATTTTGCAGTGGAGTCGCCCCCTGGTGGCTAAAGATGACTTCCATTCGTCTTTAAACCCAGGTTGTAGATTAGCAGGAGTGGGGGACAGCCTTGAGTCTGGGTCCCACTCAAGGCTGTAATCTCAATATGATTAAAGGTTAAATAAAACATGAGCACATAGCAACAGGACAAAAAGAAGCAGCCATCAAACTCTCTCATCCTCATCGTGGACTGGAAACTGGCAACAAGTGGTCGGGAGACGATTTCAGGCTCTCGAGTCGGTCCAGAGTCTGATCTAAGCGCTGGTGTATCTCGCTGTGTGTCAGATGTCCAGAGACGATGAGAGGAATCATACATCACCGTCAGAGATGGTAGAGTTCACTGAGAGCTGACATCAGGGCAACATTTCACTCTGACAGTCCAGGACCAGAGCCAACCAGCTGCCACGGCCGCGCCAGCTCCGACTGGACACCTTCAGTCGGCCACGGCACAACTATTGCACAAATATGGCGTGAAAGTCAATGTTCTCCACGAAGAGAATCTCAGACGTGAGTCTGGCAGATCCTCAGGCTTCTGCATGGATCTGGTTAACCAGAGGACAGCGTGTGCAACCGAGACTGCGTCAAAAACACAAATATCATCGAGACATAGAACCAGTATGTTTGCATTCTGCTGATATTAGTAATACAGAGCTTCCCCATCCCACCCAAGCTGACCTCAAACTCTTTTTTTTTGTGTCCAGGATTTACTACGGTAGGAAATTGAAAGGCAGCGTCGGACTCACAGGGTCTCAGAGTCTTTGAGACATGCCTGCCGGGCTTTGGAGGAACACACAGGACGAGCCGACGCCGACCTCGCTGACATTAACACCCGGCTAGAGAAGCAGGAAAGTGTCCAGATTCTGTTCAACGCCACTTTCTAAACTGACGGTGAAGACGTCTCGTGATAGATCAGGTTCTTTGGCGGCATGTGAGCGCCCCCCTGTGCCCAGTGCTGCATCACAGTCACTCGACGTTCCGGTTGAGAAGTGGGAAAGCCGATGTCAGTAACACGAGTCTATAACAACAATCTTGGTGTTTTTGGGTTCTCTTGCGCACAAAAACAGCGTAGCAATGTTTCCACTTCAGTTTCCTGTTGGACAACAAACTAAAGATATTGTAGACTTAAATTGACATAGATTTTTATAAGTTAAGGTACGTTTTTTTAAGTGGATAAAATGTGTTTTTCATGGAGCCTCCGTGGTTTGTAAACCACTCACTCTCCCACACCAAACCTCATAGAGAAAATCAGTGATTTTAACTTCTCACACACAGGAGTTGTTGATCCACTGCTGCCTCCATCACTAAGTTCAAATGTCTTATTCTGTCACTGGAATTTGAAATCCTATATTCGGGTTTACTTCAGTGACACAAAGTGACCACACGAGGCAGCAGTAGACCAGCAGCTCCTGTGTCCCCATGAGCTAAAATCACTGATTTTCTCTCTGGACTTTGGTGTGGGAGAGTGAGTGGTTTACAAACTTCAGTTTCCTGTTGGAAAGTCTGTCTCACAGTGAGATAAAGACGTGAACATGTTCTTAAAGATATTTTTGACTTAAACTGACGTAGATTTTATGAACTGAGTCTTTTGTTAAGAGGCTGAAATCAGTTTTTCCTTAAAAATGTTCACAACTACACTTAATATGCAATGTTATAGTAAATCCCAGGTAATAATTATTTACAGGAAACTGACCCTAAAATAGCTCCGATGACCCATCTGTGAAGTCTTTGGGAAGCCCTGCTGTATTTAATCTTTTTAACACTCTCATTCTTAGGCCACTCCCACAGTGGTGTGCGGACCTATTGGAATTCCTGAAATTACATTTATATGTTTTTTTTGAGGGACAAAAATCGGCTCAACACATAAAAGACGAACAAAAAAGTCCTCGGGGACCGCGTCCTCAACTCAACAGGAAGTCGATCATTTTGAATTTGGCGTCCTCCTTGGCAATTTCATGAATGAGTAAACTCGCCTGTGCACGTTTATTGTATCAACATAAAAATAGTAGACACATCAAAGATGAAAAGTTAGCGAAAGGTCTTACAGATTCAAAAGGGCGTGGCCACTGCAAACATTCGTCATTCGCCAGGAAACGTTGACCGATCGATTAAAACTGAGAAAAAAAAAGAGACCGACTGTAAACACATCTGCAAGACATGACCTCCCAACAGGAAGTCGGCCATACAAAACAGGAAGTGCAACTTTACTGTACATTGACTGATCTGCACAAAACTTCACACTGGACAGAAAACATCAGCACGTGAAATCTGAGTGATGGCCATAGTGCCACCTGCTGGCAGGGCGGCAGCTGTGAGGGTCCACAACGATGCTGCTCGCCCATTTAATTATTGTTGACTTTCAGTCAGACTTCAGGATCCACAGGTTCAACTTTCTGTATAGAAACAGTTCAGTATATGAGCAGTTGCTCCTGTCTGAGCCTCGGTGCCACTGGTGGGGGTGACCACCATGCTGGAGTGCTACCTCCCAGTGTGTGTGTGTGTGTAGTATAGAATGCCTGGGAGTAAACCACATTTGATTTTTATACGCTTGTGGCTAACAGGAGCCAGATGTTGTTGCCTCCAGGGAGCTTTACCATCCAAACAGCCATTTATTTCTCCTTTTTCTCTGTTTTAATGAGATGTGTGCATGTATGCGTGCTTACATTCACACATGTATGTATGTTTAAAGTTCTTTTGGAGTGTGGTTTGTGAGAGGTACTGACGCTGTGGGCGCCACCTTCACTTAGCTCCCGCTCGCTCACTCGCTCGCTCGCAGTCAATCACGGAATTTTAGATACGTGACAAAAGACTGATGTCAGAAGCTGGAGTTGACTTTTTCACGCTCCCACACCAAAGTCCAGAGAGAAAATCCGCGATTTAAGCTCACGCAGACACAGGAGCTGCTGGTCCGCTGCTGCCTCGTGTGGTCACTTTGTGTCACTGAGGTCAATCTGAATGAAGAATTTTAAAAACCGAAGTGACAAAGTAAGACATTTGAACTTAGTGATGGAGGCAGCAGTGGATCAACAGCTCCTGTGTGTGTGATGTTAAAATCACAGATTTTCTCTCTGGGGTTTGGTGTGGGAGAGTGAGTGGTTTACAAACTTCAGTTTCCTGTTGGCAAAGTCTGTCTCACAGTGAGACAAAGACTTGAATATATTATCAAGATATCGTAAACTTTGAATGATAAAAGTACAAGTAAAAACAGCTTTGTGTTGTTCTTTATCAGGTGATAGAAGTGGTGGAAGACAGGATGTGTTGTGTCCAGAATGACACAGAGAGCATGAGAGCGAGGAGCTTCATGATTTCATCACATGAAGATAAATGAGAGAGAACAGTTCGGGGGTTTGAGGACTCGCAGTTTTCTGGATGTGCAGCCGCTGGCTCTGACACGCGGGAAGATTCATGGAGTCAGAAGGAGAGGTGAAGAAATGAGCACACACCCTCACATAAAATGCAGTTAGACGGTCAAAGAACTTCTGAGGAGGAATCCTGCCGTCGCGATGCCAGGGCCGCGTTCACCGCCTCGCTAATGAAGGATGCCAGGCACCCAACCGCACCGACTCCACCTTTGCGTTCAGACTGAATGATTCTCGTCTTAACATATGCACAAAAACAAGACAAGAAGAAGACAAGAACACAGAGAAGAGAGCGGCGATCTCGGGGGAAGGGAGAGTGTTAATTGAAAGCGAATGTGTCTTTGCTGGCTGCTGGTCAGAGATGGGCCGCCGTCCCAGTTGGCCTCCACTTCAAAAGGCCCGATCCGCCCGTCTCGAGCGCACCTGCAGCCGGTTAAACCCTGCTCTCATCACTCAGAGAGAGCGGAGAGAACCTCTGCTACAACTGAGCCCTCACCACCACACGGCCATGATGGCCCGCGACCAAGAACTCAACCAGAAACACGAGGTATCCCACGCAGCTTTTTACTGCACAGCTGAATGTCAGTCACACGCTGCGAGCGCAGCAGCGTCGAGGCGTCGTCCAATCACAGCTCACACAGGACCGGGATCGCCGTCACCGGAGCCACACGCACATTTCAAACATGAACAAACAGAGTCTTTAATCAGCAAAAATGAAGAGATTCAAACATGAACTGAAAGAGTAGACAAATCAACAAGTAAATCAAAATGCACCAACACAGACACTGTGAAGACAGACAGGAAGTGGACAAGGCACACACACAAGGAAAAACTTCAAAATAAAACAGGAAACAAGGAACTGTAAATAAAACAGAAGAAAACTTCCAAACAGAATAAGACGACACTCGAGGTTTCACGTCTGCATATAAACAAGTACACATTGTAAATCACAACATACATGATATAAAAACACTTTATACAGTAGTAAAACTCAGATATTTGTTGTCATATTTCAACGTATTAAGGTATGACAACTACAGCTAATACTAGGCTCACAAAAAGATCTGGATCCTTCAGCACAGGAGTCACAGGAACCTGCAGAATTAAAGCTGCTTACCAGCAGGTGGCACTATACCCTTAACTCAGTTTTCATGAGTCAGCGTTTTCTGGGCGGATCTTTTTATCTCCTGTGTAAAGTTTTGTGCAGAGAGGTCAATGCACACTAAAGTTACACTGCACTTCCTGTTTCGGATAACTGACTTCCTGTTGGGAGGTCATGGCTTGATTGGTCAATGTACGGCGAAGTTACAGGCCACTTCCTGTTTCGTGGAAAAAGGTCAAAATTCCCTTTTGAATCTGTAAGACCTTTTGGTAACTTTTCATCTCTGATGTCCTTTGACACATTTGTGTGACACGTTTGCACCAAGTGTTGTTAAATTCGGTGGAACTGAACTTCGGCTTTGCCAAAATTCCGATGGTTGCCGTGGCCACGCCCCGTTGAATTTGCGAGACCTTTTGCTAATTTTTGATCTTTCATGCATCTAATATCACAATAAGCATTATTAAGGCAATGTTACATTGTTTCTATAAATGATGGACCTGTGTAGTGCCTGTACTTATATAGATACATGTAGATTTATGTAGACCCCCACACACTATCCCCCCCCCCCGGTGATAAGGGGGTCCCAAACAGCCACTTAGTTTGCTTATTCCTGTTGAAAGCAGCCATTTGAATTGTTTGAATGACCCACTCCTTATTGACATATAATGATTTGTGAGCATAACTTTATCGTCTTAATCCTCCGTTAATTGTAATTTTATGTTCATTTTCTTCTTCTTCTGTGATTATTATTTGAATCTTAATTTACTGCCGGAGTCAAAAACTGTGTCGTGGTTCAAACGACTGAGTCACTGCTCACGATGTACATTTGTGTCTGGATTATTTGTAACATTTTTTAAAGTGTTCAATTAGAGTTAAATAAGTCGATTGTGTCAAATATAGATGGCAAAGGGCGTGTCTGTTTATTATTTCTATTTAAATTTGTAAACCGCTCACTCTCCCACACCAAAGTCCATAGAGAAAATGGAGTTGTTGATCCACTGCTGCCTCCATCACTAAGTTCAAATGTCTTATTAAGCAAATTCTGTGTTTGAAATGTTCAGACTGACCTCAGTGACACAAAGTGACCACACGAGGCAGCAGAGGAGCAGCTAAAATCACTGTCTGTCTCACAGTGAGATAAAGACATGAACATCAGACATAGAAGAAGATAAGACATCATCAGATTATTATTCACTGACTCTTCTGTTAAGTGGCTAAACTCAGTTAGTTGGACAGAGTGAGCGATCCTCCTGTTTTCAGAACCTCACACGCGCACATTTCAAACAATCGATTTAAACTATCCTCGTAAAACCACAGTGTGAGTCAGTGTGTGTTCAGGCGCTGGGTGTGTCCGGCATGACAGCATGAACACGTCCATCTTAGTTATCAGCAGCTCTAATATTCTTAGGGCGCGTCATGTGCTCTGACCTTGTCGCAGGATTTTCAGCGGATTATTTACGAAACAGTCGCTGCTCACGAGGAGCGTTTTCTTCTTCCTCGCCACTCATTTACAGACGATATCGTAGAGTTCAATCCAAAAAACTTCGAAAAGTGACCTCTGGTGGCCGTGTGGATGATGACACACGACAAAGAAAGTCAATGCAAAGGTGAGAATTGACTAAGATTGTGTTTCTCACCTCAGTTAACATTTATGTTTCATTGTTTAATTTGAAACTGAGGACGTATGAGGACGAGGAGTATCAATCAAACATTTGCGATACCTGTATCAATACCGATACTTTCATTTCGATACTGGTTCCTGATCGATACTTTTTTCGATACCAGTTTTCTAAAAATGACACATTATGGTAAAAATCCATCCTTCGTTTTTATTTTTCAGTTTTAACATTTTTACACTCAATGCAGTTTTTTTTTTGTTTTTTTTTTACATAAAAAGAAATGAACAATTGCAAACAAGTGACAAGTCTTAACTTAATCCAGGCTTAACTGGTCAACAATAGCAACAGTTTGCTCACCTCCACTGTAGAAAAGGGTGAAAACCTTTAACAATAAAGTTGTGACTGTGGCACTCGTCTTATTTTTCTTTACTCATTTTCTTTTTCTGGCCTCTTCCTCCTCCTCACACCAGGGTCAGAGGTCACTGTGAGGACAAGATATACATAACAGTGAGCTGTTTAACAGGCTACGCTTTATCAGTTACTGTCTATATTCAGTTAGCTTTTCATTTAGTGAGCTACGTAGCCATAGCATAAAACTACACACTCATATCTGCAGTAACACGTAAACTCGCCTGTTGAAACAGCGGCGTCAGAACTGTGGAGTCTGGTGGTGGTTTTAAATCTGGCCGGATGGTGGTGGAGCAGGTGGACGTCTGCGCGCCGCTCTTCTTACATTCAAATACTGAGCAACTTCCTGCTCTGCGGTTGATGCCGTGCACGCTCGGGTGCTTCGTTAAATTTGTCGTGGTAAGCACGTTTGAGGACTGAAGAAGTCTTGTAAGCACCTAATGAGACTGGTGTACATTTCATGAGGACTTACAAGCGCTTGTCACAGCTTATGAGGACTTGTGAGCACGTGTGAGGATGCATGACGACTCGTAAAAGAGGATGAGAAAGCTGGCGAGGACTGATGAGGACTTCAAGGTTCCTCCTGGAGAGATTTCTCTGGTTGGAAAGTGATTGTGGATGTGGTCTTCCGTGTGGTCCTTGTCCATGTGTGCACCTGTCCCTGGTCCTCACACCTTTCATGGACCTGCTCTGCCTTTTCTGTGTCTAACACACACACACACACACACACACAGACGGACTCTGGCCTCCTTCAGCCTTTGACTAAGTGCAACTTTCCTTTCAGAAATAATCCTGAATGATTAGAATGTATCAGCACAGAAATCAATTGGATTAGTGAGGAAAAGTCCAGTGCCGCGTAAATCTCACCTTTATCCCTCGTTCACCTCGACACAACCTTTAAGGCCAAACTTCTCCTCCGTCTGACGACAAGGTGCTCGACTCTGTTATTGTTTACGAAGAGAAAGCGAAGAGGTCAAGTTCACAGAGAGAGAGAGAGAGAGAGAGAGAATGTGTTCCAGCTCCAGCCTCATGAGACAGAACATAACTCAGCTGTGTTTGTGCTTCCCTAATTCCTTCTGATTTAGCAGAAAACTGTGAGTGGAGCTGCAGCGCAGACAATATTCACCAGGGCTTAGTTTTCACAAACCTCTGCCCACTCCACGCTCAGTGTGTGTGTGTGTGTGGAACTACAACAATAACTCAAAAAAACATAAACATAAAGAGATTATTTTCAGGTATTGGGATTGAATTACAAGGTGTTGTGAAGTGAAGTTTTTTTTGTGCGTCTTTGTTTGATGCAGTGACGCAGACGTTTGTATATAATGAAGCATTTCTACAGTCTCATTATATAAAGAGTGACATGGAACTGAATTCAGGGGGATATTTTCCCTTGTGCTTCCTGTCCTGTCCTGTTGCCCCGCCCTCATAAGTTTGTCTCACCTGTGTTTGATTGTCCCCGCCTCCTCAGTGTCTTTTGTCCCCGCCTCCTCAGTGTCTGTGTTGGTTCCCTTTGGTCCATCCATTGCTTGATTTGAATTTTTTTTCTGTGAAGAATGATCCACATGTTGGATTTGGCAGAGGTTTTTATCCAGGTCAGGGTCCGGGACGAGGACGGCTGGGGTCCACTGGGGAATTGATTGGGTGCCTTGCTCAGCGGTACCACTGTGGCACGCTGTTTTACCATTTCACCACCAATATCTGTGACTGAACTGCAGATAGTTCAGGATATCTTTAGTTCTTTAGACGATATCTACACTTTCCTCTTCAGATATCTTGAATTAAGTTTCCCATCGTCATAACGATGTTGTAGATATCCGTCTGTCTGTAACTGTAGCAAATGTTAAAACCGCTTGCCATCGTACACCAGCCCTTGACCTCGCGGGGACTCGAACTGGCAACCTGGGTTGCCGTGTATGCCCCAAGATTTTCACTTTATCCAAACAATCAGCCTCACATTTGACCACCACAACTTTAAAGGGCTTTTTTGGGGGTGGGTCAGGGTACTAACCTGGTTTCATGGTTTGGTTAATACTGAGTTTAGGTTAAGGGTTAGTGTTAGATATCTAGTTGCGATGGTTAAGTTTCAGGTAAGCATGTAAGAATGCATTATATCTGTAAATGTGAGTGTGTATTTGCATCTTTGTGAGGTCGACACATACAAAACTATCACACAACTGTAAAGGGCTTTTTTCAGGGTTAAGACCTGGTTTTAGGGTTGGAATTAGGTTTAAGTTAAGGGTTAGGCATTTAGTTGTCATGGTTAGGGTAAGGGTAAGGGGTTAGAGAATGCATTATGTCTGTATAAGAATGTGTGTGTGTGTGTGTGTGTGTTCTTGAAAAGCAGCTTAGCATCAACAGCCACTTTGGGGTAAACACTGGGGCTGTTTTCTCAGGCTTTTTGACAAATTACCCACATGCGACAGCTAACACTAATAATTCTAATACTTTCAATTCCGACAGGGATTTTTTTTTCCAGATTTTTGTTTCCTGGTGTGTTTGTGAGACTGGAATCTCAGCTGAATCCACTCTGGTGTTCTGAAGTCGGACGCCGAGGAGAAAATAACCACAAATTGTTGACTGCGATCATGTTTGACGAGGCATTCAGGGACCAAGTAGAACAATCAGAGATTTTAAATGTCCAGGCCTGAGGACGACCTGAAATGTGTGGGAACAAAAGGTAAAGATGATACAATGTACAGTGTGTGTGTGTGTGTGTGTGTGTGTGTGCTGTCAAAACACTCCCGTCTCTTACACATGTGGTTCATATTTAACCACACACATTCTCCCACATTCTTTTCTTTTTTCTCTCGCTTTAACGTTCGGCCTCAGGTGCCACACGACAAATATTTAAACATGCACATGTTGAGAGATGAGACGATGTCATAGATTTGTGACATAAACATGTCATTTTGCAGCTTGACGTAACAAAAAAGGATTAAAGGAGAAATATATGTCGCCACAGGACGCACTCGTTTCACACCGGACAGATGAAACAGACAATCTCTCCACCTCTGCAAAATCTGCAAATCAAATGAAAATATGCCCAAATTTACATTACAATCAAAGGTTGTTATGTAATTATCGATCATTTACCAAAACAAATACAAAACTTGAAGCCATGAGTTTGAGAGTTTTCCTCAAACACTGAGTTTGAAACACTGAGACAAGAATCTTGACTTGTTTTACGTTGTGTTTGTACAGAACCACACAAACCTGAACCTTCCCATGTCAGAGAGTGGGGTTCAGGGGTTCAGCTACATGTCAATATCAACTTATAATTAAAGCTGCCTTCACAGCCGGGGCCCTGCCAGCAGAGGGCGCTACACCCTTGAGTCAGAGTCCATGTGCAGATGTTTTCTGGTCGGGTCTCTGATGTCTTGTGTGAAGTTTTGTGCAGATCGGTCAATGTTGGGCAAAGTTCCAGGTCACTTCCTGTTGTCTCGGGTAAGAGTCGGGTAAAGTGAAAATGGCTGACTTCCTGTTGGGTCAAGCTCATGTCCATAGACGTGTTAAGATTTGGTCTCTTATGTCATGTATGAAGTTTCTTGTAGATCAGTCAATGTACGTTTGCCGTTTGCCGTAGCCACGCCCTTTTGAATTTGCGAGACCTTTTGGTAACTTTTCATCTTTGATGTGTCGTAGTACAAATTGACACTTTTCTTTTAAGTTGGTGAGATCAACGCACAGGCGTCTTCATTTACCGAACATGCAAATTGGACACCAAAATTCAAAATGGCTGACTTCCTGTTGAGTTGAGGCCATAGTCCCAATAGACTTTTTTGTTTGTCTCGGGCTATGACATGTTTCCACCAAGTTTTGTGAAATTTAGTGCAACTTAGTTTCGGCTTTGTCCTACTGGGTTTCACCTTTGGGGGCGCTACTAAGGCATTTTGCACCTTTTTTACATATTACCCTTATTTTATGAAATTTTGTGACAGTTCTGATTTGCGTGCCAGTTTTCGTCTGATTTCACCAATGTTTAGTGCCTCGAAAATGCAATCGTTGCCAGAGAACAATTTCAGGAATTCCAATAAGATCAATAATAACGAGTGAAGAAAGAGGTGACTAAAATAACCAATGGTAAAATTTGAATGCAGTAGCTGGTGATTGCCCAGAGAGGGCAGTAGATACATTATATTATTTATTTGATGAACTGGTTTATGGGTTTAGTGACATGGCAATATCATTAATTATAATGAGTTATTTTATTTATTGATCGATTTTTGCCTCATAATGTGTTATTTTATCGTGATATTTATGTCATTACTTACAAAAACAAACACTTTTATTTGGGAAATTACCTGGACCTTTATTTTCATTTATTTTTTGGTTTGAGTTTTTGTATTTCAGGGACTGGTGTGCTTTTATTTTGACACATGGTTGTCTCCGGATGACCTGCCCACCCTCATCACTCTCACCTGTGTCTCGTTGTCTCTCAGGTGTATCCTGTTCCCTGTGGTATTGATTTTTTTTTGATTTTTTTAACTTAAGTCATAATTTGCCAACGTTTTAAGTCATAATTTGTGTTTAATGTCCAAATAAACCTGTCATGTATTGGGTTTTAGCTTTGGGCCACATAAAGGTTTGGGCCGGCCCTGTTCCACTTTATATACATACTGTATACTGTACATATGTATATAAATGTTGAGCACATAATTAGTGGACATTTTAAGTCATATTTGTGTTTAATTTCCTCAAAAAACCTGTCTGATAAAGTTTGTAATCTGCTCTGTCCAATGAGAGACAGCAGCTCTCAGCACTCATCCCTCCCTCATCTCTCTCCCTCTCTCTCCCTCTCTCTCCCTCAGCTCTGACTCTGTCCTCTGATAAAGCAGAGCTCCGGTGTGGATCATCTCAGCGCGCGCGCACTCTCTGAGCAGCATCTGTTCCAGCCTCTGTCTTCACATCACTTTGTGTGTGTTACAGTGTTACTGTGTGTGTGTCTGTGTCTGTGTGTGTTAGAGTGGTATAGTGTGTGTAAAGGTGTGTGTGAAGCGGACACTTGTTGTTCTGTCGTCAGGTAAACGCAGACGCTCTGGCGCAGTCTGGTGCGCACATGGCACCTTGGACGCAGCGCGCGCGCAGCATGGAGCCTCGCGCTGGAGAATCAAAGCTGCTGAACTAAACTTTTTTTATTCTTAAACATTTTGGGGGCTTTTTTTGTGGAAGGTTGAAAAGGAGAAAAAGAGCGCAGAGTGATCCATGTTGCGGTTAAAGCACATTCTGAGCCTCCGGGCGCCGCGGACGCGGAGCTGCGCTTCCCCGGGAGTCAGACTCTCATCCCGGGCTCCTTCGTGCCAAAGCCCTGGTGCCAGCTCGAGGATTTACTGTGCGTGTTTGCTGCTGCTGCTGCTGCTCACACCGCGCGTGGACTCTTCATGGTGGTGAGTCTTTATCATCATCATCATCATCACCATCATCACAAGCTTCTTTATTTTGTTTTGAAACAATTATTATGATATTTATAATCATTAAGAGTCCAGACTGTTTCTGAGCCTTTAATCCTCGACCTGTCATGGAGTTGAACTCGAATCTCTAAATCTCATGATTTTCAACCATTTTCCAAAAAAACACATTCCAAATATTTCACAGCTAAATATTTTTTCCATTAAAAAAAGATTTGTATCCTTTAATTTATTGAAGCAGAAAGTTTTCCTCACATTAAAACTAAAATGATTAGGCTTTCTTCTTTTTTAAATTGAATTTATTAAAAAAAAAACACTGTACATTCAGGTTTAATAAATTTTTTTCTTTTAAAGTTAAAGCAAAAATCCAGTTAAATGAGAATAAATAAGCTCTATTTGATTATGACTTAGTTTCTTCTTGTTTCAGTGTGTTATGACAACAATAATAATAATAATAATTAATATACTAATAAAGTAATAAATGCAGTTTATGAGTGCTGCTGTTGACTGAATGTGTGTGTTCAGCTCAGCTGGAGACAAGTCATTAATTCACCAGGTACACACGCGCATGCGCACACACACACACACACACACACACACTAATAACTTCACTTAAATACCACACAGTCAGTCATGTAGATCATAGATGAGAGGGAACCAAAGATCTCACTGCTCAAAAACATACATGAAATTATGTGTGTGTGTGTGTTCAACACCTCAGATATTATTATTATGGGATGTCCCATTTGCTTAAAAGGGGGAAAAAAGTAAAAAGAAAAGTTTTACTTTTGTTGCCTTTGCACCAGTTGGTGGACGGTGTCATGATTACAAGCACTTTGAATTATCTAATGACATGGTTCTCAAACGGTGGTACATGTACCACCAGTGGTACGTGAGCTTCCTCTGGTGGAGAAGAAAATCATGAATACTGTTCGACTGTATAAACCAGGGTATGTGATCAAAGAGGAGCTGAGGAACAAAATAAAACATCTTATCTCTGTGAGGTATATGTGAGGAAGAGGACGATGATGAGAGGAGAAATCTGCCTCGCTCTGTTTACACTGCTGTATTTTAATGTTTTGCTGAGAGACATCAATATTTTCTCATCTGGTAAAATGTCAAAAGCATCTTAAATAAATCACGAGGCGGCAAAAACATCACACAAAGGTCATCATAAAGTGAGACGTACTGTATATGACGTTAGGAAACAAATAAGGTGTCCGGTATGACCTAAAAAGATGTGAGGCCCCAAAAAACCTGTAAAAGTATGACATTCAAAAATGTTTTTATTTATTATAAAATTACTGATTTTATTTATACTGCAGCGAAAAATATCGCAAAACATCAGGCAAAGCTCAAGGTTATTGAGCTAATTCTGTAGCAGCTACTGAGGCTAAAGCTGCTCAAATCACACGTAGATGCCACAGTATCTGGCTACATTAGCTGCTATCATTAAACATCACTGTCATAGTATCTGGCTACATTAACTGCTAACGTCAAACATCACTGTCATAGTATCTGGCTACATTAGCTGCTAACATCAAACATCACTGTCACTGCTATTACATCAAACATCACTGTCACAGTATCTGGCTACATTAGCTGCTAACGTCAAACATCACTGTCCCAGTATCTGGCTACATTAGCTGCACAACATTAGCTGCTAACATCAAACATCATCACAGTATCTGGCTACATTAGCTGCTAACGTCAAACATCACTGTCATAGTACCTATTCAGCTACATTTGCACATCAAACATCACTGGGCTACATTTAGCACACACTGTCAAATATCATCACAATATAGCATTGCTGCTAATATCAAACATCACTGTCACAGTATCTGGCTACATTAGCTGCTAACGTCAAACATCACTGTCACAGTATTCTGCTACATTAGCTGCTAACGTCAAACATCACTGTCACAGTATCTGGCTACATTAGCTGCTAACAACACAATTTCTGACAAAAGTAGCAGCTAATGTCAAACACTGATGTGGTTACTGTAGCTACAGGAGATGCAAATGTAAACTTTAAACATGAAGTATCTGGCTGTATTAGCTGCTATTGCCGCGGCGTGTGGCTACATTAGCTGCTACTGTCTAATGCGTATGCTACAGTACCTAGCTAGTTTAGCTGCTAATGTCAAACACTGATGTGGTTACTGTAGCTGCAGTAGCTGTTGCTGTAGCTAACATCCCTCCTGACATAAAAATGAGCATGTTTAATTCATTCAAACTTTGTTCTGGTGAATGACCATAATCTGGATTATCATAGCAGGATAAATAAATAATCTTAGTCTGCTTTAAAGCCGAATTTTAAGATTATTGCAGTCACATCACGAAAGCGTGTTGTTTCAGACTCGTGGATGCAGATTTACGCCGCCATAAAACCTACGAGTCACAGAGAGAAAATTAAGTGTGACTCGCTGCTCTGGCTTTCTTTTCCTCCTTTGATGAGCACTCTCGTCTTCCTTCTCCTCCTCCTCCTCCTCCTCCTCTGGGGAGCAGGGAGCCTCTCCACCAGCCTCGTAAAACACGACCACACAGCCAACGCTCCCCGTGACCTCGGCAAAGAAGATCTCACGAGATGGAGATCAGGGTTTTTTTAAGCGTGTTTTGGAAAAGTATGTGATGTTGATTCTGTAAAGAAAATCAGAGACTGGAGGAAGTGATCAGGGACAGCGAGGACAGAGAGGGACGCCGTCTTGGTTTGACAGGGTTATTGGAGACGTCTGACTCCTCTGATCTCTGATTTATGACGTGATCTCTCTCTCTCTCACACACACACAGACACACACACAGACACACACACAGACACACACACAGGTCCTGTGGGGAGAGGTTAAGTGCTTATTTATTTGGAGAGCAGAGTAAATGGTTTCCACTCTCCTCCTACTCACAAAAACCTTAAACTGTTAAGTGAACTGTGACTCATATAGGACTGTTGCTGCCACTCGCCACCTCTGAGTGAGTGAGTGTGTATGTGTGTGTGTGTGTGAGGGCACTTACAGTTTATCTATTTAGCTGTAAGTCACTGCATCACACTGTAATCCAGTTCCAGTGCAGATTAGGGATGGAGCGATCTGGTTTTAGCCACTTACAAAAAAAGGTCTGGCCTCATAAAATCTACACCAGCTTGCGTGTGGATGATATATTTCAATAAACTATAGACTTCTTTGACCTGGAAACTGAGGTTAAACCGACAACTCTCCCACACCAAACCCCAGAGAGAAAATCAGTGATTTAAACATCACAGCACACAGGAGTTGTTGATCCACTGCTGCCTCCGTCACTCAGTTCAAATGTCTTATTTTGTAAAATTCGGCTTTTAAAATCTTTCATTCAGATTGACACAAAGTGACCACACGGGGCAGCAGAGGACCAGCAGCTTAAATCACTGACTTTGGTGTGGGAGAGTGAGTGGTTTACAAACATGTAAACGTAGATATTGTTGACATTTCTGCACTAATAACATGAATTATGAGGATAACTGTGACATGGAACCACCTGGCACTCTCTGGTGTTCCCTGCATCCTCAGGTACATCGGTGCTCTCGGGGCCCGCGTCATCTGCGACAACATCCCAGGTTTGGTGAACAAGCAGCGGCAACTGTGCCAGCGTCACCCGGACATCATGCAGGCCATCGGCGAGGGAACCAAGGAGTGGATCAGGGAGTGCCAGCACCAGTTCAGACACCACCGCTGGAACTGCAGCACGCTGGACCGCGACCACACCGTGTTCGGACGTGTCCTGCTACGCAGTAAGTCCACGCGTGTCCACGTCCCTGCAGCTGATGCGGCCGTGAGATCTGAGTGTTTTGGATGTGGAAAAAAACAAAAACACGTCTTAATCCAGCTGCAGTGGCGATTAAATGATGAGTCATGGAGCTTTTTATTTTTCATTCATCTTTGAGTGACAGCAAGGAGGAAACTGGCAGCCATTTTGGCAACTCAGGTTGCAAAATTTCCAGAATCTTTCCTCGGGAACTGTAGTTCAGGAATTTTGAAAAAAAAAAAATACTCCAAATGGGAAACTTTCCATGCCTTGAACGTTTTAAAAAATTGCCCTTAAATAGACATGGGTCACTGAAAGTACTTGAATTTTGTGCAGGAAAGACATGAAGTCGATATTTCGGTAAATGTCTCCAGCCACTGGTGTCCCCTTAAGGGTTCTCATGGCTCCTTTAAGGCCTGTTTTTGAATTTGAACATTGTTTTTCAAGGCCCTTAAAAGTTTTTGAAAATTGACAGAATTTGAATTCTGTGCAAGAAAGAAGTGAAGTCGATATTTCCTTGTCCGTGTATTTGAGGGAATTGGTCCTGGAAAGTACTTGAAAAGTGCTTGAATTTGATGTCAACCAAGGTGTGGGAACCCTGTATAAAGTAAAGTGGTTATTTTAATCCCCATGTTCACATAAAAACAATCATATTTATGGGGATCATTGATCAGAGTTGTGGTTTTCAGATCTCGGGTGGGACCAGGACTCAGGAGGAAAGTGTCCTCAGTTTGTTATTCATGTGTGTGTGTGTGGCTAATGATGCATGGAAAGAAGTAGCAGATATGTAGATACAAGCTGTGTGTGTGTGTGTGTGTGTGTGTGTGTGTGTGTGTGTGTGTGTGGTGCAGAGGAATAAACAGTAATGTAGATGTAAATATTTAGAGATATTCTCACTGTCAGACAAACAGCGCAGGTTTGAACGATGACCAGCAGTGTCATCCTCCTCCTCCTCCTCCTCCTCCTCCACCTCACTCCCCCATACACACACTCCACCCTCCTCACCCTCCTCACCCTCCTCACCCTCACAGAGCAGACGGGACATTCCAGTGCACGTCACTCTGATCTGAAGGCAGCTTCAGATCAGAGTGTTGTTCTTCTGCTGCACACTTAGAAGATTCACCATCATGTTCTATGACTTCATAGCTCCTCCTCCATGTGGGCGGAGTCGTCATGACATGGGTTTTCTACGCGACGCAGAAACACAAACTGAGTGACTTGTAAATCAGTTGTTGTGGAAGTGTCTGAGACCTGCGTTCTCTTGAGCGGCCATCGGGGGCAGCAGTGTTCCATTTGTGGTTGGAACTTGGCACTTTCTGAGGCTGAAACCTTGAAAGTAAAATTGACCTTGTGTTACATACACAGAAACAAATATGTGGAAATTTCCTGGTAAATTTCCAGAATTTAGCTGAGAAATTTTAGGTAGATAGAACAGTTTAACATCATAGATCAAATATCTTACTTCATTTCGTCCTTGGTTTGTACAAATCACCTGTGATGTCATGTGTAGGGGGGCGTGGCTTCAACAGCCAATTGCCACAATGGGCGCGTGGCATCAGTGGAGAGAAAAAAACTAATTAAAAAAAACTTTTAAAAAAGGAAGAACCAGACACAAAGACAGGTTGAGCTGAAAGAAGAAATGGGGGACAGAGAAAGGACAAGAGGGAGGTGAGGTAGAGACAGGAGAGAGAAACCAGGAGTTCACAACCTGAACTTTATTCCCGTTAGTGTCCACAAATTCCTGTAAATTCCCATGAAGATTCACGTGTGACCAAAGACCTGCAGGCAAAAGGAAAGACGGAGGTGTCGATTATCGGCCCAAACACTCACGATATATCGGCTAAAGGTCCAATATCGTGCATCCCAGTGTTATAATGCACTCACTCACTCTCTCACTCGCTCTCTCACTCACTCACTCACTCACTCACTCACTCTCTCACTCACTCCTCACTCACTCACTCACTCATTCACTCTCTCACTCACTCTCTCTCTCACTCTCCACTCACTCCCCTCACTCACTCTCTCACTCCTCTCTCTCCTCACTCCTCTCACTCACTCACTCACTCACTCACTCACTCTCTCTCACTCACTCACTCATTCACTCTCTCTCACTCACTCTCTCACTCACTCACTCTCCCACTCCTCACTCTCTCTCACTCTCTCACTCCTCTCACTCGCTCTCTCACTCACTCACTCACTCACATAGAAGAGCAGAGCCAGGAAGTGAACCCACAACCTTCCAGTTAAAAGACCACTGATCCACCATGGCTCAATCCTCACTCTTTTACTTTTACGTCTAAAACTTAAGAACTTAAGAAGAATAGAATTTTAAATACTTAAGTGACTTAAGTGACTTTAATTCTACCAAAGTGATTTTCTGGTCACATACTTACGTACTTTTATTCTAAAAGTATCACTTTAAGGTACTTTATCTTGTATAATATGGAGTATTCCGTGTTTCCTTCTCTGTCCAACAGGCAGTCGCGAGGCGGCCTTCGTCTACGCCATCTCGTCGGCAGGCGTGGTGTACGCGCTGACGCGCGCCTGCAGCCAGGGCAAGCTGAAGACGTGTCACTGCGACCCGCACAAGCGCGGGCGAGCCAGCGACGAGCGGGGGGACTTCGACTGGGGCGGCTGCAGCGACAACATCAACTACGGCATCAAGTTCGCCAAAGCCTTCATCGACGCCAAAGAGAGGACGGTGCGAGACGCGCGAGCGCTCATGAACCTGCACAACAACCGCTGCGGCAGAACAGTGAGTCCACCAAAGTCCATGCAGACTCTCAACAGCTCCTGTGTGTGTGTGTGTGTGTGATGTTAAAATCACTGATTTCCTCTCTGGACTTTGGTGCGGGAGAGTGAGTGGTTTACTAACGTCAGTTTCCTGTGGGAAAAGTCATATATATATATTCATATGTAAGAATATAAAGATTCTGTTTTTGCGTGTGTGTTCAGGCCGTGAAGCGATTCATGAAGCTGAAGTGTAAATGTCACGGCGTGAGCGGCTCCTGCACGCTGCGCACGTGCTGGATGGCCATGTCGGACTTCAGGAAGACCGGCGACTACCTGAGGAGGAAATACAACGGCGCCATCGAGGTGACGATGAACCAGGACGGGACGGGCTTCGCCGTGGCCAACAAAGCCTTCAGGAAGGCCACCAAGAACGACCTGGTCTACTTCGAGAACTCTCCGGATTATTGCTTACAGGACAAAGCAGCAGGTGAGAGGCGGCGCGTCGTCGTCGCGGTGATGGATCGACCTCGCTGTGTTGTGTGTATGTTCATGCATGACTAGTGTGTGTGTGTGTGTGTGTGTGTGTGTCTCCTCTGTGATGTCTGTGGAAGCTAATATCCTTGTCCCCTGAGGACACAGTGATTCCGTGACCACCTGACCTCTGTCAGCTTCTGTCAACACAACCAAACACACACACACACACACACACACACACTTTATTTGTCTGCAAACCGCAGCAAATGTAAATGTTTCCTCCACGTGAAGACAATCTGAACGCTTCATCACACACAGAGACATTTTGGACAATGCTACACTTCCAACTCTGTGTCCACCTTTCCTGCTCCACCATGCCTGTGTCCCAGTGGACAAAGTGAGGACTTGGTTTGACTTTGGTGTGGAAGACCCTGACCTTTAACCCCATCCAGCACCTTTGGGATGAACTGGAACAGAGATCGTGAGCCAGAACCTGTCTGTCCAAGACGCTGAGGAACCAACTCCACGTTAAAGTGCTGTGAATACGCGATCACTGCTGCTGATATATTAGCATCGTGCAGTTACAGCTACGACTGTTCTCTGCTGAAGAGTCTGGATCACGGACACGTTCAGTCGCTGAACTCCGTCCTCCGTCAGGCGTGATACGATGACTCCGCCCCCTGTTGAGGAGGAGCTGTGAAGTTATGGAAAACAATGCGACTGATACCAAACTGAGCGGAGCTGGAACTGTCTCTCCCTCGCCCCTTGGTCCATCCTCCCCCCTCCTCTTCCTCACCTTAACACTGGAATCCACAGCCTCGGGACAGAAGCAGCTCACCTCTCTGTCTGTGTCTCTCTGTCTGAACTAAGCATAGCTGGAGGGCAGAGTGGGCCTCAGAGTGTGAGAGCCTGTCTGTCTGTCTGTCTGTCACGCTCCACTGTCCATTTAACCCTCACACACACACACACACACACACACACCGCGGCTTCAAAGGGAGCGGTGGCTTGGGAAAGGCACTGCGACTATAGGTCGCTCTACCAACACTGCATAGTTGTGTGTGTGGGTCTGTTGTTGTACCAGCAGCTTGTTGTGACAGTTAGCTGCTCAAACATGGAGCTTCTCACACTGAACACCGGCGCTAATCTCTGTGGGGACGACACACACACACACACACTGGCACAGAGGCTACACGAGGGTTGCACGGCGGGTGCGGTGCCAATCTCAGAAGGCGGGGTCACACCCTGGACACACGGCACTTCCTGCCTGCGACCACACGGCGCTCACAGATGAGTCTGGTTGCTTTTTCTCGACAGAGCTCCCCCTACAGTTTCACATGTTTTTACGACACCACCGCAAACATTCATCCATCCGTGTCCGCGTCGGTCGACGTCTGTTTTTCATGCTTCTGTATTTTCACTCTGGCCGTGATTCTGAGGATAGGTTTCCACTAACAGACAGTAGGGGGCAGTAGAGACAGAGACTAAGACATTGAACCATCTCAATGAATGTGAAGCTGTTGAATTCTGCTTGAAGTGGTTTAAAAAGCAATCTTTAACTGTTGACCGTCAACGTGAAACTGTTGTGTTTTTGTGCTCTGGCGCAGGTTCTCTGGGAACAGCCGGGCGCGTCTGCAACAAGACGTCGCGCGGCACCGACGGCTGCGAGGTCATGTGCTGTGGGCGGGGCTACGACACCACGCGAGTCAAGCAGATCACCAAGTGCGAGTGCAAGTTCAAGTGGTGCTGCGCCGTGGAGTGCAAGGACTGCGAGGAGGCGGTGGACGTGCACACGTGCAAGGCGCCCAAACGAGCCGAATGGCTGGACCAGACCTGAGGACACGCCCCCCACCACATGCAAAGCAGCCCCGCCCCTCCCCTTTGCAGGACGTCCTGTAGAAACATGGCATTCTGGGAAAGTTTGTCCGAAAAGTGCGCTGCGTCCGGTTCATCGTTGCATGGCTTGTCTCCTCGTCTCTGTGAAAGCACTAGAATCCAATACCCGTCAATATGAATTATTACCCATAGTCCCTGTGTGTGAACGGCCCGCGAGACTGAAGCGCTGGGATCTGACGACGGAAAAGCAGCGAGAACCAGTGAAAGCTGAGCGGAACGCTGCGGCTCCGGACGGATGGGGCTTTTCTGTGGCGCGCGGTCGGGAGTTTGCTGCTTTTGTGACGCTTTAACAGACACATGTTACATGAACTGAGCCTTCAAACATATCCAGTATTATTACAACAACATCATTTACTCACATAGTTTCTTTATCCTCGTGGGGGAAAATACGCTTGTTTTTTTTGTTCTTTTTAAATTTGACCCAAAACAGTATTCACTCGGACTTTGGGGAGAAGCTTTGCGAGTGCACTTTGAGAAGTGGACGTCCGGGAGTCCGGACGCGGGACAACCGGAGGACATGGAGACAGATGAGTAAATGCACGGATGCATTATGCAACTGTAAAAAAACAAAAAAAGTGATTTATTTAAAATGTTTAAGTGTTTCATTCCTCGCCCGCGGACGAGGCTGCACTACATGAGAGAGAGAGAGGGAGGGAGGGAGGGAGGGAGCGAGGGAGGAGTAACCTGTAACCACGTACGTTAGTTTTCAGCATGTTTAAGTCCTGGATGATTCACTCAGTCACACGTAACCACAACATCAGACAGATGTCACTTCTCTGCTCTCCAGCTTGCTTGTATAACAATGTGTATATTAACCTCATCTAAACAGAAGTTCAAATGAAATATATGGTGCATTAGTACGACACTGGGATCTTTGTTTTCTTCTTCCAACACACAGGAGCCGCTCACTCATCAAATCATGGTCTGCTGACCTCCTCTATAGGCTGAATGTTGCATATTCCATCTTTAATCCTCGCAGAGTGACGCTGTGACGAGGCGTGTGTCGTCTGCATAGAGAGAAATCGTCATAAAAAGCTGGGAAATGAGTGTAAAGGGAGGGAACGACAACAACATATGATTATTATTATTATTATTATTTCTTTGGACTTTTCAGTGTTTTTTTAACCACGAGTGAATGTGGTGATTGGTGGTTTACACGTTTGACTCAAAGCGACGCGGAAGGAACTTAAAACGTGAATCAGAGAGACTTGACTGTGGAATTGGAAAACTGTGATTTTCAGGTGGTTGAACGAGTCACCTGACCACGACACACAAAAACACACACTAATCAATGTTGGCTTCAGTCTGCGATATCTTAGGAACATGTCCGTTACGTCATGTCACTGTTAAACAGTGTACTTTGTAAACCACTC
The DNA here is from genome assembly GCF_019176455.1 of Solea senegalensis. Lineage (NCBI taxonomy): Eukaryota > Metazoa > Chordata > Actinopteri > Pleuronectiformes > Soleidae > Solea > Solea senegalensis. Next base: position 25,047,612 of record NC_058031.1, read on the forward strand.
ACAGGGATTTCAGCTGCTGCCTCGTGTGGTCACTTTGTGTCACTGAGGTCATTCTGAATGACCTCAGTGACACAAAGTGACCACGAGGCAGAGGAGCGGCAGCTGTTTCCAGTCTTGTTATTCATGTGTGTGTCCCTGTCGGCCGCAGATGTTGAAGCTTCACTCAATATGTTGTGCAGCTGTAGGTGAAGAGCACACACACACACACACACACACACACACTCTGCAGCAGAGATAAGACAATGAGTGGGGTGTGTTCTATCAGTGAGGGGCGGGGCGGGGGGTGGGGGGGTGTTTGATTAAAGGTCCGACCAAGCCCCCATGTGGAATTCCAGGTGGTTCCCGGGCTGACGACTTGACGGCTGTAATTACCCGCGGCTGTTGATAGCCGGTGATTGGACGCGGCCGTGCCACAGAGGAGCCAGTGTGAGCTCCTGCTGGGACCACGTTTAATCAAAGGCTCCTTGGCCGACTTATCAAAGGGGAATAGCTTCCCCGTAATCTCCTCTGCCTCCACTCGTCCTGCTCACTCCCTCGTTTATTCCACAGACTCCTGACGAGACACAGAGCTCAACACATTCAACTCGAAAACTCCGCGGGGACATTTGGATCGTGCTGGCTTCTTGCTGTCGATTTGTTTGGAATCAACCTTTAAAACTTGGAGAGAGCGAGGGGGAGACTGACTCACAAGCTCCTCCCCTTCCCTGTTCCCCCTCCCCCTTCCAAACACCTGTTTCTAACTGTCTAGAACCGGTGAAGAACAGAGAAAGGAACGTTTGGATGTTTCAAAACAGGATGATGATGATGTGTGAGCGTCAGGAGGCTTTCAGCAGCTCCCACATTTACACTTTATAGATGGATGGATGGATGGATGGATGGATAGATAGATAGATAGATAGATAGATAGATAGATAGATAGATAGATAGAAAGATAGAAAGATAGATAGATAGATAGATAGATAGATAGATAGATAGATAGAAAGATAGATAGATAGATAGATAGATAGATAGATAGATAGATAGATAGAAAGAAAGATAGATAGATAGATAGATAGATTTTTGACCTGAGATAAATGTAAATTAAATGTGTAGAGAAATCAAAGAAATGAAACGAAACATATGAAGCAAAATTAAACATTTGCAAAGAATTTAAATATGTACAGAGAAATTAGAAATAAGCAGGAGCTTACATTATTTTAAAGTGCTTTACAGTAAAAAAGAAAGACAAAATACACAAGCAGCAGCAGCAGCAACAGCATTAAATCTTTTAAATAGAGAAACTTAAAAGAAGTCATTTTAATTTTGTGACAGAAAATCTTGATTTCTAACTCCAAAAACACAAAAGCTCTTAGTATACTCATTAGTTTACGATGTAACCAAAGAACTCACATTAAAAACAAGTCCAAATGTCTTATGTCGTGGTTCATTTTTGGTGTGGGACAGATAAGATAAGCTTTATTGTCCCTCATGAGACCATTCTAAAGACGAGTCTCAGTGTCCTGCTGCTGGATGAAGTCAAATCTACAAATCTTTACAACAGGAAACTGACATTTGTAAACCGCTCACTCTCCCACACCAAAGTCCAGAGGGCAAATCTGTGGAGTCACAGGAGCTGCTGGTCCTCTGCTGCCTCGTGTGGTCACTTTGTGTCACTAAAATAAATCTGAACAAAGGATTTTAAATGTCTCCTGTGTGTGTGAGATGTTAAAATCACTGGTTTTCTTTTGGTGCAGGAGAGTGAGTGTTTTACAGGCTTCTGCTGAATTTCTGAACTTTCTGAGACAGAAGTGAAAAAGAAGCAGACGTGAGGAGGAAGCGGGCGAGTGAAACGTGTATAGTGTTACTTGGACCTGGCGGGCATGTTTATCAGCAGATCTTAATCTGAGCAGAAAGAACCATGTTACCCTCAATTCATCATCGTTACTCGCCCCACCTGCCACATCTCTGACTGCTCCTCCCCCCTCCTCCCCCCTCCCCCCGCTCCGTGCCTCTGGTGCAGCCCTCCAACGTTTACCCCGGCAGTAACAGTCACGTTGGGGTGGTCCGGGGCAGTTTGGCACATATTCACATGCATGTACCTGCAGGCGAGGACACGACGCCCAGTCTCCTCCTCCTCCTCCCCCACCAGCACCTCCTGAACTCACCCATCACCTGTCTGCTGAGACACTCAGTGTGTGTGTGTGTGTGTGCTGCGTTTAGACCTCAGGGCGAGTAGAACCTGGGATTCTGGTGAGGTCAGAGGTCAGAGGGAACGTTTCCATGGTCTGTTCTGGTCCCAGAAAACAAACACGAGCAGGGAATCATTTTATTTACTTATTGACAAGCGTCGGACTCACTCACACACACACACACACACGCACACACACACACACCGTCTGAAGAAGAAAAACTATTATTTACATCATTCTTTGTTTTATAATATCTCTCAAAAAAACAAAAGAACTTGTTGAAATGAAGCGTCTGACTCCGCTCCACTAGGTGGCACTATTTTGTATCTTATTCCCGGATTAAGTTTAGCATCAACAATCGCAATATATTTAGAAAGAAAAACTGTTTGTTTTTATAATGTCTTTTTAAAAAAGGGCTGTTTTTTTGTACTTTTTTGATTTTGTGTTTGAGTTGTGAGCGCAGGAGGAGCGCGTTCTTCCGTCTCGCCATTAGATGGCACTCATTCTTTCATTCTGACACACACACACGGACACACACTGAGTCACAGGCAGCCACGAGCATCAGGGTCAAAGGTCAGACTCTTCACTGTACGAGTTGCGGGCCGCGATGTGACGAGGTGTGCGTGTGTGTCAGTGTGTGTCAGTGTGTGTGTGTGTGTGTGTGTGACACTGTGAGTGTGTTTATCTGCCTCCCTGTGTGGGAATTTACAGACACACCTCGCAAGGCACAAACAACGGTGACCTGGAAAAATAGTCCAAATTCCACCAACATACCAGGGAATGTAATACACACACACACACACAGACACACACAGACACACACACACACGGACAGAGGTGTGGGAAACAGCAGAGATACAGGGTCAGGGTCAAACAGTGTCGGCCTCACACACATAGATACCAGTGAGTGATACCAGCTGACACACACTGATGCTAACACTAACAGTGATAGCATCCCTGAGTGACACTGATCGATAGAAGTGAGTCGTCTCACACACACACACACACACACACGCTGAGTCACATGACACGTGGTCAGAGCTGAACAGATCTGTGACTCTTTAAGTCGACGACATGTTCCCGTCTTTATCTCACTGTCTCAAGTTTGTAAACCACTCACTCTCCTGCACCAAAGTCCAGAGAGAGAAAATCAGATTTTAACATCACACACACACACACACACACACACTGCTGCCTCCATCACTTTCACTGGTTGAAAGTCTCCAGATAAAAACAGAGTCAAACGTGAAAGTGTGGGAAAGTTCAATTAGGCTCGATTGAATGATCTCTGTCGTCAGAGCATAAACACAGAGGAGATTCCTGTGCTGTTGTTTTCGTTACGGCAGCACTTTATTGTAAAATCTGCAGTGATATTGTTCCCGTGGCAGCTCCGTGTAAATGTTTTTACGAGCCGTGTTCTTCCATGTCACGCCGGCGTCGCGTTGTGTTTACCACTGTTTACGGAGCGACTGAGGCTACTGTGCCGCGTCCTCGCCGAGGACACAGAGGAGGACGCAGACAGAGACGGACAACGTCACAGTGGAAACTTTTCACGGGAATAAAGTGTCTTACTTTTGTCTCTCAGGAGCAGAACGTTTGGCTTGTAGTTAAACGGCTCACTCTCCCACACCAAAGTTTAACATCACACACACAGGAGCTGTTGATCCACTGCTGCCTCCGTCACTAACTTCTTATTTTGTCGCTTCAGTGACACAGAGTGACCACACGAGGCAGCAGAGGACCAGCAGCTAAAATGATGACGAGGCTGGCTCTCGCTGCCAGTTCCACGCGTGACGTGTAACAGCGATTTAACCGCGTGTGCACGGTGGAGATGAGGTCAGCGCGCACACACAGCGTACATACATGTGCACCATGCTTTCATAAACACATACGCGTCGACACACGTCCCATGTGGGATCTTTACAGTAACACCGAGGAGGAGGAGGAGGAGGAGGAGGAGGAGGATGCAGCAGCGCGGCGAGCTCTGTCCTCTGTGGCAGTGACACACTGAGGATCATTCAAACACCAGCGTCCCTGCAGGCGCTCAGGGGTTTCCCTCTCTGATCACTGTGTGTGTGTGTGTGTGTGTATGTGTGTCCAGGTATTACTAATGTTGTGGGGACCTAAACCTGTTTACACAGTCACATTATGGGGACTTGTCTTCCTTGTGGGGACAAAAAGCAAGTCCCCATAACGTAAATTACTACATTTTAAGGTGAAGGTATCTTTTAAGGTTAGGCTGAGATTGAGATTAGGGTTAGGGTTAGGGTTAGGATTAGGATTAGGCCAGTAGTAATTGTGGTTAGGGTTAGAGTAAGTCTCCAGGAAATGAATGTAAGTCAATGCAATGTCCCCTCATGTCATGAATGTCGAACATGCATGTGTGTGTGTGTGTCCACCTCCGCTACACTAGGTGGCGATATGCCATTTTTCAGCGTGCCAGTGTCAGACAGTTTTTGATTAAGCTGGTGTGTCTTCTTCTTCTTCTTCCAGCTTCGATTATTTCCAGGTCAAAGGTTCAATTATTATTAAATCCAGCAGAAGGTAAACGTTGAATAATATTAATAATAATAGTAGTTTTAAATTATACTCTGAATGAGAAGAAGAACAACAATTCCCTGAAATAAGGCTTAAAAAAAAGTCACAGATTAAATTCAGATCATTTAAGGAAAGAGAGACTTTCTTCATTGATGCCTGGAACATTCCAGGCTGAACTTGGCCAGATTTATGAGCTAGTTTGAAATATTCTAGTCAGGCAGATTATTTTTGCTAAATAAATGTAAGAATATTTGTCTTATTTCTGAAAATATTAAACACTGAATAATTCAACTCTAATAGATTTGAATTATACTCGATTTCTTTTAATATAAAATTAGATTAACTTTGAATCGTGCAAAATTTGCTTTGCCAATTTTTTAACTTTCGACAATAAATAAGAACAGTTTCACAGAAATTAGGCTTATTTTTGATTATATTATATTATATATAATAAGAAAATCTTAATTAAAGAAAGAACGACTGATTTTAAGTCAAACTTTCTTCATTTTTGCTCAGTTTTGTCACATTTCATCCTGACAGTGATTAAATTTACCTGGTAGTTTAAAATATTAAAGTGTTTTAGTGCAACTTTGAGGAATTCATTCAAGAACAATTCAATCCGACTAACGTGTTTGTGTGTTTTTCAGTCGGTTTTCTAACATCATGTCGCAGTAACGCGGTCAGTTTCTGTAAACTGTGCACTGTGTGTCAGGCTGGCTCTCAGCAGCAGGGGGCGCTCACACTGACACACACGTGTGTGAGGACGGTGCTGTTTTCTGCTCTGAGCGCCGTCTCCGTCCCGTGTGTCGGAGCACGAGGGGAAAGTCTATCGAAGCGTAAACAACCGTCCGATGTGTTTATCGCACATGAGAACGTGCGGCAACAGCTGTTTACTTCAGCGAGAGCCGGAGACTCTGCACACAACAACTGCTGCTGCTGCTGCTGCTGCTGCTCCTACTGCTGCTGCTGCTGCTGCTGCTGCTGCTGCTGCTGCTGCTGCCCTCCTGCTGCTGCTGCTGCCCTGCTGCTGCTGCTGCTGCTGCTGCTGCTGCCGCTGCTGCTGCTGTGCTGCTGCCTGATGCTGCTGCTCCCTGCTGCTGCTGCTGCTGCTGCTCCTGCTCCTGCTGCTCCTGCTGCTGCTGCTCAGATGTAATCCATGCAAATAAATCAACAAACATGTCTCCACTTCACAACAACACACTGTTCCTGACAAAAACCACAAACAAAAACACACATAAACTCTCCGTCACAGTCACTCAACATGATAAGAACGATATTTGTTCCTTTTATTTTTGAGCCACAGATAAAACGAGAGCGTGCAGCTGAGCGTGAGCTCCTCGCTCCAACGACAAATAAATAAAATTCCCCCCGTTTTTTGTCTCCGAGCTCGTGGTGACGCACTTCATCTGCCTCTAACATTAAGTATTTACGTTAGCGCGTCGTCACTGTCAACACTGTTTGTGTGTCTTGGCCAAATGTTTATGTGAATCAAAAATTCTCTGGAATAGAACCTTTAATTCTGACTTTATTCATGTTTCCACACATTCACTCCCCCGTGAATCTGAAGGCAGAGACTTAGCAAAGAGATTTCTTCAGTCACTTAAAGTCTGCGTTGTCTTAAGAACACGTTCACGTCTTTATCTCACTGCGAGACAGACTTTTCCAACAGGAAACTGAGGTCTGTAAACCACTCACTCTCACCCACCAAAGCCCATAGAGAAAAACAGTGATTTTAACATCGCAGCACACAGGAGTTGCAGTGACGGGTCATTTCTCTTAAAACAAGAACATTTGAATGAATTAAAAGCAGACATAGACCGGAAGCTCCACTTAACGCTGCGTTTGTGTGTGTATCTGCGTCATTACCTCGTTTATGAAACCCTAAAGTTTCAGAACAAACAGTTCAGCCACTGCTGAGAAAATAGTGTTGTATTGTTTTCCTGGGCTCTGTGAAGCGGATCGGCACTTCCGTATGTTGATGATGTCATCAGTAATCCTCACCGCTCCTCTCACCACCGTAGCGCCTCCTGGTGCGGGCACTAGTCCGGGCACATCCTGTTGCGTACATTCAACCGCAGAAGAAGAAGAACTACTCTCGTTGTAGCTACTGAGATGCAGAGCATCCACTGTGCCAGAGGGGGAGCTGTGTATCTGAGAGCTGGCCTATCTATTACATCACTTCCAGGTACCTGGCCAATCACAGGACAGTGGGAAAGCTCTCGTTGGCTGGCCAATCACAACACAGTCCCCATTCTGGGGGTGTGGTTTTGGTCTGAAACAGCGCGGCTGACGAGAGCGTCAGTGAGGAGATATTTTGATCGGCTCGTTTGCAGCGATTAGGAGGTTTTTAACCATGAAAACAAGTTAATATATGTAAGTAGACCTCCATAACTAACATATATATGTGACCGTGAAAACAAGTTAATATATGTAAGTAGACCTCCCATAACTAACATATATATGTGACCTTGAAAACAAGTTAATATATGTAAGTAGACCTCCATAACTAACATATATATGTGACCATGAAAACAAGTTAATATATGTAAGTAGACCTCCATAACAAACATATATGTGACCATGAAAACAAGTTAATATATGTAAGTAGACCTCCATAACTAACATATATGTGACCATGAAAACAAGTTAATATATGTAAGTAGACCTCCATAACTAACATACAGTATGTGACCATGTTAACAAGTTAATATATGTAAGTAGACCTCCATAACTAACATATATATGTGACCTGAAAACAAGTTAATATATGTAAGTAGACCTCCATAACTAACATATATATGTGACCATGAAAACAAGTTAATATATGTAAGTAGACTTACATAACTAACATATATATGTGACTATGAAAACAAGTTAATATATGTAAGTAGACCTCCATAACTAACATATATGTGACCATGAAAACAGGTTAATATATGTAAGTAGTATGTAAGTAAGTAGTAAGTAATATATGTAAACACTTTAAAAATCAAAGTCCAAAAAAAACCCCAAAAACCTGAAACACAAACAGGAAGTGGGCGTCTACTTCCTGCCATGCAGAAACATCTTTGCTTCCTTCTGCAGTCTGTGTGACCGTGAAAACAAGTTAATATATGTAAGTAGACCTCCATAACTAACATATATATGTGACCATGAAAACAAGTTAATATATGTAAGTAGACCTCCATAACTAACATATATATGTGACCATGAAAACAAGTTAATATATGTAAGTAGACCTCCATAACTAACATATATATGAGCATGAAAACAAGTTAATATATGTAAGTAGTCCTCCATAACTAACATATATGTGTGATACAAGCATTCCATGTCACCTTTAAGAATATTTGGCTTAATCTAAATCTCACACACTGGACCTTTAAGTGTGGTTTTGGTATCAGCTTACATATCAGCTTGGTCACAGCATCTTCATCCATGTGGACGATATCACGGGACGGGCGAGAGACCGAGTCCGTGGTGGGGGTGGGGGAGAGAGAGAGACACACACAGACAGACAGACAGAGGTGTCTGTGTGGACGAGTGTGTGTCGCTCACGTCTGTCTGGAGATAAAAACCACTTGAACCAGCTCAGTGTAACACTTCACAATCACTGTGTGTGTCACCTGTCCTCACAGAGAGGCTCAGCATCTTTAAAGGCATAGTTCGTGGTGTTTTTAAGTGTGCTTATATCACTGTATTTTCCTCATCGTGTTCTGTTGAAGAAGAAGCTGAAACGTATGAGAAAGATCACCGAGCAGAAGCTCAGTTGAAGCGCCCCCTGGTGGCCCCATGTCTTAGGCTTCACTTCTCTATGGGCTTTGGTGTGGGAGAGTGATGGTGGTTTATAAACTTCAGTTTCCTGTTGGAAAAGTCTGTCTGACAGTGAGATGATCATGACGTGATCATGTGACGTAGAGATCTTAGACTTAAACTGACATGGATTTTATTCGCTGGTCTTTTGTTAAGAGGCTAAAATGAGTTCATTCTTGTGTTCCTCTGCTTGCAGCCATGTTTTCATTGAGAGTGAAGGTCTGTGTCTGAGGGCGGCGCTCACTGCACAGTGTGTGTGTGTGTGTGTGTGTGAGTGAGACAAAGACAGATTGGGTGTCTGAGAGGACAGATAGCCCGAAAGACAAGCTCCACTCACTCATTGAGTGAGATAAAGATGTAACAGACACACACACACACACACACACAGCAGCCGTGCTGAGAAGCAGGCGTGGATAAGAAGTGCAGTGTTGGTTTTCTGCAGGTTAACCTGCAGATTCATCACAAATTTCAAACAAACAGATTAGAAGACGACTGTTGTGGTTTTCAAACCGATGTACGGGATTTGTCTGTGTATACACTCGGCCGTGCTGTGAGATTCACAAGGCTGTGTGTGTGTGTGTGTGTGTGAGGCTGTCTGACACCGTCTTCCCCACTGATTTCAAAACGTCATACACAAGGACCCGCTTTTTTAAAAGATTTTAAATTTACAGCCATATGTGTATTGTATCTGTTTTGGGGACCCTAAAACAACAAACCACTGATCTACACCAGTACAGGGAACAGTTTTATGTCCATTTTATTTACACTCCCTCATGTCTAACGTAACATAAACGTAATAAAAACAATAATAATTTTAATATGAGATTTTAATATAGAATTTTGCTCTTGTTGAAAACATGTTGACATCTTTATCTCACTGTCATCAGGGATTCAGAACACGCCATTGTCATTTTATGACTTAATATGACACATTTCTCAAAGAGAAACCAAAGTCCAGAGACAAAAATAAGACATTTGATGTTAGTGTGTGTGATGTTTAAATCACTGATTTTCTCTATGAGGTTTGGTGTGGGAGAGCGAGTGGTTTACAAACTTCAGTTTAAAGAACGTCATTTGCAGTTTTAATAAACAATGTTGATGACTGACATGTGATGTGTGAGTGTGTGGCAAACAACGACCGAGCGTGACTAACGTTACTGTTCTCTCTTCTCCTATGGAGGGACAAGACCTGGTCCTAGTGAGGCAGAACCTCATTTCTGAAGAACTGGTTAAGTAAGATTTGAACTGTGGTTATGTTAACGTTAGGGTTAGTCATTAACTGGTTGTGGTTTTGGTTACTTTGTTCAGGGCTATGTGTGTGTGTGTGAGTTTCCGGGTGACCTCAGTGGCCTGGGCGGCCTCTCTCTATTACAGCAGGGCAGTGTGTGTGTGTGTGTGTGTGTGTGTATGGGGGGGCTATTAGACCATCAGAAAGTGGGAGCATCCCCTCTCGCCATGGTGATAAGATCAAGGCATTCCGACAGCCTGAGCGGTCATTACCCTGCTCTCTAGCCCATAATGTCCCTCCATTAAAATGTCCTGTTGCCGTGGCAACGCAGCTGTGGCCATTTAAGTCATCCCTGCGCCGTTTGTGATGTCTTCTCTGGGTCACTGACACACACACGAATGCGGGAACAACCACTCTCTGCTCACGGCCGCCAGGACACGACAGGACAGCAAGATGGCCGCTCACGCTGAGTCATCGTCCGTCCAGTGTGGTGTGGAGAGGAGTGATGTTACAGTGAGACGACCAGGAAGGGCTGAGTCACACACACACACACACACACACACACACACACACACACACACACACACACACACACACAGATAGGAGGCTGATATAAACACACACAGGAACAGACACATGTTCGGCGCACTAACACTGGTCAGAATAAACAAACACCTCACACACACAAACTGACCAGTACAATAGTTCAGTTGTTTTTCTTTAAGTATGTCAACAAAAACTGATTTTAGCCTCCTAACACATGACTCATCAAATAAAATCTCCACAAACTCAAGTCTATGATTTCTTTAAGAACGTGTTCCCGTCTTTATCTCACTGTTAGACAGACTGCAGGAAACAGTTTGTAAACCACTCACTCTCCCACACCAAAGCCCATAGAGAAAATCAGTGATTTTTTAATGACTTAACATCACACACACAGGAGTTGTTGATCCACTGCTGCCTCCATCACTAAGTTCAAGCAGGTTAACTAAGTGACACAAAATGACCACACAAGGCAGCAGTAGACCAGCCGCTCCTGTGTACATGCAAGGTAAATTTGGTGTGGGAGAGTGAGTGGTTATCAAAGTGTGTGTGTGTGTGTATATATATATATATATATATATATATATATATATATATATATATATATATATATATATGTATGTATATATATATATATATATATATGTATACAAACACCATAATCTCTTTGTAAAAGCAAGCATTTATAAATGTGTCCCAGAAGTATAAATAAAAGAAATAGAATAAGAATAAATAAATAAAATGTGTAATACTACGTTTAAATAACCATCACTTCCATATATAATATGATACAGTCACTCTGAGCTCACAGACAGACTGACTCACAGTTGGTCTTAAAATAGAAACTAGTGAGTGAGGAGATCAGATTAAATCAAACTGATGGAGCAGAGACTGAGTAAAATGTTAGCCTGTGCTTCCCCCTGGTGGCAAACGTTTAAAATACAGGCGAAACAGCTACAGAGGCCGTTTCTCAATATCCATACTTGTGCGTACTCCCGTACTTGTGAAAACGTCATCAGCCTCAGTCCCAGTTCTGTTCCACTTCTCAAGTAAGCGAACAGCGAGGACGGTTCTGAAAGGATCCGCTGGCTCAGACGTCGCTGTCATTAGATGCTCGGTGTGATCCATAGATTTGTTGTTGACGTGTTATTTTGTTTTTAATGGAAACGTTTTGACCTGACAGTTTGAAAGTTTTATTAGTAATGTTGTATTTATTTTAACCTGGGATTTTAGATTTATATTAAAGTTGCACGGTCATTGTAACTTTATTTAAATATATGTACTTATTAGATATGTAGGGATTTGTACACATTATATATTTATAGAGTAGTATATATGTATAAATATACCGTATATATACTACTCTACAATGCTGTAATATATCTATTTTCCACATTGTATTATTTGTATTGTATATTTTAATATTAAATGTATATTAAAACATTAAAAATATTAACAATATATATGCATTTATTAAAAGTATTTCATATGTTCATTCATCAACACCGTAGGTGGCGGTAATGAGGCTACAGCACTTGGCGCCAGCCACCATTCAAACAGCAGAACAATACATACTTGCTTAATTGAGTATTGAGAAACAGCCACATACTTGTGTACTCCTGTACTTGTCAAGTATATACTCCCAGCGTACTTCCCAAGTAAGCAAGAGCATACTTGCTTACTTGAGTATTGAGAAACGGCCATATAGAGATAGATCGATCTGTAAAACATTCCATTCCATAAACCTTCCTTTCCGGCACTTTGAATGCAACACGGTGACGGATTTATCGCACCTAGCGGTGTGAGTGCTGTGAATTACGAGCTCAATCACAGTACGTGAACGCAACGTGAGTTCTGATTGGCTGCTGTTCACAGCCAAACGGAATCGAGCTCGGGAAAAAAAAAAGAAGAAAAGAAGAAGTAGTCGAAGAAGAAGAAGACGAGAAGGAGGAGGGACAGTGGAGCCAGTCAGAGCGGGGACAGGAAGCGGAAACTGAACAAAAACGACTTTTTAATTTTAATAAATGAAAGAAAAACACCTCCAAATAGTGTAAAAGAGAAAAGCTTCGCCTATGCGCAGAGGTTCGTTGCTCTCGTTCTTCTCCTCTGTATTATATCTATTGTATTGTAGTGAGCTAGGTTAGCCTGTTAGCTTAGCAGGACACATTGTGTATGTGCGCGCGCAGGAGTGAACACCATAAACAGAGACGGAGCTTCAGAGGACAACTTTACTCCAACTCTGTACAACCACGAAAAAACAAAAAAAAACCGGACATTACAAAACAAACATACAAACAAACCAGGAAGTGTGAATGAGCTTCGCTGCTAGCATCCTACTAGCTCCGCGCATTGATTGTTAATTGTGCTGCTGCTCAGAGCGGGACAGAGGACAGTGTCGGACATGATTCCAGACAAAGTCCCGCAGGAGGACGTCTTCCACGGGTCCGAGGACCTGAAGAAGACGGCCCACGTCTGCAGCTTCGATAAATACAAGGAGCTCTACATGAAGTCCGTGGAGAGTCCAGACGGTAAGACACAGGTGTTCCACCTGCAATTCACCTGTTTGTCTGTCTGTGTCCCCCTGTGCCAATCTCAGCTGACATGGGGCGAAACACGGGGTCAAACTTAGGACAGTTCACCAGTTCCATCACTGAGACACTGTCACCCTGCAAATGATGATGTTCTCAAATGTCTTGTTTTTGTCCACAAACCAAAATTATTCAGTTTTAATCATTTCTTTTTTGTATATGGAGCAAATGAACCAGAAAATATTCACATTTAAGAAGCTGAGAAATCAAACAAACTGGCTTTAATTTATTGATTGTAAAAAAAAATGTATGGATTCACAGAAATAGATTCATTTAGTAGTAATCAATTAATCGTTGCATCTCTACTCCATATAAGAACAAATCATTAAACACTGAATCATTTTGGTTTATGGTCCAAACAAGACACTGGAGAACATTGTCGTTTCCAGGTTTGACAAACATTTATCAATTTTTTTGGTTGGTCCTAATTTTTTGAGGTGTCTATAGGCTTTCGGACCAAAGTAATTGAACGTCACAGCAAATCAGGAAGCTTGACCCCAGGGTCGCTGAGTTGGTTTTATTTTTACCTTGAATGAAGGGATTTATTTATTAACGGACAGTTTATTAAGACTATCAAAGTTTATGGGCTCTGTCAGAAAGTCAGTACATATCAAGTTTAATCTGTTACATTACATTACATTACATTACATGTCATTTAGCAGACGCTTTTATCCAAAGCGACTTACAATGGAATTGAGTACAGTCAGCGAGGGGTGGAATCGAACTCGCGACCATTGCGACCATGATGTTTTTCGCACATAGGGTACCGGTCTTAACCACTGAGCCACTCAACTCTGCAAATATCCACTCAACAAATATCTGTAACTCTGTTACAGATATTTGAATGGTGTCTTTTGTCTGTTTCATTTGTTTTAAATCATTTTAAATTTTGAAATGTAAGACATGGTGAATATCCCTTTATTTGGCAGGTCAAGACTAGACAGTAGAAGTTGAGGGCTGCAACTAATGATTATTTTCATTATGTTGATTATTGATCTCGATGAATCAATGAGTTCTTGGTCCATAAAATATTGATCAAGGTTTGTCAAACTTGGAAATGACCCTCAAATTCTCAAATGTCTTGTTACATAAAATGTCCAAAAGGTTTATATTCAACAAAAACACCATTGGGTATTTGAATAGTATTTTATTTTTATGTACTAGTCGTGAATGTGCAGCACCTTTTAGGTCACCTTTGTCAATCTGTGACTGGACACATTTATGAAAACATGAATTGCATCCTGCAGAATTCTGGGAAGACATTGCCAAAGACTTTTACTGGAAGACCAAACACACGGGTCCGTTCCTCGACTACAACTTTGATGTGACCAAAGGGGAAATCTACATCAAGTGTATGGAAGGAGCCTCCACCAACATCTGCTACAACCTTTTGGACCATAACGTCCACGAGAAGAAGCTCGGGGAGAAAGTGGCCTTCTACTGGTCAGTACCAGACTCTCATGTCCACTGCAACAGTTTTATCACAGTGTTTTTCCTGTTTTAAGAACTTTGGAGGTGATCAGAGCAGGCACTCACTCACTCACAGCTCAGATATCACGCTGGAAGTGATTCTGAAGGTCAGACCTTTATCGTCGTGCCAGTTATTCTGTGAATGTAGCTCTCCTCGTCCATCAGTGCTAAACTGGGTCACAGAGACCTGACAGATAGACAGCCTTTCTCAGCAATATACACACACACACACACAAACACAGAGGCAGGATAACTGAACCACTTCAGTTAATGAAATGGCTCCTCCCTGCTGCACAAAGAAGGAAGTTTTGCAAACGTAAATCATTATGAAGAATTCGTTTTTGGCTGGAACCCAGAGGAAGAGGGTGTGTGTGTGTGTGTAACTGTAATTTTGTCCAAGTTTGTGAAAAGCTGACATTTAGTGACTTTTTATTACATTTAATCATGTCACAAACCGAAGTGTGTAAACCTCACACTCTCCCTCACCAAAGTCCATAGAGAAAACCAGTGATTTTAACATCAGAGCACACAGTGATGGAGGCAGCAGTGGATCAACAACTCCTAAGTTCCAATGACTTCAGTGACTGAAGTGTTTGAAGTCTTCTGTTCAGATTGACCTCAGTGAAACAGGACAAGTGGCCACACGAGGCAGCAGTAGACCAGCAGCTCCTGTGTCCCCGTGAGCTAAAATCACTGATTTTCTCTATGGACTCTGGTGTGGGAGAGTGTGTGGTTTACAATCTTCAGTTTCCTGTTGGAAAAGTCTGTCTAACAATGAGAAAAGACGTCGATTTATTTTTTTTTGCAGAGATTTTTGTTCAGCACTGATAATGACTGTTCCTTAAACTCTTCTTATTTGCCGATTTTTTTTTTTTCTGTCTTAACAACATGAAGAAAAGCCTCTTGCCTGCACCGTTATTAAGAAATGTCACAATATTTATGACCCAACCCTCGTCGTCCTCCTCCTCCGCCTCAAAGCCAACCACACAAAATTTAAATGTTTCTTCTCTGACTCAGTTGCAGCTTTATTGCACACAGTCAATCTTTGATATTTATACACTGGGTTTGGGACACAGCTTCAGCCCCTGCCCGAGTCTCCTCTCTGTCTCTGTCAGTGGTGTCTTCCAGACTGAGGACTGTGATGCTGACACAGAGAGAGAGTGAGAGAGGGGGAGGGGCAGGAGGACAGCGTCCATTTACAGGAACATTTAATTATCTGCAGAGGCAGACCTGTCACAGCTAATCCACTTCTCCGTCCACTCTCAAGATAAGGTTGTTAATTTAATGCTGGTACTCCAGCAGATTGGCTGTGTGTGTGTGTGTGTGTGTGTTGTGACATTGAACGATGCATTGGCAAACACACAGTTTCTCAATCGCCCCGGGACGGTGGGTCTGTTGTGAAAATGGGGAAAGTTGAAACGAGTCATATTTCACAACCACTGTTGCAAAATTCCAGGGATTTCTCAAAATAGGAAAACAGCAATCACAGGTGCATGGCTGAGGCCCCGCCCCCCCTACATGCGCGGTCACATGACCTAAAAATCTGAACTATTGAAGCCACACATTTGAGCTGGAATATAATGCTGTTTCTTCTGCTGCCCCCTGCTGGATACTTTTCTGTAACCATACAAGAATGTACGGTTAGCTGTTAAATATTTTCTAAACTATTCCTTTTGTTTATCT
This sequence comes from Solea senegalensis, assembly GCF_019176455.1. Lineage (NCBI taxonomy): Eukaryota > Metazoa > Chordata > Actinopteri > Pleuronectiformes > Soleidae > Solea > Solea senegalensis. The sequence goes on from NC_058031.1 coordinate 25,063,643, forward strand.
AATTTTATTTATACATGTATGTTTATATATGTATGTATGTACAGTTGAAACCAGAAGTTTACATACACTATATATAAAGACACATGCTTTTTTTTCTCACTGTCTTACATGAAATCAGACAATCACGTTTCCTGTTTTAGGTTCGTTAGGATTACCAAAATTATTTCTATTTGCTAAATGGCAGAATGATGAGAGAAGGATTTTTTTTAGACAATGTTTTATTACTTTCTTCAAAGTCAGAAGTTTACATACACTAAGATTATTATGCCTTTAAACAATTTGGGAAAGCCCAAATGAAGATGTCATGTCTTTGGAAGCTTCTGATGGCAACATTTGAGTTAATTAGAGACACACATGTGGATGTATTTTAAGGCACACCTGAAACACACTGCTTCTTTGTGTAACATCATGGGAAAGTCAAAAGAAATCAGGAAGAGAATTTTGGACTTGCACAAGTCTGGTTCATCCTTGGTTGCAATTTCCAGATTGATTCAGAAGCAGTATGCTTCGGGTCATTGTCCATTTGTTATGGACCATGTTCTCAGCTTCCCCCCTTTCTCCTCCAAACGTAACGATGGTCATTATGGCCAAACAGTTTGATTTTAGTTTCGTCAGACCACAGGACATGTCTCCAAAAATGAATGTCTTTGTCCCTGTGTGCATTTGCAAACTGTAATCTGGCTTTTTTATGTTTCTTTTGGAGTAACGGCTTCTTCCTGGCAGAGTGGCCTTTCAGCCCATGTGGGTACAGTACTCGTTTCACTGTGCATAATGACACACTCTTACCAGCTTCAGCAAGCATCTTCACAATGTCTTTTGCTTTTGTTCTTGGGTTGATATGCACATTTCAGACCAAAGCACGTTCATCTCTGGGACACACAACCCGTCTCCTTCCTGAGCGGTATGATGGCTGGACATTCCCATGGTGTTTACACTTGCGTATAATTGTTTGAACAGATGTGTTTCAGGTGTGCCTTAAAATACACCCACAGGTGTGTCTCTAATTAACTCAAATGTTGCCAATAAACCTATTGTATATGTATGTATAGATAGATAGATAGATAGATGGATGAGGGGGTGGGTTAAAATATAAACATATATTGTCGTCCTTCCTTGTACAATATCAATCGATCGATCAGTACTCCCGGGATAATGATGGTGGAGAAAGCTACATTAACAGATGCTCCTTCCAAGTTTGATACACAGACTTAAGACCTTTGACCTTCCTCTATGTTGTGAATAAATAGAGAAAATCCTGGACGTTTTTTTTTCTTCAGTTCGACACATATCGTCATGTATCGATCTGTGATTGTCTTACACTGCATTGATTATGACGGAATCGTTGTATCGTGATATTATTGGTATCGGTGACCATGTATCGTGAGGTACTCTGTGATTCCCACCCTTAATGTTCACATTTGTTTCTTTATTTCTTAGGGAAGGCAACGAGCCCGGTGATGAGTTGACAGTCACCTACAGAGAGCTGCTGCAGAAAGTCTGTCAGTTTGCCAACGTCCTCAAGTCTCAGGGTAAAGAACCACCTTCATCGCAGCTGAAGATGATCTCTTCTCCTGCGTCTGTGTCATTGGGAAGATCTGTTGCCGCCTGTCTTTGTCCCTCACACGTCTCATGTCATCTGCAGGCGTAAAGAAGGGTGACCGTGTGTCCATTTACATGCCCATGGTGGTCGAGCTGGTGGTCGCCATGTTGGCCTGCGTCCGCATCGGAGCCGTTCACTCCATCGTGGTAAGTTATGCCGGTGAAATGTCACATGTTACACCGGGGTTCTGACGTCCGAAATGTATGAGTGCCGTCGCTGGAAAGTTTGCCCTGTTCTTGTAGAGAAGGTGGAAAAAACACTTGTGTGTCTGTGTGTCTCCAGTTTGCAGGTTTCTCTGCTGAGTCTCTGTGTGAGAGGATCATGGACTCTCAGTGTTCTCTGCTCATCACAGCAGGTCAGTATCACAGTTTGCTGTGCGACTTCATCACACACACACACACACGCAATTTAAACAGAAGAAAACAAAAAACCTTGTATTGTACCCCCCGACATTTCGACTTTATTTTTTTTTTCTCAAATTTTTTTGTCGAGTTGAGCTTGTGTCGATTGTCGGGTCGTTTTGCCCTGTTCTCTACAAGAACAGGCAGGCATTTCATTTTCTGAAATGATTCAGTTTTAATGATTGCTTTGTTTATAGAGCAAAGAAACCAGAAAATATTCACATTTAAGAAGCTGAAAAATCACAGAAAATAGAAAATATTCACATTTAAGAAGCTGAAAATCACAAAGACTAGAAAATATTCACATTTAAGAAGCTGAAAAATCACAGAAAATAGAAAATAGCGAGGTAACAAGGGTCAAGTACTTTTATCAGCTGCTTAAATCTGTTGTTTTTGACCGTCGCGTATGTGATTTCAGTGTTTCTCTTATAGACAGAGAAGATAGACTAGATAGATAAAGTTTATTGTCAGTGACAGAAATCTTCCTTTGACACGGCTGCAACAATAAAATATGACACATTCGACACTCGAGACACTTTCAAACTCACAAGGTAAAAACAGTCAAATGGGAAACGTGGTTAAAAGAACAACAGTTACAGTCGTGTGCAGTGTGATGGCTGTCTGATTTTGTTCAGGGTGAATATTGATATGTGTGTGTGTATGTATGTATGTATATGTTAGTTATGCAGACGCTCTGTCTCTTCTGTGCTCTCTCAGATGGTTTCTATCGTGGAGATAAGCTGATCAACTTGAAGCTCTTATCTGATGAAGCGCTGCAGAAATGCAGAGACAAGTAAGTCCACACACACTTCCATGTGGACAGACTAACCTTAATTAGCACAACCACAGCTCAACTTTTAGTCCTTAAAGCAGAAAAAGGCCGATGTTTTCCTGGTGTTTGACCCCTCGCTCGGTCAGACAGCCGTTTCCTCTTCCTCAGACAACATTTTTCTCTGCTTCTTTTTCAACAAACTAAAATAAAATAACGCCATGTCTGCCTTGATCTTATCACCGGTACCGTGAAGCAATTCATGTTTGTTCGTGAGACCTCCTGATTCTGAGGCGGCACTGATCTTGTGAGGCTGGTCTTCTGCTAACAGACAGCAGGGGGCAGTGGAGTATCCATCACAATTACTCTGAAACTGTTCAATTAGGGTAAAAATCCTGCACAGATCTGCTTTAAAAATTGTCTGTCTGGTGTTAAGTTTTTGGAAATGGTAGCTCAGTGGGTTATCGACAAATAAATAGGTTTTTTTGTGCCTTTATTTTATAGCCCAGCCTTTAAAATAGTGGTCGACCTTTAATGTCATTTGTAATTGAAGCTTAATAAAAAAACGGGGTTCTCACAGGTCATTGGAATCCCTGAAAGATTGTGAATAAAAAAAACACGTCAAGGCCCTTGGAAGTGTTTGAGTTTGTGCAATGAAGAAATTAAGTTGATGTTTAGGTAAATGTCTCCTGCCGCTAATCTGCTCTTGTTCAGATTAGATTAGACAAATCTAATCTAATCTAATCTTTCTTTATTTTACAACACCACATGAGCGAGTGACATTACACAAGAGAGAGTGAATGGCAATGTGATGCCTGGAAAAATGCAAACTCCAGATCTGTCCCACCAAAGACGCTCTGAAAAGTGTCCCATCTTAAGCTGTGTCTGCACATTCAGTCCTTGAATTTGAGGGAATTGGTCCTGGAAAAGTCCTTGAATTTGGTGTTGACCAAGGTGTAGGAACCCTGAAAATCTGCCCTTTTTTGCAGGGGTTTTCCAGTGATCAAGTGCATCATGCTGAAGCATTTGTCCAAAGGAGACGACACGTCTCCAGGGTCTCAGTCTCCTCCAGCCAAACGACCTTGTCCTGGCCTGCAGGTGAACAACAAACAACAACACCAACGCTTTGATGATGTTTGTACTGCCATAGTTTTATCATCCCATCGCATTTATTCAATCAGTCTTTCATTTTCTAAACAATGTCCCTAAAAAACCTCTTTGGGTTCATTTTTGGTTCTCCCTGATTAACTTCTCCTTACTCCTCCTCCTCCTCATTCCTTCGCTTTTGTCCAGCAGGAGAAACAGAGAACACGCCCTGTTCCGCAGGTACTTTCATCACCTTCTCCCTCCACTTAATCCCCCATAACACCTTTGGTTTTTTTGCTTTCTGAAGCAGAATTTCAGCCTTACTGCTGTTTTAAAAAAGGTAAAATAGAAAGAAAGAAACTTGATTTCTGGTTTAAACCTTTTTAGAAATGCATTTGAAGAGGTAGTTGTTGTTTTTACCACACAGCAGTTTTTATTCCTGATGGTTGACAATTCAGGCAACATGTGGGGAACATGACAAACGCATATAGACATTTCTACTTATTATTATTATTATTACAATAATAATAAAATAATAATAAAATAATAATGATGATGATGATAATAATGATGTGATATAGTAAAATATAGTCGGTATCTTACGTACTGTAGTGAGAGAAGCAGTCCGGGCGACATCAGAAAAAAACAAGAGTTAACAAGTTAACAAAATGCTCAAATAATAAAATCTGCATCAGCTTTAAGTCTACGATATCTTAAGCATGTTTGTTGTCGCTTCAGACAGGAAACTGAAGTTTGTAAACCACTACTTACGTAAACCACAAACTTCAGTTTCCAGTTGGAAAAGTGAGATAAAGTGAGATAAAGACGTTATCATGTGACGTAGACTCAAACTGATGTGGTTTTTTGAGGCAAGTCTTTTGTTAAGTGGCTGAAATTGGGTCATATCTGCATGTTCCTTGGCTGCTTCTCAGAGCGTCTGTATTAATCACACTGACTGTATTTATCCACACACATGGACCTCATACAACCACACACATCATACCTGCAGAAGTTAAACATCAGGAAGTTTCACTCATGTTCCTTGGGTTTTCTTCCCCTGAAGTGTCTGAACTCATCAGAATAAAATGTAAATTCTGTGGATTTGTATTAACACTCTGTTTGTTGTGAACTCAGGAGATATTCCAAAATTCAGGAGAAAGACTCAGGAGGCTTTGAACCTTCACTTAAAACTGAGCAAGAACTAAGTAGTGTTGATTATTTTGACTATTCATTAAGCTGCATATTTTGATCTTGCACATTCTCAGTTGCAGCCCTGTGATGTTAACACCATATATATAGTTACACATGTTTGTTTTGCTTCATTTTAAAGACTGAGACTCCTGATTCTTTCTGTCCTGATTCTTCTCTGCTTGTATTTAGGTTTAGTGAAGCCTGGTGTTTGCTCTCTGTCTCTGTCTCTGTCTCTCTCTCTTTCTCTCTCTCTGTCTCTCTCTCACATCAGCTGTTTAATCTGAGTGACAAGGAAACGTTTTGGTCGTACATGAAGCGCTTCCTGTGTGTCGTCATGTTTAACAGATCTGTGTGGGTTCCTCTTTAAAGCATGAGAGCAGCTTTGTGAACGACTGCAGGTCTGTGACTGTGTGAACAGAGCTCAATCACTCACTTTAGGGGCGGCTCAAAATATAAATTTGGTGACATGTCGTCGTCATCCTTCCTTGTGCGACAAGATAATCCATACGCCAGGCCAAATATCCATATTTTAATTCACAAAGGCGCTCTAGAGTAAACAGTCCCTGCCAGTTTCACTCACCGGGCGCCATTACTTCACATCTCCAATCATGAGATATCGCGATTTAATTGTCCTACAATATATTGATTATCACAGACTTGTTGTATCGCGAGGTAACCTGTGAATCACACCCTGCTAGATATGGTTACATATGACATATGCTCTCCAAAACCACAGATACTGGTTAATATCATGGATACAGTAGATGCAGTTCAACCAGCCATTCAAATGGCGGCTGGTGGGCCACATGTGGCCCATAGCCAGTTTCATGGTGGCCCAGCCTGTTGGACAGGAAGTGACTGAGCTCTGATCAACAAATGGAATAAGTTACAACTGAAGTTTGTAACTTTTCCTCTTCTCTCTTTTCACCGAACTAACTATTCTACTTTTTTGTGCTTTAGATCCTAGAGACGTTTTTTTTAAACGCATGCAGAGTTTGACTTTGTTTGTATTTTGTGTGTGCGTTTCTTTATATTTTTTGTCGCACCAGGTTCCGTGGAACCCCGAGGTGGACTTGTGTTGGCTCACTCTGGTGGGCGGGGCCTCAGACAAGTGTGAACCGGAGTGGTGCGAGTCTGAAGATCCGCTGTTCATCCTCTACACGAGCGGCTCCACCGGCAAACCGAAGGTTTGTACTTTTTTGTGCGTCTCTGTTCATGAACATTGAGGACGAATTCCGACATTAATGTATAATCGGTTATAAAACCTAATGATTTTCTGCACAAACCCCATAAGACTTGACCGCGATAGTCAGCTAAGCCCGGGCTTTCAAACTCAAACGACTTAATGAGCATCTAGTCTGGTCAGGAGGGGGACAGTACGAGGTTGGCAGTAAAGACGTCTTTAGACTGTACAACAAGCGCTGCTCTCATTTCCCATGTCCAACCTTTGTTTGTTTATACTGTAAATATCAAGTCCATACTGTGTATGTTCTGCAAACTGTTTATAATGTATAATATTCTTTTGTAACTCGTTTTATAGTCTTAGTGTTAATATCTTTATATATTGTACATTTATGGTAATGCATGTTTGTTATTTATTATCTTTATTTTTACTGTCTTTGCTGCTCTAACAATGTAAATTTCCCCACTGTAGAACAAATAAAGGACTCATCTTATCTGCATAATGATTCAGTTTTAAGGATTTCTTTATGTGGAGCAAAGAAATCAGGAAATATTCACTTTTCAGAAGCTGAAAAATCACACAAACTGATAAATTGTTTATTTATAGTAAAGGATGTCTTTATATGTAAAGTTTTTTCCATAGAAATTGAATTATGTCTTCTTCTTCAGGGTGTTCTTCACACCGTCAGTGGTTATATGGTCTACGCCGCCGCCACCTTCAAAATGGTGTTCGACTACCAGCCGGACGACGTGTACTGGTGCACGGCCGACATCGGCTGGATCACCGGACACTCGTACATCACGTACGGCCCGCTCGCCAACGGAGCCACCAGCGTGCTGGTGAGTTCAGGGACTGTGGGATTTCTCCTAGTCTATTATTTATTTATTCTTCATTTCAACAATTCTTTCCCCCATTTATTCTTCAATTCAACAATTCTTTCCCCCATTTATTCTTCAATTCAACAATTTTTTCCCCCTCCATTTAAAAATGCAGGGTGTCAAACTCAAATGACTGGGGGGGGGCAGTGGGTGTCAAGAGGGCCCCCCCTTCACTACGATGTCTCACAGAATTTCAAAGTATAAGTGTTTTTTTTAATGTGGAATGATGTTTAAAGTCACAGTTAGAACATGTAACGTATATTAATGATTGTTTGGTCCATAAAATATTGAAAAATATTGATTGTTTCTCAAACCTGGAAATAATGACGTTCTCAAATGTCTTGTTTTGTCCACAAACCAAAAATGATTCAAATTTAATGATTTTCTTTGTTGTATGGAGCAAAGAAATCAGAAAATATTTACATTTAAGAAGGAAAATGAAATTAAAAAAAAATATTAATTCAAGTTTTCAATAACATTATTTTTCTGTCTCTCCAATTTACAGTAAGTTCAATAAAAACATGTATAAAGTAAATATTAAACACATGAAAGAACATTTTTGGATGAAAGACGTACATTTAAGTAATTTAACACCTATTTTTTAATTCAAATAGGTGTTGTTTATAATAATTTCCTAATTATTATTTATGCAAATGTATGCATTTATGTGGACTCTTAGTTATCTGTAACATCATCAAATAAATAATGATTTATTTAGAGTTAATGTTTTTGTGTGTTAAACTCTTGTGTGTCTGTTGTCACCGTCTCAGTTCGAGGGTCTGCCCACGTACCCAGACGTGGGTCGCATGTGGGCGGTCGTCGACAAATACCGCGTCACCAAGTTCTACACGGCGCCGACAGCCATCAGGATGCTGATGAAGTACGGCAGCGAGCCTGTGCACAAGTGAGTCACTCTCTCCTCCTGCAACAGCAGAGGAACAGGAACGTGCAAACGGTTCCAGGAATTTTCCAAATGGGAATTACAGGATTCCCACAGGTCCTTGAAATCCTTGAAAGTTTGTGAATCTGAAAGAATGTTCTCAAAACCTTCTGAATGCCCTAAATAGACTTGGGCGTTTGAAATCTTTGAAAGTTTGTGAATTAAAAACAATTCAAGGCCCTTGAACGTTTTTGAAAATGACCCTAGACAGACAGGGGTCCTTGAAAGTGCTTGAATGTTGTGCACTAAAGAAGTGAAGTTGATATTTAGGTAAATGTCTCGCCACCTACTGTTTGATGCCCTGCGTTGCTTGATGTACGTAGACGAGGCCGACACAGGACAGACGTGGAGACATCATGACTCACTGTCTCTCTCTCCGCCGTTGACGTGAGATTCCGTGCAGAACAATGAGCGAGTAAAGTTAAGAAAGAGAGAGAAAATGACGACGTGATGTCTGGGAAATCTCTGTCTCACCAAAGATAAAAGACAAAGACTGACTTTGAGGACAATCACTTGTCCAGATGCAGAGCTGCTGCACATCAATAAAAGAGGACGCCATCATGGACCGAGCTGAGTCAGTGCATTGTGGGAACTCTGCAAAACAAACGTGTTTGTATTTGTATATGAAACACTTTCTTTAAATGATCCAAAATTCCTATTTATTCCCTTGAAGTCTTATAAATTCCCATAGAGAGTTTCCCAAACTAAAGTTTCCATGGAAAGTTTCTGGAAATTTACACAAATGAATGATCGATGGCTGCATTTGACTTTTTCTGTGTGTATACGTGTGAGTTTTCTCTTGTCCATTAATAACCAAAGCAAGTGTTTAGTGAAGGTTTTTGTACATTTTCTTTAACCTTTCTTTCGTGGAATGATTATCAAAAATACAACAATTATATTTGTTATCGTTGCCAAATAACGGGACTGTCTGTTATTTGGGAATGTAATATTATTTCAAACGTGTGGTGTAAACTTCACGTTTGAGGTTGCAATGAAAGTTATCTGCTGTGAAGAAGATCTCTCACAGAGCTCAGTGTGTGAGTTTAACTCACGAACAGCATCTCAATGCTCACACAATTTAACAGGCAATAATAACATCTGTCCACAGGTACAAGCGAGACTCTCTGAAGATTCTGGGCACAGTGGGTGAGCCCATCAACCCCGAGGCCTGGCAGTGGTACTACACTGTTGTGGGAGAGAAGAGATGTCCCATCGTCGACACCTTCTGGCAGACAGAAACCGTGAGTTCACCGAGAAAACACTGTGAACCTCCGTCTCCTACTGGTTTGGACACTAGAAGAGCCGGTGTTTGCTGACTCTTGAGTTGTGGCTCCCTCTGGTGGTAGCACAGGCCTCTCAAACCATGTAGGATTCACATTAAAGCACAATGTTGTCTTTCAGGGTGGACACGTGTTGACTCCTTTACCTGCAGCCACGCCCATGAAACCAGGATCTGCCGTGAGTACACAACCCACGAACACGGTGAAACACACAAAGTGGATGGATGAGTCGAAACTGGATAGATTCGACACATTCCATTATGCTGCTCTAGCTCCTCCTCAAAGTGGGTGGAGTCACCACAGCACGTGGTTTTCTCCGCGACACAAACGCAAACACGTGACTTGTAAAGCAGATGTTTTGGGTGACAGTGAATCATTAGTTCAGATGAGTTGACAGAATGTGACAGAGACACAACAGCTGTCTCTAAATCCACCAGACTCCTCTGTTCAATATTGACATTTTACACATTTGCTTTGCTAAATGCGCTCACGACTCTTCAATGACGACACTCTCTGACCAATCAGTGACCGTCGTCTCAGCTGAACCTCGTCAGAGCAGGAACTAAATAAACAGGTACCAGGTACCAGGTTCTGTCACTGATGGAGAAGAAGAAATAACCAGGAGAGCCGAGTTGAGCTCGAACTGAAAACCATCAGTGTGGAACCTTGGTACAAGATCTTCTTCATGGTCACAGCTGCACAGTGTCTGCCTTCAGACGTCATCAAGAGAAGAAAATGGAGGTCCAAGTCTCTGACATATTTCTTCACGTCATTTTATTTCAGACGTTCCCGTTCTTTGGCGTGGTGCCGGCCATTTTGAATGAGTCTGGAGAGGAGCTGGAGGGACCAAGTGAAGGATATCTGGTCAGGACAATGATGTCACCATGAATTTAAAAAACCATCAGAGCCGACGTGAGCGTGCAGTTGACCTGTCGCTGCTGTCTGTACTGTGTGTGAACAGGTTTTCAAACAGCCGTGGCCCGGCGTGATGAGGACAGTGTATGGAAACCATCGGAGGTTTGAAACCATCTACTTCCAAAAGTTTCCAGGATACTACGTCACAGGAGACGGTGAGGGAGGAGTTTAAACAGATAGTTTAAGTACTAGATGATGTCAACCAGGATGTCACGCAGAGGAATGAGGGGAAGAACTGAAGTTTGTAAACCACTCACTCTCCCACACCAAACCCCACAGAGAAAATCTGTGATTTTAGCTCGCGGGGACACAGGAGCTGCTGGTCCTCTGCTGCCTCGTGTGGTCACTTTGTGTAACTGAGGTCAATCTGAACACAGGTTTCCTCACACTGAATTCACAAAATAAGACATTTGACAGATAAGACAGTGATGGAGGCAGCAGTGGTTTAACAACTCGTGTGTGTGTGAGACTTTAAAATCACTGATTTTCTCTCTGGACGTTGGTGTGGGAGAGTGAGTGGTTTACAAATGTCAGTTTCCTGTTGGAAAAGTCTGTCTCACAGTGAGATAAAGACGTGAACATGTGTATGAAGGAGGAAATGTGGAAACATAAATGCAGTCAGTACAAATTAATGATCTTTCTGTAGAATTTTGTTGTACACAAAGAAAAATAAAGACGTCTCATTAAATAGTTGGAGTCAGATGAAGTGCAGGAGAGGATGTTACTGCATCTTCCTCTCAGCGCTGCGTTGTAAATGAAACTTTGATCTCCAGGTTGCCGTAGAGACGAGGACGGCTACTACTGGATAACGGGGAGGATAGACGACATGCTGAACGTCTCAGGTAGGATTCAGTTTACAGTGTTCTGCTGCAGTTTCAGCCAGTGGAAACAATCGTTTGGACTCTGATGTGTGATCATTAATTCAGTATTGAAATGGTTTTGCACCTAATGAGATTTAAAGTGTTATAGACGTCTCCACCTGTCTCATCTCTTCAGGTCATTTGCTGAGTACAGCGGAGGTGGAGTCGGCGCTGGTCGAGCACGAGTCCGTCGCCGAGGCTGCCGTGGTCGGCAGACCGCATCCTGTCAAAGGAGAGAGTCTCTACTGCTTTGTCACACTTAACGATGGCGTGACGTACAACCGCCAGCTGGAGGCTGAACTCAAAAAACAAGGTGTGTGAAGGCATCAGCAAGTTTCTGTTCAACAAAAGTGAGGCAGTTATTTCTGTCACTTCAGGTCATGAATCGGTCAAGTAAAGTAATCGGTCCCCAGAACCGATCACAGGAACCACGATCTGAGGTGGTTTTCGTCAGATTAGAGACCTGATCCACGGCAGTTTCACGTTTTCTTTTCCCATCGTTTGGTTCTCAAACGTTACATTATTTCAACAGTGATCTTTGTCTAATGGTTAACAAAGATCTCATTTCATGTTGTATTTTACGCTGTCATTTAATCAGACTTTTGATTCTTTACATAAAAGATTTTATAAAAGCCTGGAAGCTTTGTTTGTGATTCTGATTTTGTTCATGTTTTGTTGTTTTCCTCAGTTCGAGAGAAGATCGGTGCCATCGCTACACCAGACTTCATCCAGAACGCTCCGGGACTCCCCAAGACCCGATCTGGTGAGTGAATTTGAAATGTGAACTATGATGATGCGACTAATGAGGAGCTTTTGACGTCAACTGTGAGAATTTGTTGAATCAAATCAAATCCGCCATTTTAAAACACACCAAAAAATAATTTGATTAATGATTTGTCGCTCCTTAGCTTCCACTCAGTTGTCACTAAGGATGTTGTAAGGTAATCCCAAGTTTCCCCTTTGCCACAACCGACCCAGAAGTCGTGGAGCTGGATTATATTTTAGCTCCGTGCATTTGGTTGATTGTAGTCTCCTACCCGAAGGTGGCAGCAGCGGTAGCATTTTGAAAGTTTTTGTAAATTTTAAAATTTACAAGGTTCCTTGAATGTATCTTGTAGCTGCTCCTCTAATCTCAACACGCTGTGGTCGCGCGTTCTTCTCCGTATTATCAGGAGAAAATATTGTCGCTTTACGGACATTTTCAGCAAAAACTCACATTTAAATTGGTAAATAGCGCCATCATTTGTTGTGCTGCTAGCCAGTAGCATCCATGTCGGTGAGACTGTATATACTGCCAGATCGTAAAATGTCCCCGTCGAACAGTGATCATTTTTTTAACGAAAACTATGAAGGAAAATGTTTGTCAATGACTAAAACTGACATACTCACCCTTTACCTCCACATGCGCCCCCTGCAGGTAAGATCATGCGAAGGGTTCTTCGCAAAATCGCCTGTGACGAGCGCGAGCTGGGCGACATCTCCACGCTGGCCGACTCGTCCGTAGTCGAGCAGCTCTTCCAGAACAGACACTGCGCCACCGTGTGACAGAGTCCGAGATCCTCTCTCCTCACACGGCCGTGTGTCGCCAGCCAAAAAAAAAAGAAAAAAGAATGCAACCAGGGAGGAAGAAGAAGATGACGAGGAGAATGTGGACGAATGCGGTCTTGTCTCACAAAAACAACGTCTGGCTCCTGATGAGGACGACACGGCGAGGCCAGATGTTGTTTTTGGGTAAGGCCGCCCTCTAGTGGACCTGTGGTGGAAGTGGAAGACGCTTCATCATATTTTATCTTCGTGTTTTTAGCCCATAAAACCTGCAGAAATACGTTAACATGCAAAGTCGCTCTGTCGGAGGTGAAAAGATGAGCGCCAGCGTCTGAGTGCGTCGCGTCCCAGCACTCAACGCAGGTCATTAGCTAATTCTGCTTATGAGTTCATTTGTGTTTGTTTTGAAAGGATCTACATATTCATGTCTTTGTTTTTGGAAGAGAATTTAAAGGATTTTATTTTTCTGTCTGTGAGCACGGATGTTTATTTTTTCTGTAGTTTTGTGTTTTCGCAACGTTCGTCTCCAAACTGACTAAAAATAATATTTTGATCTAAACTGAAATGTAAACGTGTACGAGAACATATTAGAACCAGGTGGTGATTGGTTGGAGACTTCATAGATACTTAATAAAGGTAAAGTCAAAGGTTTTTTCTTTTTGAATCGGGATGTGTGTCAGAGGACACGCGTCACTCCAAGCGATGACATTTTTCCAAGTCTACGATGTCTTAAGAACACGTTCACGTCTTTATTTCACTGTACGACAGACTTTTCCACCAGGAAACTGAAGTTTGTAAACCACTCACTCTCCCACACCAAAGTCCATAGAGAAAACCAGTGATTTTAACATCACTCACACAGGAGCTAAAATCCTACATTTGGATTTACAAAGTGACCACACGAGGCAGCAGAGGACCAGCAGCTCCTGTGTCACTGATTTTCTCTGTGGACTTTGGTGTGGGAGAGTGAGTGGTTTACAAACTTCAGTTTCCTGGTGGAAAAGTCTGTCTGACAGTGAGATAAAGACGTGTCAATGGTTATTGCAGCAGATCACATGGTTCAGACACGGAGAAGTAAAAACGTTTTGAAGCTTCTGTCATTTTTAAATCCGTCTCACTGCAACTTTCACAACTTAACATAAGACTTTAATTATCTGGACAACCTCCTGCTCCTCATTCACCTGTTGTTCACACGTGAAAATTCAGTTCAGAGCCGAGTGAACGTTGGAGCGAGCAGCGGATCTTTGGCATCTCGTCTCATCATATTTTTTAAGTCTTTTATGTTATCTGTTTGTTGCCGTGTGGATGTCGATGTGCCAACGTCAGTAACAGCAGAGCTCAGTGCACTACCATAATAATACTGTAAAAAAAAAATAAAAGAACAAAATACTGCAGTAGCTTATTACTTACGGTGTTTTTGTTTGTGTTTAATTCAGGTGAAGGACAAATGTTTGTGTTTAATCTCTGACTGTGGTTTGTTTGTATCAAAGTGTCTGCGACGACAGTAAATGGACATGACTACTGCCTTCAACTCTGTTTTCACTGACTGCTCCTTTAAGGTAAAACTGCCACTAATTATTATTTTATTCCAAACAGAAGAAGAAACAGGTGAAAATAGTGTTGTGTCCCAAACGTCTTCAAAAGAACCAAAGATATTTTAGTTTTTCCGAGCAAAGACACACCCACATTATTGTAATCTTTCATCTAAATTGTTGACTCTTCTGATGATGGATGTCCTGGAGTCGAGTGTGACACTGGTGTAATACTCAATCATATCCATTAGAGGGCAGTGTTTGACAACGCCAAGACACTTTTATGAAACGGTGAGTCACAACTGAAGCAGCTGAGGACACCAAATAATAAAAACAAACAAAAAAGCCTTTATTTTATACCTATTGATTATTTTGTTTGTCTCTGTTCTATTCAGTGTGGAAAATAACTTAAATATTCTAATGTTTTTGGAATTAAAGTTGTGCTGTGGCTGGTTAAGAACTTAAGTTTATTTTGTTATTTTCAAACTTTAGCAGCATGCAAACATTTGCGTTAACACAAAGTGAGAGTTTTATGAGGTTTGGACACGGTGTTCACGTCTTTATCTCACTGTTACACAGACTTTCCCCAACAGGAAACCGAAGTTTGTAAACCACTCACTCTCCCACACCAAAGTCTATAGGGAAAATCAGTGATTTAAACATCACACACAGGAGTTGTTGATCCACTGCTGCCTCCATCGCTAAGTTCAAATGTCGGATTTTGTCACTTCGGCTTTGGAAATCTTTCGTTCAGATTGACCTCAGTGACACACAGTGACCACACGAGGCAGCAGAGGACCAGCAGCTGTGTCCCTGTGTGTTAAAATCACTGATTCTCTCTTTGGTGTGGGACTAAACCTGGCATACATTTTATCCGTTAAGTTGGTTAAAATCTGTTTTAGCATTAGCTTCATCAAAATCTAAATTTCAGATTAATCTGTGTGAATTAAAAGCTTTGTACATGTTTTTTAAGTCATAATGTTGAATCTTGTTGGAACTCAGTTTTCAGTCCAATGTTTAGTTTGTGTGTGTCGTGTCTCCTCTGGGCTGTTGTATGTTGTGTCCTGCTGCCGTCTGTTTGCTTGTGTGTTTTTCCTGTGAAGTCTGTGGACTGAAGTTCAACCTGTGATGTTTAAGCTCAAACAACATCCAGAGGCTGACACCCGTCACGTTTACATCTCCATGCACAGAACCTCGCCCTGGTGAGTTTCATCACACTTTACACTGTAAAACCTTATTCACTGCATTTGGTTGAATTCACTCCCAGGGTTCAATAGATTTTGAAAGATTACAAGTAAATACTATTATTTATTTCACACGAAGTGCTTTATTGTATTTTTGGTCGATTGCTTTCTCGATGAATCAAGTGTTTGTTTGGTGCATAAATGATTGTTTTAATGATTTCTTTGTTCTGTGGAGCAGAAATATTCACATTTAAGAAGCTGAAACAATCTGACAAACTGGTAATTACTAGTAGTTGTCACACTATAGATATAATATTCACATACTGATCAGACGGACTGCCAAATAATGAGTCATTTCAGACACCCACACAGAAACTGGCTGCCAAATAGTCTTCACAATTGTTGAAAAGATCCTGGAGACGTTGACACCAGGACGTGACTTCTCTGAGTACGTTAAAAAGGTCTCGTAGGCTGGAAGCAAATGAAGGGTTTCCTTTCATGGCACTTGTCATCGTTTATGCCCCCTACAGTTAAAAAGATAACAAGACACTTGTTTTTGTTGTATTTACAGGAAGAGGATTAGGACCACATGTCAAACATTTAAAATAAATAAAATAAAACAGCCTGAATTCTGAGAAACAGATCGCACATCACAGGACCATATCCAAAATCTCAAAGTCTCATGTCAATCATTTTTTCACTTTTTAAAAATGTCCTTGCTTTCTGTCCTGGTTAATCCTGTCCACTGATCCTGGACTACACTAGTCTGGAATGGAGGATTTGGTGAATGGTGACAACTCTCATAGACATGACATCCCATAATATCCCTGTTTACCTAAGTAGTTCATCTCCATGCAGTGTTCTGCTTTGCTGCTGTCGCTGGGCTGACCTGGACTCCACAGCTTCCACCCCGTCGCAGGACCTGCGGAACCATCCGTCCACATCCACTGTCCCTCCTGTAAGAAGAAAGACAAAAGACGATGAGCGTCCTCAGAGTTTTACCAGCGATGGAATTATTTTCCACTCACAAGGAACTTGTCGTGGCCTCCGATCCAAACTCTCTTCGCTTCTTTTGTGGCCTCCTCCAGGTGAGAGTTGAGGAAAGTTACTTCTGCAATGTCTTCAATTTTGGCCAGATTTCCACCGATGTCCATGCAGAAGCTCTGATCGACAAAAACAACAGAGACACAGTGACACAAAGTGAAGCAACAGACACATTGAATCAACAGAAACAGTAAAATCAGTGGTTCCCAAACTCTGGCTTGGGACCCACAGATGGGTTCCAGGAGATTTTTCTTTGGGCACCCAAACAAATTTGCAGAATTTTGTGAACCTTTCAGTTAAGTCATGTGACCTTATTCAGTGGTAGAAATGTCCTTACTATTTTAAAATGTCCCCATGTTTTTGAAATGTCTTCACTTTTTCCAAAAATGTCCACACATTTTTGAAATGTCCCCAATTTTTGAAAATATCTTGACATTTTTAAAAAAATGGCGCCACTTTTTTAAAAATGTCCTCACTTTTTGAAACTGTCCCCACAATTAGAAAATGTCCCCACTTTTTGAAAATGTCCACACTTTTTTTGAAATGTCCTCTTTTTTGGAAAAACTTCCACACTTTTTTTAAAAAAAATGTCTCTGTTTTTGAAAATGTCCTTGCTTTCAGTGAAGATTTATGTTTTTAAGTAAAATAACATTTAAATAATTTAAAATATATAAATATAATTTAAATAAATTTCAAACATGTAAATTAGTTGACGGTCGTCTTTAAAAAGTCAGCCCTGCTGTGGAAAGTTTACTGGCTGCCATGTTTTCACACGTGTCTTTGCCTGGTTGTGGGCAGCAGGGGGCCCCCACAGCACTCAGTGTGTGTGTCGGTCACTCCTTCAGCCGCATAGCTGGAAGCCAAATATAAAAGATCTTTTTCTTTTCTTAATCACGGCATCTAAACGCTGCAGTACGTATGCCAGGCCTGTATGTGGCGCTGCTGCACGATTATAAATGCAGATTTGTGCATGATAATCCTGCCCACGTTGAGGAGGGCTGTATTGTAAACCGTGTAGAGTTGAGGTGAGCTGGGAAACACGGCACAGATGTGTTTCCCAGCTCACGTGTGTCGATGACAGGAGATTAGAGAAGTTAACGTTAAAGAGAAAAGACCAAAAACTCTAAAAGTGAAAATGAAGGAATAAAAATCCGGATTAAAATACCTCGGCTTCGCTCCACACTCTGTGGTCGCTGTAGTAGATGAAGCACTTATAGCTGAACTGGAGCCAACCATCAGGGCAGCTGTCGCACATCACACAACCTCCTGTCGTCGACGATGAAACACAATCTTGACCTTTGAACCCCTGTGAACACAAGGAAACATTCATGAGCACATTAATTATGTACATATACTTTAGATATGACTGCAAAGATGAATCTACGACTAAATTAATTACCATAATAATTTTGTTTTGATAATAAATGAATTGGGTTAAGTTGTTATATTTAAACAAGGCATTTGAGAAACATCAGTTCCAGGGTTTGACAAACACCGATAAACATTTTTCGGACTTTTTTTATCGTTCCAGCCACTGATGGAGAAAATGAAACGTGTACTGTTAAATGTTACTCACTGTGATTCCACTGGCCAAACAGAGGAGGGCGAGCAAACGAGTCCACGCCATCTGTGAAGGAAGAGGTCGTGAGTCAAAACAAAACGATGTATGAATGATGAATAAGAGGCATTTTCTGTCGTTCAATATTAATCTAAAAGTTACAAATGAAATTGCGGTGTTCCACAAGGCTCCATTTTAGGCCTTTTTTACAAACCTTTAATATGCCGAGTAGCTGATGGTGTTTTAAATTTTTAAACGTGTGATACAACATCAGACGTTAATACAGCGTTAACTGCTTCAAATCTTCTCCTAAAAATAATTTTTTTTGTAGGCATGAACAAAAAACTAAAATATTATAAAATAAATCATGGCATTCCCCAAGGCTCCACTTTGGGCCCCAAACACTTACCGTGTTGTGATGATCAGCTGAGGCAGCAGCAAGACGTGGAGTCTCAGACAGAGATGGAGAGAGAGAGAGAGAAACCTGGTGTTTATAAACCTTCTCATGACGCTCGGACTTGCACAGCTGTCACGTCACGTGTCTTCCTCCCATCACGGGACATTGTTGAATTAAAGACTTGTTCAGAATTTACTGACAGAGTTTTCTTCAAATACTCGTTAAATACTCTACTTCAAATATTGATCAATATTTGAAGTATTGATCAATAAAACTGAGCCACACCTTTAAGAAGTGTAAATTTGGGAAGAGCCTAAAGTACAACATAAGTTTTAGTTGTGAACGCCCCCTGAAAAAACACTTTGATCAGGCTTTGCCACAACAGTATAAAATAGACCGAGCCAATAACAAATGTTAAACATAAAATTTTCAAATTTATATTTTGAGTAGTCCATGTTTAAAAGTTTTAAAATCTACAAATTAAAACAAGACTTAAATTAACCAGAAAAAGATTTGTTCATATATTTTCAGTGCAAGTTGATTTAACTACATTTTAGTTGGAACTCTTACAGTGTACGACCTTGTGAACGTTGAATAAAATGGTTGAATGAATCTGCAAATAATATTTTTTTCCCCAAAGTTTTTTAAAAGTCAAAAAAGTGTATGGCCCCAAATGGAGCCTTACACACAATTTATTTTTCACTAATATTTATTTATGTTTACAAAGAAGGGATACATTTAACAGATTTTTTTGATGATGATTCATATCTGCTCTACAGTTTGCAGCAGAGCCGCTCATGTCATGCCTGAAAAATGGTTGGTAAGTTATGAAAAAACCCACCGTGACAAATCTGAATTTTAACTACGCAAAATAAAATAATTTTTTGTATTGTATTGTATTTAAAATGAAGTGAAGTGAAATGAATCCAGAAACCATGAGTTGTTCTCAAGTTAATGACCCTGTCAGAAGTTATTTAGTTTTGACAGTGTTTGAAGAACATTCTGGTTCTTAAACTAGTTTGTGTCAATAGATTATGAACAAAAGTCATTATAATAATTCAACAATGTCCATTGAGGGGAAGATGTGTGACGAGTCCAAGCATCATGAGAGGGTTCATAAACACCAGGTTTCTCTCTCATTCCTGCTTCCTGCAACTGCTTCAAGTGCAACCTCAGCTGATCATCGCACCATGGTAAGTGTCAGCATGTAAAGGGTTAAAAGGTTTGGGGCCACCACAATTAATTCTCTCATATTTTTAGAACAATATTTCTCTTGATGCCTAAAAAAACAAAACGTGTTGGTACGATAAGATTTTAAAACTGCATCAACGTCTGGTGTCGTAGCCAAAGTTTAAAAAAGAGTAGGGCCCAGAGTGGAGCCTTGTTGAACACCACAACCTATTTTTCACTAATATTCTTCAACGCTTACAAAAAAGGATTCCATTTAACAGAGTTGTAGGTAATGTTGACGCGTGTGTTTGTTCTCACTTGTTGAGCTGCAGGACTTAAAGTTTCTGAATTCTGTTATATATATATATATATATATATATATATATATATATATATATATATATATATATATATATATATATATATATATATATATATACAGTATATGTAAGTTTAGTATCAAACTCTAACATGAATAAAAGATGTTTGATCTGTTCATTCTTACATTTATCGTGAAAAAAGAGCAAAGGTGAAAAACATTGCTAACATTTGTCAGAATTAACTTATGATTTGTCTTTTTTTTGTCTTTTTCTGATCTAGCTTAAGCTTTAAAGCAACAGCACGTTGAATTAATAGCTGTGTTAGATTTTTTTACTGCTGTCATAAGTCATAAATATTGAAATGAATATCGTTGCTGAACAATTCTTTTTTTCTTTTTAAATATTTTTTATAATTTATACTGTTTATTTATACAGTATATAAATTACAAGTTACTATATATGTATTTTAAAATGATTTTATGTACTTATTTTATTTGACTATTATTGTTTTGAACAGATGACATCACATCTTTATTTGTTGGCGTTCCTCTGTTTGAACTGTGAAGTGTTGGTAAGTAACATGAATATAAACTACAGGGTGTGAATGCTGAGACATCTACACTAATGTTTTCTTTGTGACTCTGCACGACTGCGAAAAGTACCCGACACTGAAAAGAAACAAGTGCAAACGAAATAAGACGTACAGAATGTTTGGTTTTTGTCACAGTTGGACTTGAGGGAGAAGTTTGGGACCAAAGGTTTTGTCGCAGGAACGGAGACGGATTCCGAGCTCGACTCGCTCAGTCCGGTAAAGTTCCACTGTAACATTGTTATCTGTGAGTGAGTTTACAGTTGTGTACGGTTGTTTTCACTAAACATTACCGTCTGTAAAAACAGAAACAAACGGAAGACAGACGGGAGACCATTGCCCACTGCTTGAAGGAAATCCTGGGAGAATCTCCAGAGGAGCTTGAGGAAGAAAACGAGGTCATTTTTAAATGAACCTCAGTATTTAGACATGTTAGTAACTCAGGTCAGTGTCTAACCTCAGAATATCCATCAATCCTGACAGGATGATGACAATGAAGGTGACACAGACGACTTTGATGAGTATGTCATGAAGATCTGTGCAGTCTATGAAGGCCCCGCCTCTGAGGAAAGCCCCACCCCTAAAGTCTGTGACACTGAACTTAAGCTGCACACGTTTCAGAAGATCTTTTTCCTGAGCTCCATCTCCATCTAAAGTTTTTTCTTTTTCTTGTTTCCCACAGGTGCAAAGTCAAGGTTGGTACTTTTGGATGGCTGTAGATGTGTAGATGACACTTTGTGAGCGTTAAGTTTTAACATGTGATCAACATACATACACTGTACATGCACAAATACACACGTCGTTGTGTTCTGTCGTCAACATCTAGCTCCTGACTGCCCTGAAAAATGTCACCGCTGCCCGGCTGGTTGGACTAAACTTGGCAGGAACTGTTTTTTCTTTTCACACCAAGAGAAGTCGTGGACACAAGCAGAGGTACGTCGTTAAAAAGCAGCTCATCATAACTC
Organism: Solea senegalensis; assembly: GCF_019176455.1. Taxonomy (NCBI): domain Eukaryota; kingdom Metazoa; phylum Chordata; class Actinopteri; order Pleuronectiformes; family Soleidae; genus Solea; species Solea senegalensis. The sequence goes on from NC_058031.1 coordinate 25,085,050, forward strand.
ACATGGCTGAGAGCTAAACTCCTCCTCAGTGTGGTTGTATGAGCGTGAGCGCCCCCTGCTGCTGAGGCTCATCAGTGAAAACACAAGGAAGAACCCGTCTTGATCTCACTGTGAGACCGCCTTTTCTGACAGGAAACTGAACTTTGTAAACCACTCACTCTCCCACACCAAAGTCCAAAGAGAAAACCAGTGATTTTAGCTGGCGGGGAGACCCAGGAGCTGCTGGTCCTCTGCTGCCTCGTGTGGTCACTGTGTCACTTAACTAAATCCAAATGTAGGACTTAAAAAGCCAAAGTGACAAAATAAGACATTTGAACTCTGTGATGTTAAAATCACTGATTTTCTCTCTCCCCCTTTAGAGCGTATGTGTTTCCAGAAGTGGACGCCTGGCCTCGTACCCTGACGAGAGAACTCTCACCGTCTTGTATAACATGACCGTGCGCCTGACTGGTCATCACATGCAGGTTTGGCTCGGGGGCAGTTTCTCTGACAGAGTAAGTGATGCATGAGTGTTTAATCTGATTATTACTGAGGCTTTATTCTGTTTTTATTTCGGTCGTCACGGTGATGAATGCGAGTGCTGAGATCTCTGAGGACTTTTTGTCTCGCAGGAAGGAACGTGGATGTGGAGCGATGGTTCCGAGTTCTTTGTTAACGAGTGGTCCGAGCACCAGCCCGACGACCACCACCAATGCCTGGCGCTGGGCACCAACGGTAAATTCTGACCGTCGGCTGCTTAAAATGACTGGGTTTTTAAAAGTCGAGATCCACAGATCCATGCCAACACAAGTTTCTCCATTAATACATTTATGAATGATGCTGCACTGTTTATAGTTTATATTTATATAAACAACACAAAAGCCTCAATGAACAACGAACCGACCATAGTTTCTCAAACATCAGAGATTTGAGGCATTATTAAATAAAAAATTATAATAACTATTATTTTAGTATTTATTTTTAGTGTATATATATATGCATATATACACACATATGCTGTACATGTACATATATATACATATATGTGTATATATGTATGTATATATATATATATATATGTATATAAGTATATACATATATATGTATATATATATGTATATGTATATATATATATATATATATATATACACTGCATATATATATATATATATATATATATATATATATATATATACATATATACACTGCATATATATATATATATATATATATATATATATATATATATATATATATATATATATGTGTGTATACAGTACACATATATAGAGACAGTATATATGAAACCAGGGCCTCAAAAAGAAGGATGAAAACATTTAGTCAATAAGTGGTACATTTATGTACTTAAGGTGATGAATGTAACGCACACATTTTCAGTGGAAACAGATTTCTTTGGATTTAAAAAGTAAAATTTTGGCTCATGTTTGTCGGGAATTTGATGCCATTTTTTTCTCTGATAAATGAACACAAATAAAACCAAAACATTACATTACTTTAGTTTACTAACCAGTTATTGAACAACACTAATTGTCTGTCTACTCTCCTCTAATAAAAATAAACTAAAGTATCAGGAAAAACACACACAAAAAAACCATTGGACCATTGAACCATTTTAACAATCTCCAAATGTTTTGTACACTTCTCTTGTCATTTTTAGGAATTATAAATATTTAAGGTTTAAGTTTTTTTCCCTACATAAATCAGTGACTCACGCGTGGATTTCATGTGTCGCAGGTCGTCTGCACGCCGCCGACTGTAGCCTCCAACAACCGTTTTTCTGCGTGAGACCTCTGTGAAGATCGCAACTCTGTGCCGCAATGATGTCACTGGCCGATCCACGATTGACGAATCTGATTACATCAATATCAAATCAATGAAATGTATTAAGCGTATTATTGTATGTTACATATCAGTGGATTTCTTTGTCAGCGATGAACTCTGACAAAGTCACGTGACAGGTTTGAATTAAAACAGACTTCTCCCTCTCTAGGGGGCGCCACAGCGGAGGATCTGCATATTTGATTTGTCCGAGATTCATGATTTTCTCTGTGGGCTTTGGTGTGAGAGAGTGAGCGGTTTAAACTTCAGCTTCCTGTGAGAAATGTGTCATATTAAGTCATAAAATGACATTGGGCGTGTCAAATTGAAATAATAGCTGAACTTTTGCTCCGCCCTCTTCCACATGCTGAAAAGCCTCCGTACCGCTCTGAAAAACATGAGCCGCGAGTTTGACACCTCTGCCTTTTGGTGTCAGAAGTGAGTCAGTACCTCACATTTCATCCGTGTGGAAATCCACTGAGATGGTAGGGCACAACATTTGGTTGTGTAACCGCTCTGAAAAGAGAGGAGATGTGAAAGGATGAACGAAGAGAAGCCCGAGGGCGTCTGAATCACCCGCACATGAGCCTAAATAACGGGGAGGAAACGGGATCAGTCACCGGGGACGTCAGTCAGCGCTGGACCGGGTCTCAGCTGCTCCTGTCGTCCATATTTGCAGCTTCAGTGGACGATTTCCTCAGCTGCAGGGCGTCAGTGCACACGACCCCCCCCCCCGCAGATCAAGTCCATTCATTCTGCTCCTGTGGCAGCACAGTACACATGTAGGTCAGGCAGTCATGGCTTACTATTATTATTATTATTATTATAAGAAATATTTATTTTAAAGTGTCTCACATAACTGTAACCCAGAGTCATGTGTCATAAGGTAATGATAAATAAGCAGAAAATGTGTATTTATAATAAGATTGAATATAAAATAGAAGCCAAATTATAAATGGGATAAAAAAAAAGGTAAACCTAATAAATCTGTGTTTCCCAAACTTTGTATACGTGGACCCACTTTTAAAAAGTGGAAAACTGTCAAATCCAAACATCAGTCGGTAAAAGAGCAAATTATTTAATACACATAAATGTTATCTTAAAGTTTGGGAAAATTTTGTGATTAAGAAGAAGGCTAATAAATGTTAAAACGCCTTGTGCAGGCCCTCGCAGCCGCCACACCAGCAGGTGGCGCTATGCCCTGTGTTCTGTGCTGACGTGTTCTGGCCAGGTCTCACATGTACACATTGGTCAACGTACAGCAAAGTTGCCCCTCACGTCCTGTTTCTGGTGACCGACTTCCTGTTTGGAGGTCATGTTGTGTTCAGGGTCGGTCTCTTGTGCAGCGAATGGTCGAAATTCACCCGAATTTCCGATGTTTGCCGTGGCCATGTCCTTATCATCTTTGATGTGTCGAGTACAAATTGACACGATTTTTACGTTGGTACGATAAATGCCAAGATGGACACCAGATTAAAAATGGCCGACTTCCGGTTGAGTTGAGGCCGAGGTCACATGGCCTTTTTTGTTCCTCGTAGGCATGACATGACATGGAGACATGTTTCCATTAACTTTCTTGGTGGAACTTAGTTTTTATTACTAAGCTGTTTTCCACCATTTTTACGTATTTCCCACCTGACTTTGCCAACTTCCATAGCAGCTGATGTTTTAGCTGATAACTTAGCTCATAGTTAGCCCAAAGCTTATTTACTAATTATTCATTTAATAGCTTGTAGCTTAATTACTAGTTTCTTATTTAGCAGCAACTTATTTATTTGTAGTTATTTACTAGCTCATAGTTTGCTAGCTACTTATGTACAAGCTTTTAGGTTATTTACCAGTTATTTACTAGTTCCTAGCTTATTTGATAGATGATTTAATAGTTTCTCATTTACTAGCTCGTACCTTATTTACCAGTTACTTATTAACCAGCTATTGGCTGTAAATAAGTAACTGGTAAATGATATATAGCTACAAGCCTATAAGTAACTAGCTTATTCACTCCTTACTTAGCTTGTAGTTTATTCAGTAGTTACCTATTAGCATGTAGCCTACTTACTAGCATCTCATCTACTAGCTTATAGGTTATTTACCAGTTACCGTTTACTAGTTGATATCTTATTTACTTAGTTACCAGCTAATAACTTTTATATTAGTTGATAGCTTATTTACTAGTTACTTATTTACTAGCTTGTAGCTCATTTACTATTTTATAGATTATTTTCCAGTTTCTTATTTACTAGCGTTTAGCGTATTTACTAGCTACCTTTTTTTACTAGTCGTAGCTTGTTTACTGGTGTAGCTGCAGCTCGTTTTGTTCGTTTTCACCGTTTAGTGCCTGAAAAATGCGATTTGTTGGGGAAGAACATTTGAAATATACGAGTGCAGACACAGAATGTGGAGACAAACCATTTATCGTAGCATTAGATACAAAATTAGCTCTATTTTCATCTAAATATCGACATTCATGTCAGTATCAGCTGTTGGTCGACTTGTAAACACACGTGAAAACTTTTATTTGGATATTTTTAAAAGCTCAAACTCTCGGTTTTTAGTTGAGCTCTCATTTATTTTCCATTTATTGATATTTGAACCTATTTTTTACTCTTTTATATTAGTGTTTTATTTATGTTTATCTGTTTTTTTAACATCGATTGTGGCCTTTTTGTTTATGTTGTGTGTACGGAGGTGTGTGAAAGTGTGTGTGTTCTTGTATTTGTACCTTTGTGTGGACCAACAATGTTATAAACCATAGGCAGTGAGGACATTTTTGGTCTGGTCTGGTCCTCACATCTTTAAAAGGCTTTTTTGGAGCTTAAGACCTGGTCTTAGGGTTAGGGTAAAGGTTAAGATGGTTAAGGTTAAGATAAGTGGTTTGCATCATGTCTATGAGCGTCCTCACTATGAATGGAGCGCAAGCAAGCGTGTGTGTGAGTGAGGGTGTGCGTGCGCACGCGCGTGCACAATATGTACAGACAGATTGATCTGCACTGAATGAATGAATTAATGAATGAATGAATAATTATAATAAAAATCCTCCTGCACAATCTTGACCTTGACATTCTCAGGGTGACACCTTGGTGTGTGTGCGTGCGTGCGTGCGTGTGTGTGTGTGTGTGTGTGCAGGTCCACACACTGTTATTTGTAGGAAGCATAAGTATGATGGGATGTGTTGTGTAAAAGAATGAGCCTCTGTCTATACTTAGGGCTTGCCTGCAGCCGTGTGTGTATGTGTGTGTGTGTGTGCATGAAAGAGAGGAAGAGGAGATAGAGAGCACAGGAGTAGATGTGGGAGGGAGGGAGAGGATGACAAAGAGGAGGGGAGGAGAAGGTGCAGCAGCCGGGGAGACTGTGACGCACACTGCCTGGCTCTGCTCGCTGCTCATTGGCTGCCGCCGCCGCCGCTCACAGGAGCTGGGAGAGTCAGCAGAGCAGATTATGAAGCGGAGCTCGAGCAGCAGCAGCAGCAGCAGCAGCAGCAGCAGTCTCCTCTCATTGTCTCCATGGCTGCACACGCTTTCCTCCTCTGCTCCCTTGCCTTGCTCTCCACTCTGAGCCTCAGCCGACTCGGCCTCTGCTTCTCTGACGAGGAGCTGCAGCCGGGACTCGTCTATGAAGAAGTGCCTGAGATCCTGGACAGAAGGTAAAGACATCCATCCATCCAGGGTGGGAGGGAGGAGGGAGGAGGGGAGGAGGGGAGACGTGCAGGGATGCTGATGTTCTCGTTCTCTGCCGTCCCGTCTCTCCCACTTCACCTTGGCTGGTTTGTGAAACCTGGAGCTGCTTTGTTTGTCTCAGTCTCGGGGAGGACTGCATCAGATCAGACGCCGCACATCGATCACAGTCTCGCTACAGCACAGTGTTGTTCTAAGGCCTGCAGGAGAGAGAGAGACAGAGAGTGAGAGGGAGACAGACACAGAGAGACAGACAGACAGAGAGAGAGAGGAGATATGGATGGAGGTAAACAAGGAGAAAGAAGCAGAGGAGAGTAAAGGGGTTGATTTGTTTACCGATGCAGCCATTGATGTCTGCATCACACACACACACATGCGCAGCCCTGCAGGTCAAATCTGGACATTCAGTTCTCGCACTCACTAAAAACAAAATCCACGTAAACATTTCAGCTGAATTGTTCTCCTCACAGTCAGAGCATGAACTTTACATAAAGATGAAGATGAAGAGAGTTTGTGTTTGAAACCGGACGCTGGAAACAAAAGAAAGAAGCAACATTTTCCTGATAAACTTCAAATTTTAAGGTTCAGAGTTTGTCGCCCTCTGGTGGCTCACTTTTAAAACCAGGAGACATTTTTTGTCAGACTAAAACGTCGTATGATTTTGGGTCAGTGACGGTTAGCGGTGTTTCTCTGTCGTTCTCTGAGGGAGGCTAACAGCTAACGATACAGCAGCATGGAAAACTTTACTGACAGCTTCAAAAATATAGGACAAGTGTATCGCGGCGCGCTCGATGCTACGATCTACGTCCACAGACAAACTGGTGAAAAGAATTGATCAGTGCATCAAATACAACAACAGCATAATCCATCTTTGCCTGCTATAGCACATGCTAATGCTAATTTGCGCCTCAGTGGATCACAAGTGGCCCTGCGATGGACTGGCGAACTGTCCAGGGTGTGACCCCGCCTATCGCCCTATGTCAGCTGAGATTACAGCACCCCTGCGACCCTCCTGTGGAGGATAAAGCGGTGGAACATGGATGGATTGCGAAACCGGATGATAACTTCGCTCATAGTTAGCCTAAAGCTTATTTACTTGTTACTTGTTTAATAGCTTGATGCTTATTACTCATTTACTAGCTTATTTATTAGCTACTTACTCGCTAACTCGTAGCTTTTTTACAAGCTACCTATTTGCTAGACCGTAGCTTATTTACTAGATTCTTATTTAGCAGCTTGTAGCTTATTTATCAGCAACTTATTTACTTAGTTATTTGCTAGCTCATAGCATCCTAGCTACTTATGTATGAGTTAGTGTATTAGTTAAATTAGTTTACTAGCGCATATCTTATTTACCAGCTATTGGCAGTAAATATGTAACTGGTAAATGACCCAAGCTAGTACATAAGCAGCTAGTAAAATAACTAGCTTATTTACTCTATACTTAACTTCTAGCTTGTATCTTATTTACTAGTTACCTATTAGCATGTAGCTTATTTACTACCTTCTCATGTTCTAGTTTATAGGGTTATTTAGTAGCTTTTAGCTTACTTACTAGCTACCTATGTACTAGCTTATAGGTTATTAACCCGTTTCTTTTTTCACTAGTCGTAGCTTGTTTACTGGCGTAGCTGCGTCTGCAGCTCCAGTTAAACTCACGGCGTCAAAGACTGTGAATAATATTGAGCTAAATCTGTGTCACAGATGACGACGTAACAGAATCCTCTTCACCGTAGCAATGATTAAAAAAAAACATTGTTTGTATGTGAACAAACCCTCATGTTTTCATTTGTGACACGATCTAATCTGACGACATGAATGCAATGAACAATAACTTGGATTTAGAGTTGAACGTGTCATGGGACTGATCTCATTACAGCTCAGTGTACTCCAGAGTGTGCTTGTGTGTGTGTGTGTGTGTGTGTGAGTGTAGCTTTTATACTGATTTCTCGCGGGGTTCTGGGCTCGTTCCTCTGCATCAAACTTTTGTACGTAACTCTGCAGCGTCTCCATCCGCAGCCCTGACACACTTCAACATATGAGCTTATACAAGAGCAGTCATTCACGGCGTATATCGCTGCTGCGAGCAGGAGAAAACATGCACTCAGCTTTATTTTGTGAGACAAACGAGCAGCAAAGAGCTTTACAACATGATTAAAAACACAGGTCAGCATGAGCTGTGTTATTTTCTTACCTTGTTCTTTTTTTGACAACAACAAACCTGATTCATCGCGCTCCATATGCTCACGAGGAACTTATGTTCACAGTTAATTTTAGAAATAGTTGTGTTGTGTTTATCCCATTAAATGTTGTCCTTGACTCATTGCAGTTCAAAAGATGATCAGAGTTTTATTTTAATGACTGAAACACGTTCCTCTGCTAAGCTACAAACTAGTAAATAAGTAACTGGTGAATGACCTCTAAGCTAGTACATACGTAGCTACTAAATAAGCTACAAGCTTATAAGTAACTAGCTTATTTACTCATAACTTAACTACTAGCTCATAGCTTATTCACCAGTTATTTATTAGCATTTACCTTGTTTACTACCTTCTCCTGTACTAGCTTATTTACTAGCTTGTAGCGTATTTACTAGATATATAGCTACTCTGGTTTCTTTGCTCCATGAAACAAAGAAATCATTAAAAACTGAATCATTTTTATTTGAGAACATCATCATTTCCAGGTTTGACAAACACTGATCAACATTTTCTGAACCAAACAAGTCATCGATTAATCGGGAAAATGGTCGACAGAAACGTATAAAAACAAACGTCTGATAATGAAGCCATGAGGAAAGTTCTCTCGTACAATTTCTAAGAGAATTCTAATATTTGGAGGCTGCAAAGTTAAATAAAAAATTTACATTTTTAAAGTTTTACACAAGTGCTGAGTGAGTAACATTAAACTATACATTCATTTTACTTTAAAAAAAATACGAATAAAAAGGTTAATTTTTTGTGCATAAAATCAAATTCTCCTTGAAATAAATAAAAATAAAAATCACATTTAACAGAATACAAAATAATGCTAACGCAGTGCTAGCAGGCTACATGGCGTGCTGCGTTCATGGTCAGAACTACTGTAGGAATTTATCCGTGAACGTGTCAGGCACAGTGATATTAATGTGCTTTATGACATCATGATGACACACTTTGTCTGATACGTCGTCGATAAACGCGACGCCACCGTTCATACGTGTTATTTTATTCTTCATGTTTTCATGTGCAGTTGATGAAGCCGTGTGACTGAAGGTGATTGATTTATTAGTTTAGTTCACAGCAGATTTAACTGTAAACTAATTTACATAATGTTTATGTTGAACATGTGAATCTTGTTTAATCCATTTACTCTTCTCCATTACTCACTGCTTCATTTCCTTATACTTATTCAGATATACACCAAATAAAGACATTTTAACATAAATATCAACTATATTAAAATAAATTGTGTAAATAATAATGTTTATAAATAGATACATACAAAACTCAAGGCTAATCTAATGTAATCTAATCTATGATATTTTTGCATTTAACTTAACATTTGCTCTGTTTCCCTTTGTGATTTGTTTATTTTAGTTTCTTTCTATTTCTATTGTTTTGTTTGGAAAGGCTCGTTATATCATCTGCATAGAAACAGGCCAAGTTTTTGCTGGAAAACGTGAAAAAACAAGTGAGAAGCCGAAACTCAAACACTGACACGCAGACGCATGCAGATTATCTGTTTAAAAAAAATCAAAAACGCGATGGAACGCACCAGCGACGCACACACACACACACACACACACACACATAACGGTGAGTTCACTGGTTTGAGGCCTCGTCCTCCATTTTTCACTGGTGGAAAGAGAGTCATGTGATCAATGAAGAAGAACTTCTGTTTGGTCTGCTTTGACGTCTCGTATCTGATTCATATCTGATTTATTTCCACATGCAAACGAGTCCAGAAACTGATGCTGTCCAAGTACAGTGACTTCAATTTGTGTACTTGCCAATACTGAGTACTTAAGAATACCGTCCATCCATCATCCAGCCATTGCCACTTTATTATTAGCAGATGAAAATAAGACAAAGAATTGAAATATTTCAGCTTTTATTTCTAAGTATTTTCGTCCAGATCTCGACAGAGCACACGTTACAGTCTCTGCTTTTTTGTCGTCATTGCTTTTCTCAAAGTGTTTCCGAACTGCTGACGTTGCCTCACACCTGCTCACCTGCTCAGCTCACATGAAGATACGTCAACGTGGAGTAGTTTTACGAATACAAGCGCGAGTACACGAGGGCCGCACCGGACCTGATACCTGACACCTGATCCTGGTATCAACACATCCCTGTGATCCCTAAGATCAGAAGTGGGTCACTCACACAGCGTGTGTGTGGGTGCAGAGGCTCAGGCCCAGAACGGGACTTGTTTACAAGTCTGAGGAGCAGACGGAGGCCACGCCTTCACATGAAGGATGATCGTCCATCTGTGGATGAACATAATCAACAGGGAAACGTGTGGATGCTCCCGCGTGCTCGTACACTTGTGCCTGCTCATATTTAAGGTGGCGACGTGGGTCTAGGAGTGGCTCTGGAAGCACTTTGATTATATAAAGGGTCTGTTCAGCACCCAGGCACCATGTGACGGGCTGAGCCAATGACGGGGCAGCAGTAGCAATCCTGGCTGCGCTGCTGACCTCGCGAAACTGGCACAGGAACAAACGGCTTTAGTTAGCACTGACACACACACACACACACACACACACACACCTACTTCCCTGGCTCCTTTCAGCCAGCTGAGGTCTGGGTAGGTGCAGAGAAGGAGGGAGCTGCTGCTGCTGCTGCTGCTGCTGCTGCTGCTGTTGTTGTCGTGTTGAGCTAAGGCTGCAGATGCAGCTTGTTTACAACAATCGCAGAAGTGGCTGTGGAGTGTTTACACGGAGGTTTCTCGTATCCGTGCAGGTATTCACACACGTGCCAGAGAAATCCTCCTTTGGCAGCTCTTGCATATTCATACTTGCTTACTAAGTGTTATCACGCAGTGACGCCTCCCACTGCTTTGTGATTTGCTGTTTTGAAGGCTGTAGTTTTTTGTATTTTGGCCGGCGACACTAACAATCGAAGCACTCGTATGTGATTGAGTGGAACGGCAGGTTTGATTGACAGCTTGTCCACTGCTCGTCCACTAAGAAAGAGCTACGGACGTCACATGACTCAGTGTTTACACCACCATGTTGGCAGGAAAGGCTCCAGCGGCTGAATAGCTGAGCAGTGTTTCTGATCACATGATTTGTGTGTTTTGTGAACCTGGGATCAGGAATCAGGTACGAGCCAATGAAACAGACGATGAGGTGAAAACACACCCTGGACCAATGTTGCATTTACCACCGACTTATATCCAAACATTGAAAAACATGACGTTCAACTGTTTAACAAAGAAGAAATAAACGTTTTTTTCAACATCCAGTTTGAGAACAGGACCAATAAAACACTCTATTAATTAATATTATTAATATTAATATTATCTATTAATCAAATGTGAGTGCAAACTGACTGCACTTGGTCTGTGGAACCTCCTCAGTTACTAAAGTGCTGTGTTTCCATCATTGTACAGTCTGGTACTTTTGGTACAGATTGGTTCAGTTTGGTTCAGTTTGGTACGGTCTGGTACAGTTTAGTACGGTCTGGTACAGTTTGGTACGGTCTTGTACAATTTGGTACGGTCTAGTACAGTTTAGTACAGTCTGGTACAGTTTGGTACAGTTTAGTACTTTGGTTCAGTTTGGTACAGTTCTGTACTTAGTACGGTCTGGTACAGTTTAGTACAGTCTGGTACAGTTCTGGTACAGTTTGGTACAGTCTGGTTCGGTCTGGTACAGTTGGTTCAGGTACAGCAGTCTGGTACAGTTTAGTACAGTCTGGTACCTTTGGTACAGTCTGGTACACTTTGGTACTGGTCTGGTACAGTCAGTTTGGTATCAGTTTGGTACAGTCTGGTTCAGTTTGGTACTGGTACAGTTTAGTACAGTCTGGTTCAGTTTGGTACAGTTTAGTACAGTCTGGTACACTTTGGTTCAGTTTGGTACAGTCTGGTACAGTTTAGTACAGTCTGGTACAGTTTGGAGTTTAGTACAGTCTGGTACAGACTGGTACAGTTTAGTACAGTCTGGTACAGTTTGTACGGTCTGGTACAGTTTGGTTCAGTTTGTACGGTCTGGTACAGTTTAGTGCGGTCTGGTTCAGTGTGGTACAGCGGTCTGGTACGGTCTGGTACAGTTTAGTCTGGTTCTGGTACACTTTGTACGGTCTGGTACAGTTTGGTTCAGTTTAGTACGGTTTAGTGGTCAGAGGACCAGAGGACTTTACTTGTTGGCTGTGTGCAAAAAGTGCAGGATTTTCTTCACAACATAGAGAAAGGTCAAAGGTCATGAACATGGATGGAGCATCTCTTAAGGTTATCCCGCTGTAAGGTCACTCGTCTTCAGTCAGGTGACTTCTGCCCAAGTTTCGCTCATTCATTTGAGCAGCGCCACCATGAGGAGACATGAAGCAGTGACGCCCAGTGAGTGAGACTGGCAGTGATTGTTTACTTTAGAGCATCTTAATTTGTTAATTACAATATTGATATTTACCCGTGAGTATCATTTATCCATATCTAAATCGGTATTTTGACCCGCCCCAAACCAAAGCGTTCCACTCGGGTGGAACCGCGGCTGATGACGTTCTAATCCTCAGACTGGTGCACGCTCAGTCACAATTCCACGGGTCACTTCAAATCTATTAATTAGCGCCTCAGCTGCCCAGAACGCCGCAAGTTCTGACATCATGGCTTAATCTCTTCATCTTGTTCACGACTCTCCATATTCGGGCTGTGATGGACTGGCTCTGTGCTTACCGCTAATCCTAATCCATCTGGCACTAAACTGTACAATATTGCCCAGGTGCAAAAAGCACCAGACAGGCAGATTATTGCCTCACGCTGCTGGCATTGATATGACGCCTGGCACTTTGAGACTGCAGCCAGTGTCTGCTCACCTTTTATTGACCTGTTCTTGTCTCACCTTGACTCCAGAGACGCCTCAGTTGTTTTATTTGGGGGAAAATAACGGACTTGTGGACATATTTTAAGCAGCTGAAACACACTCTTGTGTCTCTAAATCAAGGCCGATTGTTCTTATGTCACTTATCTTAGCTTTAAGTAGGGCAGGTCTGGGTAACCACAGTCTGGGTCACCATCAGAGGGAAACAGAGTGACGACAGTAGCCATTGACTGGTTTTTGTGTGTAAATTTAGAGTGAATATTTAGGTCATGTTCAGAGTGTCGTCTTTGTCTTCTGAAAAGGTCTCCCCCTGAAAACACAGCATCCGTTATTCCACTCCAGATGAAGCTTTGTGAAGACAAACGGGAAGAAAGTCACGTCAAGCCCATTATAAGTGACTGTTGTGTGGAGATTAGCGATGTCAGACCCAGATGATCGGTATAAGGACAGACCGGGATGTAGATGACAGACAGTACGGACCAACACAATATGGCAGTGCCGCTGGGTAAGCCCATTGCTGCTGCATTATGTCTCTGATTAGACGGTTAAAAGGATCAGGATTAGCTTTAAGAAAGTCCAGAGGCTTTGCCGGGGGTTTAGTTTGACCAAGAGTGAGACAGGCGGGGCCAACATGTGAGCGTAAAGGACGTAGCTGTGTACGAATGTAGGTCAGTCGCACATCAAACACCAGTCATGTGGAAAACTGTCTATGATATTCAGTCGATTACAAATACAAACTGTTAATTAAATACAGTTCAGTCGATTCATTACAAAAACTCTAAGATTAATACCACTCCAAAGATTAGAGAATTCATTAGGAGATGAGATTAAATAGAAAAGTTACCAATTTTATTGGCATAAGGATTATATTCAGTCTGAGTAGCTTTGTCCATTTGGGATCCATGTGACTGAAACCCTGCCCACTTCATGCTCATGTCAACCTAGTACCCAGGAAGTCTGGCAAGGTTCAGTTTCTTTCAAACCTGCTGTCTTTTTTGTGTAGTCCACACAGTGTTGTCCTGCTGGTGTGTGTGTGGACACGTCTTATACGCCACATATTGCTCTGTGACAGCAAGGGAAGCTCTTGGTTGTGTGTTATTTGCTCAGCGATGGCGAGTTGTCATTTAGCACAGGGGCGTCAAACATACGCCCCGGGGGCCAGAACCGGCCCGCCAGAGGGTCCAATCCGGCCCACAGGATGAATTTGTTAAAATTTCACACTAATCTAAACGTAATGTCAAATGCTCCAGATACCCGTGACTAAATGTTTGTGCCTTTATAGATCCAGTGTGCTGTGTAAATAGTAAATTTAGGCATGATATTGTTGAAATTGCACTTATATTTCTCAAGAAATTTCATGTTTTGTAAAATTATCCTTCATTAAATGTAAAACAAAGGAGTTGTTCATAGGTTATTATTCTATTATTTTGCTATTTTTACTGGTCCGGCTCCCTTGAGATCAAATTGTGCTGTATGTGGCCCCTGAACAAAAATGAGTTTGACACCCCTGATTTAGCAGATGCTTTTCTCTAAAAGGACTTACAAGAGAGGAATAAACTCCATAGAAGAAGTCTTGGAAAGAACTCCACTGGATAGGAGCGGTGGACTGATAGAGGGTGAGAGTGCCGAGGTGGATGCAAGTGCAGAAGGGCGATAGTCGGGGTCACACACTCTGGACAGATCACAGTCCATCACAGGGCCACACATAGAGACAAACAACCATTCACTCTCACTCTCACACCTACGATCACTTTAGAGTGACCAATTCACCTAATCCCTAATCTCTATATTGGATGTTTTTGGACTGTGGGAGGATCCCGGAGCTAACCACTACATCGAACATGCGGCCCGATATAGATCTAGTGAAACATGCTACTGTGTCCACGTTAACAGCTTTATCACAAAAACACATGGCAAGCTCAAACACTTCCTTACATCCTTATGTTCACATGACCTTATTGTGTCTTCTCTCTCTCTCTCTCTCTCTCTCTCTCTCTCTCTCTCTCCCTCTCTCCGCAGCAAAGAGAATCCCAAACAAGCAACAAGAGTCACATCAAGTAAGTAACAAACGCAGAGTGACACGAGGTCTGATTCAAGCAAGCCTGTTATTCTGATGCCGATGAGTCGGAAACAAGGACGGGACTAATAATGTGTGTGTGTGTGATGGTAAATCATATGTTTGTGCATGAGGCTGAGCAGTTATTTGTAAACAGTGAAACAAAGTGCTGATGAGTCACAGCGATGACGCAAAACCCCTGGAAATAGAGCCTGAGCTCAGACGTGGGCACAGAATCCCTGTGTGTGTGTGTGTGTGTGTCGTCAGTGTGAAATCACACCAACTCTTGTGATTAAGTCTGCAATGCAGCATCGTGTGTGTGTGTGTGTACATATATGCACAGTGCACCGATATAAACGTTTTTTCATGGTATGGTAATGTTTGATTTCCAGGTCAAGATGGCGGCTACGGCTTAGATAGTGAAGAGGTTACTCTGACGCCTGAAGATGAAAGCCCACTCAGGAGAATACTGCAGGTACACACACACACAAACAAACACACACAAACACACACAAACACACACACCCTCGATATAATGCATTTCCCAGTCCTTCATCCTAACATTAACCATCACAACTAAGTGCTGAACCCTAAAACCTGGTCTTAACCGCCCCAAAAAACAGCAGTCAAAATGTCCTGATTTCCGTATGTTTGTTTTGGTCCTCACAAACCAACAAATACAAGAACGCATACACACACACTTAACCCTAAAACCGGGTCTTAACCCTAAAGAAGCCCTTTAACATTATGAGAACCACAGGAAATGTCCTCACAAAGATATAAGTGCAAGTTTACACACACACACACCACTGAGCCTCACACTTGACCTTGGATGTTGTTACACCCCACACACACACACACACATACATGTGACTGAAAACACAGTGAAACCATATGTTGCATCAGCTGATGCATCGAGGATTAACTGATTCCTCCCACTAACCTCCTCCAAGCTACTCTACATTAATAATTCCCAGCAGTATTTATACATACTGTGTATATATATATATATATATATACATGTACATATACATTGTCATTCCATTTCCATCACTATTTCTATTTCAAATAGAGATCATGTCATGGCCATCATGGCCGTCATGGCCGTCATGGGCGCCATGGCTGTGACACCATGTCTTGTAAAAGCAGAGCTGGATTAGCCCAAATGCAAAAGAGATTAAAAAGCCAGTTTTTCTATCTGTTCTGGTTCAGCAGCGACCGCTACACGCACATTCAGAAGACATCTGTTTTTCTACAGTGAGGACACAATTAACTCTGAGAATCAGTGGTCGGCGGAAGAATGAACTTCACACATTACAACGCGACACTTCGCGATCGGAGAGCGAGCTTGTGACATCAGTGCAGGCTGTTGATACCACACTGAGTTACTATGTAATTATACACACAGTGCAGGGACACACGTTTCAATAAGAAGAAAGGGTTTGACTAAAATGGAATTCTCCAGCCTGGTCTGGATGTTATGTTTTGGCAAAAGCACTGTGAGAGAGAGGCACATACCAGCCAGCATCTTCTTTCCTTGTGGGCCCCATAAGGTTTATATTTGGGCTGACAATATGGGTCAATATGGGGGTAGAGTGTAGAGTCGCTTTGGATAAAAGCGTCTGCTAAATGACATGTAATGTAATGTCCCAAGTGGGTTTCTCTGTGGATACCACTTCAAGTTCATGCCCACTTAGTAACCAAGTAGCGTGGAAAGGTTACAAAGTGGTGGTGAGCTTAAAGTGGACAAACCCACTTAGGACCCATATTGTCAGCCCAAATGTAACCCATACTGACACGCTGGCTTGGATCTGTCACATTTCCACAGACATCTCTTGCATTTAATTTCCAAGCAATGTCAAATTTCCTAAGTATCTTAGTAAGTCAACTGCCAAGTTTGAGGTCTGTACCACGGCTAAGTCCTCACAGTAGAACTGTCATACTGCTCCACGTGTCCACATACCACAACTATCATTTTATCTGTCCCCCAGATAGTATGTCCGTGTGGGTCCCAAGCAGGTTTGTACGTGGTTTCTATGGTGGCCCCACTCACTTCATGCCCATGGCCACTTAAGACCCCTTCCAGGCTACCTGGGTACTAAGTGGGCAAATTATGCAGGACCTACATGTTTTGAGTAACATGGGAAGCCCATGTGGAACCTGTCCAGGGCGGACCCCGCCTATTGCCCTATGTCAGCTGAGATTGGCACAGCAACCCCCGCGACCCTCTGTGGAGGATAAAGTGGTAGATGATGATGGGTGGATGGATGGATGGGAAGCCCATGTGGGCAAATATGAGTGGTGCCACCATGGAAACCGTGGACAAACCCACTTAGGGCCCATAATGTCAGTCCGAATATAACCCTTATGTTGGCTGGGTTCTGAAATGTCACGACGTCTGTAACACCTTAATACTCATCAATAATCAATTAACATGTCATCTGATGCATCTTTGCATTGACTTTATATGACATTTGTGACGAGATTTCTTTTAAATTGCATTCAGCAAGAACACACAGAAGGGGGGACCGCCTCTTTGTAAAAATACTGGCTCCTGGGTGATGTGTTTTGTTGTCAGATGCTGTCTAAATTTCTCTTAGATGTACCCTGAGCTTTGAATTCCTTTCTTTGTGTTTGCAGCCTTTTAATTGGCACCAGCCGGGAATGTCCCACAGCAAGAGGAAGCTACTCCAGTCTCTGATGGGTCCTTATGGGCCTCTGAGCGTGTCTTACAATGGGAAGATCTGCATTCTGTTCAAGGCAAAGCGCCTGGCAATCCGTTACAGGAATCACACCTTCATCGATCTGACAGAGAAGGTCTTCAACCCCACTGCACCCGTGGACACTAAAGGGTCCGTCTGCACCAAGGACAAAGCTACGTAAGTCAAACTCACCCAGAAAGTCATAGAAATATCTACAGAACGTATAAGAACTGTACATTCATTTTATAATTTCACTGTATTTTCTGCAACAGCCTTTCATTAAAGTTCGGCGATGTGGAGGACTTGCGAGGTCTAGTAATCAGGTAAAATGCAACGTTTAATTCAAATATTTTTACTGACCAGCATTGCATATATATATATGTATATATAGATGTAAAAAATGTATATATATATATAAATATCTATGTATATTATGTAATATTTCACCAACATTGGGTGGTAATCCTTTTAAATTTGGCTGACACTTTATTGGATGCACGGACAAACGGACTACATTTTCGTGGTCAAAATTCCAAGAATGTGGAATGGCTGTATGTTGCTACAGACATTCTCTGGAACCTTTCCTTCAGATAATATCTATTTCCATGCCAGACACCTAAATGATATGTGGACAACAAAGTCCTGACCCAAATTTCTGGACATTATTCGAAGATCATGTCTGAAAGCAGCTTTAGATGAACTGTTATGAGCTGGGTGACCAAATCATTACCAAGCATCTCATGTTTGTGGATTCTTTATGTTAAATTCCTTTAAATCAACAATATGTTGCATGTAATAAGAATCTGGAAAATAGCCAGTAGAGCTCCGGTATAGCCAGAGCTGGATTAACGCAAAGGCAAACTAGGCACGTGCCTAGGGCCCGATTGGCAGGGGGCCCAGACAGAGGCACAATCAAAACCTAAAAATGACTTGGTCCGCGTTTCAAGACGATTTACGCTCCTCGTTCTGATGAAGTGGCGCTGTCAGGGCGTCCTGAGGACAGTCTGCTTCGATCGACAGTCGCGCTGGGGGCAGGCGGGTGGGAGTAGCTGCAGCGAGTGCACATGTCTGCGAGGAGGTCCGGGCGGGGGTTCGCTGTAAACCACCTTCGCCCCGAGACTTTCCAAGCTGATCTAGATTCGGTCCCGGCGCACCACCGGCGGAGGAAATTTCATGTCAAACTTATGTGTGACACTGTTGTATGATGAAGTCGGCATCAATTCATGGAAGAAACTGTTGAAAATTTGAAATATGGAGATTAAAGGTTTCTGCCCAAAAGTAATCTCCAATACTTATTGACCTAAATGGATTTGTTAAAAGACTATACTTCCAAAACTGACTAAAACTTTTTTGAGTTTTCGTCGACTAAAATTGGACTAAAACTACCACATATAGAAATGACTGAAACGTGTCTAAAACTAAGACTAAATCTAGAATGGCTTCCAAAAAACAACAGTGCACAGTTCACCATCCAGAGAAACATCCAGACCAGTGGAGAAAACTGCTGAACAGTCCAGACCAGGAGCTGAATACCAGAAAATGGAAGAGAGGTGATGCTTGTCCATGAAAATAAACCTCTTTACCACGACAGCACAGTTTCTATTACTGCAAATTTGATTGGTCTTTGTATATTTGACTACTTTATTATTAAACTATTCAATTTAATCAACACATTTAATTAAGATTTTCTGCAAAATGCAATAGCTTACAACATTTATCTTATTTGCACTGTTTACATAGCAATGCTGACACCTATTGGTGATTTACTGGTACTACTGCCTTAACAATGACACTCGCAATGGATAAGATAAGGATCATTTAATAGCATTTAACAGAGCCTTGTAGTAACGTATAAATATGGTAATAAAAATCAAAAAATAGTCTGATAGACTGTTTAATATACGACACATGACTTATTTTGGCATACAAAGAACCAACTCGTAACCAAAGACTACACTATGTAAAATGTGAATTCACTTTTAATAGTAACTTTGGTAAGTTTCAGATTTCAATTCATGAATAACATCGATGGAGGGGGGCCCAAAAAATACAGTCTGCCTAGTATAGTCCATTTATTTAATACGGCTCTGGGTATAGCTGACGTCACACAACCAAGGTAACGACCCCCATTGGCAACACATAAATCAACAGACAACTCGTCTCTTCTCTGGCTGTTTTTGTCATAAAAGTGAAGATGGTGGATAGATGTTGTGCTGCGTTGGAGACGGGCTAACGGGCTAACAGGCTAACGGAGAACATTTTACCAGATCCCCACAGATTCAGAGGGACGGTGAAGGTGAATCACTGCTATGAATGGACATGGTGATTCACCAAGAGCTAATCTACACGATCTCTGAGTAAGATGAAGGGAAGTTAATCAGGAAGTTGATATCAGGACACTGCAGGTCTGGAATAATGTTCTCTCCACCTGTTTACAAACTCGTACAATGCATGGCCGGGGGCATTATAAGGCGCAGATATATTCAGTCTGTCAAATTTTGCGTCATGTTGGTCGATCTCCGTGGATTTAAAGTGACAGTAAACTCTGTTTACGTTGGCTGTATCTTTGCCTGCCAACATGGCGGCTCATAGGGAATGAGTAACATGATGTCCGGAGCTCTATAGAAAAATATTCAGTTCAATTCTGTTAAGAAATGAATTTGTGTAAAAGTATCAGTGTGTCATACACATCACATCAACATACAGCATATAATAATACAATCACAACTAAGGCCTATAGGTTGAAGGTTTGTATGTGTGTATGTAGCTAACTGGGTTGCTCTTCTGTCAGGCTTCAGATGTCCAACACCTTTTATGAGGCAGCCGGTCAAAACTGGTTCACACTAGACAGCGTTCACATCCACTACAACTGGACCCAAGAGGCTACGTTCAACGCCAGCGAGGTCTACGCTCCTGCCACCTCATCCTACCATTGCCAGCACGTCAGCAGCCTGCACAAATATGACACCCTGCTAGTGCCCAGCTCCCACACTGACACATCCGCTAACTGGCACATCACTTTCACTGATTTCCAGGTATACTCTGGCACAAGGAGCCCACTTCTTTTTGTCTTCTTACAATGTTGGCACAATCACTGATGTATCTTTGTACCTCATGAGTGCACACGTGCTTGTTAGCTTGCCAACAGTCTACTTTTGTGTTCCGCCTCTTTGGCTGCTTGTCAGTCAGTGTGTCTGTCCGTTTACTGTCTGTTCAGCCATCTGCTCAGTTATCTCGATCCGTTCATCTGCCCGATGTCTCTAGGCCTGGTAAACCCAGTAAGAGCCAGTTGTCCTCTTTATTTAGTCTAATCTGATCTTTCCACCATCTATTTTGCTCTTCCAGATCCAGGCCTTCAATGTGCAGTCGAACAAGTTTGCATCAGCCAGCGACTGCGCCACTTTCCTGACGCCGGCCATCCTCATGGGCTTGGTGACATCCTTGATCCTGCTACTTGTCTTAGCCTACGCTCTGCACATGGTGGTACACCTCAAGCACATTGACCGCTACGAGGAACACAAAGCTACCGTTTATTTTCCCCGTAGTCCGGAGGCCGAGTTACCGGACAAGAATAGCCTGTGAAGGGAAAAGAGAAGAGCGAAGGGATGAAGAAAGGGGAAGAGAGGGAGAAAAAAGCGGAGAAGCCGAGGAGCAAGTGAATCCAAGAGTGAAAAAGTATCCTCCACTGAATATTTCTTAAAGAAAAATGACAATTTTGCTTGTTCTTACCAAAATCTTAGTCTTAACTACTTTAAGTAAACGTGAAAGACCGTGGCTTGGATACTTTTTCTTCTTTCCTCACTGACCTGCATCTTGGCATCCATGTTTTTATGAAGGCCTTTGGATGTTCAAGCCTCTCCCTGGGAGATGGTTCCTGATCCTGAAGGTCGAGGACAGCCCCCGGGCCCTGAAGGGCAACAACAGGCCTTTACCCCAGCCAGCCATTAAAAACCACAACAGGCTAGCAACTGTAGCTAATACAGCTAATGTCAGATGCTCCTGGTTAAATGTATGTTACATCAAGCTTTTATTACACTCACATCAACCTTCCAGCTTTCATTACAGTGTATTTTGTCGAATTCTGCTGCAAGAAATGTGCATATACTTCAAAACAGACAAGTTTTATAGCTAAAATAGC
The DNA here is from genome assembly GCF_019176455.1 of Solea senegalensis. NCBI lineage: Eukaryota > Metazoa > Chordata > Actinopteri > Pleuronectiformes > Soleidae > Solea > Solea senegalensis. The sequence continues at coordinate 25,106,459 of NC_058031.1, forward strand.
CGTATCAGCTGCATGCCATAAACCGCTGGTCTGTCTGGGCTAGTGCAGTGTTTCCTAATAATAAGGATTACGGAGAGTCTTGCATGAGTTGCAGATAAAAAATGATCAAATATGGCACAAAGCGGAAGGAGCTTGAAAAGCTTTTTGAGTGTGACTTGGATGGAAGTATCGGGAACCACTGGTCTAGCATCTGGCTGGAGTGAACGGACCAGCACTAACTGACCCTTCAGAGCCTCTGGCGTCTCTCTCGCCTTGCCCCGATCATGACTGCTCGCATGGGACTCAACTGTGAAACGGCCTTTTACAGACCAGCCAGACTGAAGGGGTTCAAAGTCGGGGGGGGGGGTTCTGTAAACAAGCCCAACGTTGGTTGGTTAGTCGCCGAAGCGCTAACACCAAAAACAAACTATAAAAGACTATTTACAAGGAACTATGCTGCACAAGACGGCCCGTCTGAGGGCGTACATGGCAGGAACGCAGGGTCTTGGGATGACTTGACTGTCTAAGCGTCGACATGTGAACAAAAAAAGGCCACGGCGTCCTCCATCCACGCCACTGGAGCTGCCAAAGTGAAGCTACAATGGAGTTGCCATAAAACATGGTGAGCGACAGTGTAAGACAATGTGAACGTGAAAGCTAACGTTACAGCTGTGTACAAAAAAACAAAAAAAAACACGTACATGTACAGAAATGTCACTCCGCGGAGGTCACCTTATTCTTTTTTTATATACAATGTAACCATAAAATACTATTAGGTACAGGATGACTATGCTAATCCTCATAACCAAAAGGATATACAAAGCTGTAGATACGATCTCTATACGATCATAGCTGTTTACGATCATCAAATATTGCACAACTAATAAACATAGGTACAAGTAAGACATTGTGCTATGAGGATTGGTGTCAATGCATTATGATTTTTTTCTTTTCTTTTCTACGACGTATTAACATATTACACTGTCTATCTTATTTTGTTTCATACTGGACCCGACAATTAAACGTCTGGTTCCATCTTAACTGTAAATTACAGTACAAATTCCAACCATCGATGGACGATACCATGGAATGCCGTCCGCTCATCTGGCAATTTACAGATACTCTTATCATTATTTTGCCAGAAGCCACACTAGCAGCAGTTAACAGTGACATCAGTGAGCCATTACTACTGATTAAAAAAATAAAAAACACAACAGCATGACAGTAAATAGATATCTTAACATTCGATATGGCAGTTCTGTCAATCTGTAGCAGTGTGAAATGTGTTTGGTCATAAATGTATCCTACAAAATATGAAATGAGTGGAGGCGACAGTTGTTCAACGACCAACTGGTGTAGAGTGAACAATAAATGGTGTTCAGAGGAAAACGTGTGCTGTGGTTATTATATGTAAATCAATGTATCGATGCTGTCACGGCCACGTTGACACTGAAAGTAGCGGCTGCTGTTTGTAAAGTGGTTCATTCTGAATTTAACGATGATGAAATAAATAGTGTTGGTTCTTAAAAGTCATGTTTCAACCAGATTTTGATATTTGACATATTTGCATCTAAGTCACTGCTGAAACTTTGTGGTTAAAATTAAAATGCTTAAGAGTTTAGTTCAATAAAGGGTCACATGACATTATATACTGTAAACGCCACTGCCACTGATCTCTTAATCCTCAAAAATATTACTTAATTTAAAAGAAATTCCTTCTATATTTCAATAATATGTCTGTCATATACAACTTTTCAGTTACAAAAATAAAAAACAACAGAATAAAACAAAATCTACGTTGTTAAAAGTGAATAAAATGAAAATATTTGTTACTTTTAACTAAATTTCATTTTCTTTCAAATTCACCTTCCATATGCTTGTGATCTACAGCGACATCTAGTGGCAGCAAGTGATTCTACAGGTGATAGAAGAATTATGGCTGTTGAATATTGGCTATTTGAAATCTTGTTTACATGAGAGTTTTTCCAATTTTCCCTGCTGAAATGTAACATGTGACATACACTTAATTATCATGTGACCAACAGGCAGAACATAATACATTTTGAATATTGTATGAACTATTAATGAATCAGTTTTTTTTTTTTGCTCCATGAAACGATTAAAATTGAATAATTTTTGAGGACTTGAGGATATTGAACTACGACAAATTGAAAACATTGACTGATTTAAAGCGCGTTAACGTGTGAGGTGAATGGAACGCGGCCTTCGTTTAGCTGATTGTTTACACCTGTGATTTTCCTGCTGTGAGTTTATAAAATGGCCGCCACTGATGAGTCACGTGAGGACTGTAAACTCAGGTAACTGTGAACTTTTCCTTTACTCTGACTCACTGTATTTGTATTCAGTCTTTCTGGAACAAACTTTTCAGTGATCGCTTACTCACCATCTTTCAACTGTTCGTACAATCACAGCACGTTGATTCTGTTCAGGCTTCAGTGAGTGGTGGAGGGGCATGTTTTCTATTTTTAAAAGAAAACACTCACCTCGTCGAAATTTAATGGATTGAAAACAAAACAATACGTGTAGACTGGCACAAAATGGCACACCGAGCTTTAAATTCAGAAAACTAAACCCCCGAATGAACTACAGCTGAAACGTTCGCTCTTTTTTGTCTCAAAACCCTTAGTTTAGCTTCGTTTTTACCTTTTTAAAAGTTCTGTCGATCCTTTCAAAGTAAACTTCCGGTTCAACAGGAAATATATAAAAAAACACATTTGCGAACGTGTTTGATGTCTCGATTAAAGTTAATGTTCTCTTTTGTTTTATTTGATAATTTGATCCACATGTGGGTGCATTTGTTTGATTGTTTATCTTCGTTTTTTACCTTTTTAAAAGTTCTGTTGATCCTTTCAAAGTAAACTTCCGGTTGAACAGGAAATATAAAAAACACATTTGTTAACGGGTTTGATGTCTTGATTAAAGTTAATGTTCTCTTGAGTTTTATTTGATCATTTGATCCACGTTGTTAAAATCAGGCGCTGTTTTATGATGTTTATGACGTACAGAGGATTGTGGGTGCATTTTTTTGAACATGCAACTTTCACATATGTCCACTAGATGTCAGCATAACAAAGCAGTCAGTGATATTTGTAGCGGGTTCACATTTAAAATATGAAGAACAGGATGTTATCATTATAATTAGTATTATCTTCACATAAAAATGGTTCAGATTAACATATCGATCAATGATCTGATGACTAAAACTGAAGACTGGAGCAATATTTTATTATGTTTTTAGTTTTGAAAATAAATTGTAATAAAGACAGAGCAGTTTCTCAAGTCATCATTGAAAATATATGCCGTCTAAAAAATTCAGAATTTCCAATAAAAAGACTTTCTTTCCAATCACGGGAGAGTCTCAAAGAGGCCATAGCGTGGTCCTATCTCACTTGGGTCCCGGGACATTACATTGAAAACCTAAAAACTGAAAAACTGCACGTCGCAGTTTAAACACATTATTAATTAAGTACCGTTTTTAACTGTGAAACGACCAAATGGTTACTCAGCACTATAAAATTCTGAATGTATAGTATATGTTTGTAATATCTGTGCTGTCACGACAGCGACGGTGCTGTCGGTTCAGCTTTTTCAAAAGTGCACTATAAAATCTGACCCTGAATTTGAAACAGCACGTTGTAATTTCTGCATCTATTATCAAAGTATTTATGAGTAATACAGGGAAAATATAGTAGAAATGTGAATACTTGGTTAGCATGTTGACTTACGGTGTGCACGCCCCTAAAATCTTCAGTTGGGGGCCACTGTGCTGTTGGTCTGGAGCCCTGGCCTCGTGCATTTATTCTTTATGGACTCTCCATGAATGCAGCTCTTTCCTTTGCTCGTTTTTATTTGGGTGTGTATGAAGTCCAAATAACGCAGTGCTTACTTCAGTGTTTTTTACTCTTTTTTTTTACTTCAGTGTTGCTGCCTTCAGCCACGGTGTTGACTGTTTGTTGTTAATCTGTCTCTGTGCAGAACTCCACAGAGAGGATGCTGCTCAGGAGCGCTCGGAGCTCCGGATTCGGACTTTGCCGGCTACAGCCTGCGCACAGACAGATATGCCGGCCTGTTTTATATGTAAAGCTGTTCGCCAGAAAGCATCGGTCCGCAGGGTACGAGCTGCACAACTCCTTTTGTTGAAGAGTGGGCCGGGCCCCAAACGTCTAAGCTGCTTTACATGAGAGAGAGGGAGGACACTGACGATGGCAGGTGGGTTCAGTTTTTTGGGGGAATCCGTGTCCATGACTGTCAGAACTATACATTCTCCTCCAGAAAATATTCACATTTAAGAAGCTGAGGTGTAATATCGCAGGATACCCAAAACTGATTCATCGATTATGAAACAAAACACTGATCTGTGAAAAATGGCTGAGGAATTTGTGTTCTAGCAAACATTTAGTCATGAAATGTTCATATTTTAGAGGAAGCAGAGCTTCCCCCGCTGTCGTAGAGCAGAGATCAGCAGGTAAATGTGGTCCAGGGACAATTTGTTTTGTACGCAGTTGAATGTTTGGGCCAAAACGTCGTATCTTCATCAGACAAAAGTGCCTTCAAACGTCTTCAAACCTCAGTGAAACCAGGTCTCGAGGATCGGTCTTCAACCGTCTGTCCTTCTTGCCTTTCTTCTTTTTCCATGTCTTGTCGTCTTATGTAAATAGTTTGAGATAATAATTCTCCTGGGAGTCTTCCGTTCTGTCGATCACTGACGGGCCTTTCTCGATGTGTCGTAGGAAACCGTGATTAGACATTACTTGAACCTCACGGCTGAGCCAATCCCAGCCTCCGCGGTTCTTCATCCTCTATCAGCACGGCCGCGGTGAACGGCCTCGTTTCAGCCTCTTGGGCCCGTTATCATTGCAAATGAGTTGGTTATCACCGAGACGGCCCAGACTGTGGAGCTGAGACAACAGTTTCTCTGTGAGCGGTGGTTTTGTGTGAAGCCGTGGTTTCCCTCTACAGATCGAGTGCTGTAAACATTCATATGAAAGAAAATAGGTTGTTTTGACAGCTGTGCTTGGACTGACTTTACACATTTTTAAAATATAACTAGGATAAATCTTAATATAATCCATGAAGGTGTGGCGTTAATGTCTGTCCCAGAAAACAGCCTCTTTTATTCTGTAAATGTTATATTTGTACGTTCTGTGGAGGAAAGACACGCCATCCATGGTCTACTGGTTTATCTGCAGTAGACCATGGATGGTGTGTTACCAAGCATCTGCCAAGCAGGAGACCAGAAGCCATTTGGTGAATTGCTTTTTCATGGGTCTCGGTCGATTTCTTTTCTCCTTTGCTCTTCTGCCGTCTTCTGTCTTCTCCAGTGTTTGTCTTTGTCTTCTCTGGTGGTCTTGACGTGTTGAGGATCCTTCCTTTTGCGGAGACAAAACCGTCCTTGTTCAGTCCAACAAGACTCCTAACTAGCATTCATTCAAGGTCGAGGAACTGATTGTGCGACTGTAAGCTAGGTTGCACTAAGGATTCACAACATGCATCTTTGTAAATACTTTTTTAGGAAGAACTTGATCCTTTGTAGACGTTGACGTGTCCCTCACATTGGAATGTGATGTAAGATCTTTGAAATTAAGGTTTTCTTTCATGATCGCCCTCATTTCTGCCTAATCAAAGTAAATAACATGTGTTTCCCCTCAGTTCTGCTCATTTCGACTTGTTAACAAGTTAACGACTTGTTGACGCACAATGATTTGACGACAAACGGAACATTTTAAAGAAGATGCAGCGACGCACGAGGCTTTGAAAAGGAGAGCGCAAACAAGAAGTGACAGGAGGAGAGACAGAATAAAGGAGTAAAGGGAGGACGTGTTCCAGAAAGATGTTGTTTTTCTTCTTTAATTGAAGTGGCAGGGAGAGTTAAATGGAATGGGAGGCTTTGGGCGATATCACTGCGAACATGCGGTGAACGTAGAGCATATTTCAGCCAATTTTTAATCTGTCACGCAAAATAATGCAAATATCGGAGACGTCATTCTCTCAGGCTTCCTGTGATTCCTCCTCAGAGTGAAGGCACGTCGTCTTTTCTTCTCTCAGGCAGCCGCTCCACACATTTCACGCTGTTTGTTTGGTGAGACTGACAAGTTTACTCCCGTCCACTCTTCTGAACTCTCATTAGAGACGTGGAAGCGTCTGAACGCTCTCTTCCTTTCTCTGGTTTCTCTCGCAGCTCTTATTTCTGTTCCGTCTCTTTCCCAGTCTTCTATTTTTAGGACAGAGTGCCTTTAATTATGCATGTTGTCATAGTGCTTTTAGTATTACTGTCGTTTATGAAGATGGCTGTATCGCTCGCACAGACCCCGTCCCCCCGCTCTCTGGTTGTTGACTGGATTGAGTTGCATCTATAGACACGACCTCGGTGTGAGGACACGTCATGAAGTGCAGATTATGAAAAGCTCGGTTGTCTGCTGAGAAGAATGCTGCAATCAACTTGGCTTGTACAACCTATGGTTCCCACACCTTGGTTGACATGAAATTCAAGGACTTCCCAGGACCGTTTCCCTCAAATTCAAGGACACAGCTCAGTGATTGTCCTCGGGATCTCGGTCAACATCAGTCTTTGTCGCTTTCCTGCAGCAATGAATGCACCTAAATAAAAATAGCTGTAGAGGGCGCTAGCATTGAAGTCAGGGAGGCAGCAGTCGTTAGTCAGATCACGGGATCTCAGTGTTTGCTGATATCAGCAGATACCGACACCGTGCATCCCTAAGTGTTGTCAAAAGTCCTTAAATTACTTCAAGCATCTCTTTAATGGTTTGAGTAAGGATAAAAAAGACACTTCTGCTTCAGCTGTTTAAGGAAAGTGCTTGTTCTGTTTTCTAACATCAGATCATTCAAACTTGTGAGTAGAATTGTGGAACCTTCGCGGACACTTTTCGCGTGTTCTGTGTGACTCGTGTGAATCTCTGTGTCGTAAGCTTCTGCTTTGAAATGTGAAATCTAGGCGAGAAACAGGGCGTCACTAGATGGCAGTGTCCGTAATGCAAGGCGACTTCCTTAAAGTAAATAAAGACGTGGACATGTAAAGCTCCATTTTTCTTCTCAGCTTTATTTAACTGTTCTGTTAAAATCAAGGCTCCACTTCAGTCCTGTCCTGGTGAAGCTTTTCCAGAAACAGTAAATGTCACCGTGTGTGCGTCTGACTCTTAATTGTCGCCGTCACTGGTTTCAGATTTAAAGGGCAAGAAAAATCTTACAAAACTAAAAAAAGTTCCTCCCTCGTCTGACGTTAAAATCTCTCTTATTTCTTGAGAAATTCCCAAACATGGTGGCTTTCTCCTCAGTTTAATACATTTTCCCCATTAATGTGAAATAAAATCATTGGAGTATTTGCGTCTCTAATCCTGCTCACAAAGACGGCCTCCACGGAGGTAATCGAGGCAAAAATAGACGCCAAATAATTCCGCTGGTTTGTAACACGAGACGACGAGAAGTGTCAGAGCGGCTTTTCCATTTCCTCACAAACCGAACGGCGTGGAGAGCCGAGCTGATTCGTCACCATGTCAACACTCTTAAAAACCGGATTATATGGCCCAACAAATCTCCCTCCTCCTCAGCCTCTCTTACACTCTGCTCCAGTTGCTTCCAATTTACCGGCCCATCTTTCCTCTGCACCTTCTTCTTTCTCTCATTCATGCTTTTAAAAGCAGATGCTCTCTCTCTCTCTCTCCCCCTCTGTCCTCCTTTCACCTTCCTCCTTTTTCGTCTAATTCCCCGACCCATCCTTGCTTCCTTTTCCTTTTCTCTTCTGCGTCTTTCATCTCCTCCTCTGAACATCTCCGCTCCCTCCTCGTCCAGGTTCTCCATTGTTTTGATATATGACCTAATTACTTGCTTAATTGAAGTTGTTGTAGCTGCCACAGAGTTTGATGGTGGTGAAGAAATGTGTAGCTATGAAGGTCGAATCATAAACTCCAGACTTCGTCTATAATATAACACTATATTTTCTGCAGTTCAATAACGTATGTATACTTTATTTATTTATTTATTTATGTTTATTTCGGTCATGTCAGTTAGATCACTCATCATCACACATCATCTTAGTGTAGTTCACACAATACACATAACCGAAAGGGATCTAGTCCCGCCCCCATTATCCACAGAATACATATATTCATCGTACAATACATCATTTTTCTTTTTCATCAGGTAGCACTCAGAGATGCAGTCCAGCTCTAGACAGTCAATCAGACTCCATGTGTGTCTGTACATGTGTCCATGATGTTCCGTCGTGAGTGACAGTCTCGACTTGTTCAACGTCCCAAAAGTCCCAAAATGATCCAATCAATAGAGGTCAATTCATCAGGTTAACTATTAACTTGGATGGTGTTGTTTGGGTACACTCGCTTCTTGTTTTTGTTTGATTCCATTTGCTTCCAAATGTCCTGAGGACTTTGGTGCTCTGAGAGTCTGATAACAGCATTTTTCATGGCGGCTAATATGAGTTAATATTTAGTAAATAATCATATTCCTTGGGGGAAATTGGAATATTAATTACAGACGATATCAACCTCAGACAGACTGTGTACAGTTATGATCAATATATAATATAGTGTAATGAAATGAGTAGAAAGAGAAGGCAGCTCTGCTGAACACATGAACCCTTTGTTTTAAATGGGAAAACAAACTTTTTAATCTGAGTTGGTTTTTTTCACGTCTCTAAACTGTCAATTTTAGATTTAACAGAGGAAAATAACCAGACTGGTGCTGAAGAAGGAGAATCTTCCTCACTTTGTTCTAAATGCACTCAAATGACATCTGAACATCTGCAATTCTCTGAAGCAAGAATGTCAAGTCTGTGAAATGAGGCCACTTTTCAGCAGCACACGAGGCATCGCTGAAGAATCTGAGCAATTTCCAAGAAATGAAAAGAAGCTTTTTAATCGTCCATTCAGCTCTGCACGGCGTGTACTTAAAAGAATCCTGAGAGTGTCGTTTCCATCGCTCTGTGCGTCGTATACCGTCAGAGCGTCGTATACTGTCAGAGCGTCACATACCATCCCTCTGTTGCGTCATATACCGTCATAGCGTCACATACCACCAGAGTGTCGCATACCAGGAGAGCGTTGCATACCACCAGAACGTCGAATACAGTCAGAGCGCCACATACCGCCAGAGCGTTGAATACGGTCAGAGCGTCACATACCACCAGAGCATCATATAGCGCCAGAGCATTGTATACCATCAGAGTGTCGCATACCGCCAGAGTGCCACATACCGTCAGAGCGCCAGATACCGCCAGAGCGCCGCGATACCGCCAGAGTGCCACATACCGTCAGAGCACAGAGGCCGCGATACCGCCAGAGCGCAACAGAGCTAAGAGCGCCGATTGCCGTGATACAACCAGAGCGCCGCAGAAACCGCCAGAGCGCCATACAGACAAACGCGCGCCGTGATACCGCCAGAGCATCATATACCGGCGTCAGAGTAATCAGATGTCGTGATACCGCCAGAGCGCCACATACCGCCAGAGCGCCACATACCGCCAGAGCGCCACATACCGCAAGAGTGTCGCATACTGCCAGAGCGCCGCGATACCGCCAGAGCTCCAGACGATGCTTACCGCCAGAGCGCATAATATACCGAGAGCAACATCAGCATACCGCCGGAGCGTCGCATACCGCCGGAGCGTCGCATACCGCCAGAGCGTTTGTATTGGCGGGGACTTGAGCCGGCAAACCCCCCAGCGACTAGAGATGGGAATCGGTATCAGCCCGATACAGGTCAAAATCACTGGGATGTAGAATCCGATACAATCTGAAAATCCTCAGTAAAAGAATTTCAGCCGAGTCATGTTTGTTTCTTCTGTTTTTGGGACAACATTATTTTTGCAGTTGGTGAAATGAGTTGTTAATACGACTTCATACGTTCATAAATGGTCTTTAATGGCGACAGGTTTTTGGTAACGGTATCGGCAAGTTCCTTTAACGGTTGGATTCCATTTAAAAAAAACAACACTTTACACGTTCAGTCAAAGTAAATGTTAAATATCAGCTGAGTCATGGTGGTCGAGGCGCTCAGCAGGTTCTCTGTGCTCTCCAGAATCTCCTGTGATTACAGAGCTGAGGAAATGCTCGTGGGTGTGTGACGATGAGGATGAGGAGGGTCATTAGTCTTTGATGTTTTTTATTCTTTCCTCAGATGTGACCCATGACTCATTCTGTGTGTGTGTGTGTGTGTGTGTGACTTTATTATCCTAGAGTATATGAAATCATGTGACTTTGTTGGTGCTATAATAAATTCAGATTTTTCATACAACCACATTAATAACCAGACCATACAGAACACACACACACACACACACACACACACACACACACACACACACACACACACACACACACACAAAGGTTTGCTTTTGAAATCACCTCCTGCACCAAACTCCATAGAGAAAATCAACAATTTAACGCCACAACACACAGAAGTAGTTGTGCTACCATGTTATTTTTGCGACTTCAGATTTTCTAATCCGGCGTTCAGATTAACTTCAGTGACACAAACTCACCACAAGAGGCAGCTCCTGTGTCTCTATGGGCTTTGGTGCAGGGAGAGTGACAACAAAAAAAATCAGTCTGCTGTGCACAGGGTTCCCATGGGTCCTTGAACTCCTTGAAAGTTTGTGAATTTGAAAAAAAATTGTTTGAAAAAAACACTAAATAGACATGAGTCATTGAAATCCTTGAAGGATTGTGAATTAAAATAAATGCAAGGCCCTTGAAAGTTTTTGGAAATCACCCTAAACAGACATGGGTTCTTGAAAGTGCTTGAATGTTGTGAAGTTGATATTTAGGTAAATGTCTCCCTTGTTTGTGACGCCCTGCGTTGCTTGATGTACGTAGACGAGACGACGCAGGACAGACGTGGAGACATCATGACTGTCCACTGTCTCTCTCTCCGCCGCTGACGTGAGATTCCGTGCAGAACAATGAGCGAGTAAAGTTAAGAAAGAGAGAGAAAATGACCACGTGATGTCTGGGAAATCTCTGTCTCACCGAAGACAAAAGACAAAGACGGACTTTGACTTTGAGGACAATCACTTGTCCATCACTTGCTGCAGATCAATGAAAGTGGATCTCGGCTGTTTTCACCCACAGAAAATCCCGTCCTCTTCCTTTAAGCGTGGTCAGATTTTGAAATCCGTCACAAATGACGCATTTACTTTCCTCGTGTTATTTTTCACTCGTTCATCAGTCGCAGCAGCTTTTATTTAGACTCTCAAACGTCCTTGTTCACAAAAACACTTTGCACTCGGGAGCTTTTAGCCTTCATACTTTTTATTTGTTTTATTTGTATTTTTGTGTTTTTTCTTGGTATAAAGAAACACACTTTTGTGTGTGTTTGTCATGTGTGACGTCGGTGTGTAACTCCAAATATCCCTTTTAGTTTTAAGGATATTTTATATTAAACACACTGTATTGAAACATATGGTGTCAGTGTAAAGCTGAAAATCAAACAGGGAAACAAAAAACCTTAAAGAGCCATTTCAACATTTGACTGATGGATCGTTCTTTGTTTTATGGAGCAAAGAAACCAGGAAATATTTACATTTAAGAAGTGGAAAAATAACACAAACTGTTTTGTTTTTTATTCTTTTAAAAACTGGCAAATTTCATTCATTCATCGATTATCAAAGTAGTTGCTGATTAATTTAATAATTGATTCATAATAAAATAACTGTTGCATTGACAAGTCCTCGTCACATGACTGTGTCAACAGAGTGAGGTCCCCACAACAGTAGTAATACCTGGACACACACACACACACACTTTCTAATAATCTGCCTTCAGCTTTCATGTCAGATTAACTCATTCACTCTTATGTCGAGTTCACTGAAGCAGAAATTTACTGCTGACTAAAGACAGACGGAAGAATAGAGTGTGTGTGTGTGTGTGTTTTCTGTCGTAAACACTGACCTTGTCAGGACCAGTCGTCCTCATGGAGACATAAAACCTGGTCCTGATGAATTGTGGTTATAGTTAAGGTTAGTGTGAGTTATTAACTGGTTATAGTAACTTTGGTTCATTTTATTTAAATGAGTCTCACATTTTTTTGGGTCTTAAGACCTGGTTTTAGTGTGAGGGTCCTCACTTAACATGCAGACGTGTGTTTGTATTACTGTCTTTGTGAGGTCCTTGCAGATGTATGTGTGTTTGTATTAATGTCTTTGTGGGGTCCATGTAGGTGTGTGCACTTGTGTTTATGTCTTTGTGAGGTCCATGCAGATGTGTGTGTGTGTTCAGATTAATGTTTTGTGAGGTCCATGCAGATGTATGTGTGTTGTATTAATGTCTTTGTGAGGTCCATGCAGGTATATGTGTTTGTATTAATGTCTTTGTGAGGTCCATGCAGATGTGTGTGTGTGTTTGTATTAATGTCTTTGTGTCCATGCAGGTGTGTGTGTTTGTATTACTGTCTTTGTGAGGTCCACGCAGATGTGTGTGTTCAGTATTAATGTCTTGTGAGGTCCATGCAGATGTGTGTGTGTGTTTGTATTAATGTCTTTGTGAGGTCCATGCAGACGTGTGTGTTTGTATTTATGTCTTTATGAGGTCCAAACAAATGTACAAACCTGTCTTTGTGTGGACGTCGTTGGGACATGTAGTCAGGTCCCCATGATTTTAAAGGGCTTTTTTTTAAGAGTTAAGACCTGGATTTAGGGTTAGGTACTTAGTTATGATGGTTAAAGTTAAGGTAAGGGGCTATAGGGCATTATGTCTATGAAGTGTCCTCACTAAGATATAAAAACGTGTGTGTGTGTGTGTGTGTGTGTGTAATAGAGCAGCATCCTCAACATCCTCTGATTCTGGAGAGGAAGTGTGTGAGTGTGTGCGCGTGTGTGAGAGGCTGCAGAGCTCTCTCTCTCAGGAGGAGTGGGCGTGTCCATCTTACGCGCTGCATCGTTTGATGATCTCCTCTGTTTCCTCCTCTGAACCTTCACTCTGCTGCGCTCTCACTGTGTGTGTTTGTGTGTGTGTGCTCCGTGGAAATTACACAGCAGTCACGGGAGCAGCAGGAGGAGCAGGAGGAGGAGGAGGAAGAAGAGCGGTTTCTCTCGAGCTCCACTTTCCGCCGGTGAGAGCGCAGACGCCGCGACATTACGCGCACTTTGGCTCAAAGACGCACCGCAGCGCGAGGACATGATGAGCGCTCCACGCTGTCCTCATATGTGACTCCTCACCTCCTCCTCTTTATTTTCTTTATTACCTTATTTTTTTTCTTGTGGAGGAGAAGAGAAACAAATCCACAGTGGCGGCTTAAAAAAAACCCCACGCACTAAAAACTCGCTGTGTGTGTGTGTGTGTGTGTGCGCGCGCGCGGGTAAGATATTTGCGCCCTGAAGATGCGGCTGGATCAGTGGCGCGTGGTTTCCAGCGCGTGTGTGCTGTTACTTTTCTTCAGCGTGATCTGCAGCAGAGTCACGGAGGTTTCGTCCACGCACCAGAGCATCCCCGCGTCCGTGTGAGTACACGAGTCGTGTCCACGCGGCGGCACTGCACTTCTTTAACAAGTTAGAATAATTAACTTCCTGTTTTCCAGGTAGAATTTAAATAAATGCAAATTAAAGTATTACACTGTAAACTATTCACCACATTTACAGTAAATTAAAGTGAAATGACAAAGTGTTTATTGGAGCTTATTTATGAGACTTGTTCTTTTTACACAGCAAAATAGAAGAATAGAATAGAAAATACAATTTTTACATATTTAACAGGAACAAAATATAAATTGAAGTACATCTGCACAAAACTCAACAAATAAGTAATAAAACATTAAAATATTGCTGTAAAAATATTCCACTGTACTTTAAAGAACTGTGTGTTTACAGTGAATTACTGAACTATATTGTGTACTTTTCCTGTACGTTACTGTCATTTTATAGTAAATGACGATGTTGTGTTTTTTTTGTCCTAAAATAAGTTAAGCCTTTCATTTTAAAAAGCATTAAAAATATTAAGAACAGTTTCTGTAAAGTGATGTTAAGTTTTCTAATGTTTAAAAATGTGCTGAAGCCGACTCTGTTGCTGTGTCGTTGCAGAGTGAAGCTCTGGGCTTCAGCGTTTGGTGGAGAAATGAAATCCATCTCTGCAAAGTATTCTGGTTCTCAGCTGCTGCAGAAGGTGAGTTTGAATCTGTCGTTTCTTCTTCTTCTTCACCTCAGTGTCTTCTGTTTGGCGAGCGGCTCCGAGAGGAAAATAGTCTTTGTAGATGATTCTGGGAGGACTGGACGAGTTCCCACGGCTCCTTCAAATCCCTAAAATGTTTGTTTGTTTAGTTCCTGCTCTGACGAGGTTCGGTTGATACTAAACTGTGACGTCATCAGACTGCCGGCCTCTGATTGGTCAGAGAGTGTCGTCACTGAAGAGTCACGAGTGCTAAAAACATGCGTTCAACATTCAGCACAAGTGTTTTCACAGTCTGGAGTGGATTCACAGACGGCACATCAACTCAGCTAATGATTCTAATGATTCATTTTCACCCAAAACAACTGCTTTACAAGTCAGAGAAAGAGGTTCCCACAGGTCCTTGAAAGGTTGTGAATTTGAATATTTTGTGTTTCTGCACTTGCCACTATGACCAGCAGAGGCCGACAGAGGCGTCTGCTTTGTTTGTGTTTGTGTCGCAGAGAGAACTGGCCTCGGTTCAGCCGCTCCGAGTTTGCTTTCACACTTCAGTCAAACCAACTTTTAAAAAACGTATTCGCCTCACTTTCTCCCCGGGCCGTCGCTCTGCACACACGACGTCTGTTTTGGTTGTGTTTACCCACAATGCCCTGCACTGTTGTCCGCGAAAACCGAGACCTACGTTTACCTGCGTGAACCTACGAGTTCCCTTCTTTGATGCTTTCAGAAGAAGCTGCTGTGAACGCAGCCTGAGTCTCATCATCACTGACGTTAAAGCAACGAAAAAACAAGAGCCTTTTCTGAAAATCACTGTTTAACATGTGAGTGAGTGAGTGAGTGAGTGAGTGAGTGAAGTGCTGCTGAGTAATTTTCTGAGTGGAGAGAAAAATGTCACCGTTTCTCCGTCAGAGTGAGAAAAACCTGCTGCTTTTTCAGCCACTAGAGAAGAGTTAATGTGAGGCAGAGACTCTTTTAAAAGCTTATTCACAACATGTGCCTCTTTTTAAACGGCTGTCCATTTCTCCAGCACTCTGGCAGATGCTTACACACACGCACACACACACACACACACACACACACACACACACACACACACGCCTCACTGCGAGGGTTTCTGAGTGTGGTGGAATGCAGATTTCTCTCTAATGCAGGGTCAGTTGTTGAGTTAAAACCGGCTAATGGATGAAGGTCAGAGCTGAAGATGACCTCTGAGTGGGCTCACGCGTCATGTCGTGTGTGTGTAGAGGCGTGGATGTGCCGTGTCGTGTGTGTGTGTGTGTGTGTGTTGTTGCATCACATCTTACAGCTGCCACACACACAATCATCAGCGTTTACTAAAATCAGAAAGGTCTTAATTAAATCTGCAGCACCGTGGAGCTTAGTCATTACTGAATATTCATCATGTAGAGGCGGCCTGTTTGTGTCACTATCAAAAAATACACAAATATCAGTTTAATCATTCATAATTATTGTATTTTACTTGTTTGAAAATGATGGGAACTTCTTTGTCAGATTTATCTTTGAGATGTTACCAACGAGTTCCAGAGTTAAAGTAACTTTGGGCCCATCATGGGTCACCATGGAAACCACGGACAAACCCGCCTGGGACCCAGATTGTCAGCCCGAGGTTTATTCCCGGTACAGTTTCAGATTAGCTTGTGTCAGAGGTTTCCCCTCCATTGTCCATGCATTGCAAGTGTTTACATGCAGGAATCAGATTATGAGCCACATTATCCAGGTGTGTTAGTCCGACTAAGATTAGCTCCATTTTAGTCAGACTAACATGTTTATATTGGGGCTGGGCGATATCTCGATATTTTAATATATATATCGATATATTTCTAAACGAGTTAAAACACAGGACCGTTCCGCTTGTATCGATATTGTTCATTTTGTGTTAAAATGACAATAAACGGGCCTCAAGTTTACACCTGTTTCTCCTCTCCCTGCGTCCCCACACACACACACACACACACACACACACACACACACACACACACACTGGGGCGTCACACCCGTGGGGGAGGTGGGTGTTTTAACCCACCTCCCAATGAGCCCAAGAAACGTCAAACATTAATGTTTGCACTTAAATACACATTTAGGTGATTTTGTGTTTTGTGAGTCTTAACTTAGAATTTAAAAAATACGGGTTAATGTTGTGGTGATCCTTGTCCCCTGTCCCTGCAACATTTAAGGGCTTTTTTAAGGGTTAATCTTGGTTTTAGGTTTGGGTTAAGTGTTGTGATGCTTAATGTTACGGATACGAAGATGACCAATGCCACCATCAGAGTATCTATGATTCTCCTCCGTGTACCAGAGGAAGGTCACGTACCACAGTTTGAGAACCAAAAGAAAAGTAATTATCGTTATCGTCAAAATCCCCCCCCCGCCAAAATATTGAGATATTATAATGTTTAAAAATGAATAACAAGGTTTTATCAGCTGCTGATAAAACAGACGAGTGTCTTATCTGTTTGACGGGATATACGGAAAAAAGGGAAATTTCCCCCTCTCATCTTTTCTTTTTCTTTTTCCGCCTCCATAAAGCAGATAACCCTCCCACAGAGCGGCGACCTGCTTCTGAAATGGAAATGAAGGCCTCAGGGTTAATTGAGTAAAGAAAAGACCTCTTTGTGAGGGAAGAGCATCTTTTCTTACAGAAAACACACTCTGTAGTAAAAGTGTTATTCAACGTGTCCGTTTGTGCGGAACGTCCACATTCATGACACGTGTGTGACGCAGTCCAGGTCCCGGTCCAGGTCCTGAACGCTGGGCAAGAACCAGGGATTCTCCCTGAGGTCACAGATGCTTTTAAAGAGAAGAAGGAGAGAGCGCACACACACACGCGCGCGCGCACACACACACACACGCGCACACACCTCTTCATGACCTTTTCTGTCATAAAAACTCACGTTTACGTTCACATTCCTGTTAAAAGTCTGATCTTAGTCAGACTAAGACAAAAATTCAGTTTTCTTATAGTCATTTAAACACGTTAGTCTGACTAAAATGGAGCTAGTCTTAGTCTGACTAACATACCTGGATAATGTGACTCCTGCATGTGAACACTTAGTCAGACTGGAGTCAGACTTGGTGTTCTACCAAGTCTGAGACCAAAACCTGTTCCTAACGAGGCTGGTTAAAGTACTGTGTATTAATACTGCTGTTTTTAATACACAATTTTTTTTAATAAAAATTTACAACTTACAGATTTTTGCTGTAAAACTAAATTAACCTCATGCCCAGATTACATGTTTTTGGACTGTGGGAGGAAGCCGGAGAACCCCCCCCATCAAACACTGATCAGTATTTTCTGACATTGTATTGACCAAACGACTCATCGATGGACGATGTAAATAACTGTTCAAACAAAGACCTCAGGAGACTGAACCTCTGCTCTGACGTCAGCAAAGTGCCGAATCATCAAGACTTATGTGTTGTGTCATGCTTATTTTAAAAGCTGTAACTGTGTTCGTCTGATACTGGATACTGGACTGAACATTTTTTTTTATATGTCATCTTCTTTTAATCTTTTAAGTTTATTCATCCTGTCATCTCACACTCACCTCTCCTCATTCCTCCTCCCTGACCTGATCTGTCCTCTCTTCCCACGCCCCAGCCCACTTCCTGTAACCATCGGAAACGGCTCCTGTTTCAAGGTTATACCAGTCACTGTGTGTGTGTGTGTGTGTGTGTGTGTGATCAATGCAGTTGTGCGCAGTACTCTTGTGTACAAATACAGTTCCTATGCAGTATTTACTCTGCATTGAATTCCATTCCATTCCTTGTCACTAACTTTAACCAGGTTCTGCCTCCTTAGGACCAGGTTTTTGGTCTCCATGAGGACAACTGGTCCTGACAAGGTCAGTGTTTATGACAGAAAAAAGTTCTGAAGAGGGAACAGATACAGGAACACACAGAGTTCTTAGTGAAGACATGGGTTACCCTAACCCTTACCGCCACACACGTACACACACACACACACCCTGTAGTATCTGACTCCACCATCTGGTGGCACTACAGGTCAGGACGCACCCCTGCCAAAGAAGAAGAGAACGATGCTTCATCTCCCTCGGACACGTCAGGTCTGTCAGCCGGGTTGAGGTTCGCCAGTTGTTGTCGCAATGTTTTTTTCTGCTTGGTGGGCGGGGCTTAATACTCCACGTCCCAGTGGGACGGAAATTAAGTTTGTGCATGTGCCGTCCACGTGCACCCAACACGCTCTTTGCACAAGGTTCCTAAATCCACACGCAGCAGCCTGCGCACTGAACTTTGTCTGTCACACACATCACGCTTGTCGCCTCAACCTAACCTTAACCTCAATCTAATTCTAACCTCAACCTAACCCTGACCTCAACCTCAACCTAACCCTAACCTCAACCTAACCTTAACCTCAATCTAATTCTAACCTAACCTAAGCCTGACTCAACCTCAACCTAATTCTAACCTCAACCTCAACCTAACCCTAACCTCAACCTCAACTCCTACCTAACCTAACTCAACCTAACCCTAACCTCAACCTAATTCTAACCCTCTCAACCTAACCCAACCTAATTGCAACCCTCAACCTAACCCTAACCTCAACCCAACCTCAACCTAACCCTAACCAACCTAACCTCAACCAAACCTCTAACCTCAACCTAATTCTAACCTCAACCTAACTGCAACCTCAACCTAACCTTAACCTTCAACCTAATTGTAACCTCAACCCAACCCTGACCTCAACCTAACCCTAATCTCAACCTAATTCTAACCTCAACCTAACCTCAACCTAATTCTAACCCTAATGCTAAAACCAAGAAGAAGCACTTAACAGATGTGGGACAGAGACAAAATGTCCTCATGAAGATAAGTTAGTGCTTTTTTTTGGACCTCACAAAGATATAAGTACAAGTATACACGCACACAAAAAACTTGTTTTTAACCCAGGTCTTAACCCTGTGAGGATGAAGATATGTTTGTACGTTCTTTGGACCCCACAAATATATCAGTATAAGAACATGTGTGCACACACACACACACACACACACACAGACTTGAGACACATTAAATGTCTCCCACTGACAGCCTGAATTAGCTCTGTGTGTTTTAGCCTCCTTGCTGCTATTCTGTTCAAATCTTTAATTTCATGTATCATTGAGCAACCTTGTCTATATGAGTGTGTGTGTGTGTGTGCCTGTGTGTGCCTGTGTGTGCCTGTGTGTCTGTCTGTGTGTGTCTGTCTCTGTGTGTGTGTGTGGCTGTGTGGAATGAAAGCGTTGTGACTCGACGTGACGCGTGGATAAGACGAACCATGATTGTGTTGCATCGACAGCAGAGACAACTATTACGTGTCATTATTGATAAATCTGTTGGTTAGTCTTGGCCAGATAATGCAATTGTCACAAAGTGATTTCGCTAAATGTAAAAAGAATGGGTTTGAAAACTCTTAAAAATGTTAAAATCACTTTAGCAGGAACTTTGGAAAAACCCAAAGATTCGTTTCCTCACTTCCTCCAACAACGGTTTTCTCTGCTTCTTTTTCGCGTTTCTCACGAGACCTGATTCTCAGGACTGTGGGTCCACGGCTCTAACCTTGCCCCCGATCTCTTGCCCCATTAAGTCGTAAAACCTGGTGTCGATATTTCGGACCCAAATGAACTGAACCAAGGTAGTAAACACACCAGGATTTAACTGCACTAACACACACACACACACACACAAGGAAAAGAGCAGAGGATGATGGGAAGGTGTAATGATGTGTGACAAGAGTGTGCTGGAACCGATTTGCCAGGGTGTGTGTGTGTGTGTGTGTGTGTGTGTGTGTGTGTGTGTGTGCGCTGCACACGTGCGCTCATAGAAATATTGTGAAGATTCATAAACGATGATGTTCTTGCTTCTTTTTCTTGTGTGGCGTTGAGGGTAAGAGAAGCCGAGCACATCCCAGTCAACATGTTTCACATTTTTCAAAATTTAAAAATGGCCAGTAGTGTGTGTGTGTGTGTGTGTGCTGCAGTGGGTGAAATGTGCTCTGTGAGTGTGTGAGCTCTTCCTGCCTCTCAGGACTCAGGAACAGCATGCAGGTGTTAAGGATGCCCCGCCCACAAGCACACCTGAACCTAGAGGGAGGGAGCACAGTGGGAAAGTGTGTGTGTGTGTGTGTGAGTGTGTGTGTGAGTGTGAGAGACACTGACAGCTGAGGCGTTTCAGTGTAACCGTGTGTCAGTGACGGGGAGACGCTGCAGATTAGATTTAGCTTTGGGAAAATTGAATAGCTGTCAGGTTTGGTTCAGCACGGCTGCCGATGAGGTGAGCGATGGAGGTGTGTGTGTGTGTGTGTGTGTGTGTGTGTGTGTGTGTGTGTGTGTGTGTGCCCTGGCAACTGTCCCTCCTCACCCTCTCATCACTTCCTCTCTCCCTGCCTCACTTGTTCTCACTGACCAAACTTTGATCGAGCTGAATTTGATTCTGCTCATGGGGGGGAAACACAGTAACACAGTGTGCGTGTGTGTGTTCTTGTATTTGATGCCTCTTTAGGACTTTTTTTTTCTGTCAGAAACACTGACCTTGTCAGGACCAGTCGTCCTCATGGAGACAGCTTTGTCTGGTCCCTGCAACATTTAATTTGACTTAAGGGCTTTTTTAAGTGTTGTTTTTACAAGTCCTACAACCTGTGCACCTCCTGAAAGAAGAAGTGAAGACATGTTAGACTGAGGTCAGAGGTCAGGGCTAGGATTAGGCCAGTAGTAATTCTACTGGTCAAGATTAGCGTTAGTCTCCAGGAAATGAATCTAAGTCAATGTAATGTCCTCTAAAGTCATGGAAACCAGTGTGTGTGGGTGTGCGTGTTGTGTGTGTGTGTGTGTGTGTGTTTGTGTGTCTGTGTGAGAAAATGACACACGTGTCACTGAGTTAATTACTGGAGCGCAGCCTGTGCTGCTATACTTTCATGTGCTAGTGTTGTTAGCTTTAGCCAACGCACAACCAGTTACTCACACTGTAATTAGAGAGAGAGGGAGAGAGAGAGAGGGAGGGAGGGAGAGAGAGACAGACACTACTTCATGTCTCCTCACGGTGGCGCTGCTCAAATGAGTGAGTGGAAACTTGTGTGTAGGTGACTGAAGAAGACTTTGTATCACTGTGTGATACTGATTATCGTTGTGGTATCGTGATATTATTGGTATCGTGTATCGTATTGTTCGTCACCCGGGTTCGTGACCTTGGTTCGTGACCCTGGTTCGTGACCTTGGTTCGTGACCCTGGTTCGTGACCTTGGTTCGTGACCCGGGTTCCGGACCCAGTCAGAACAACGGTGTTTCTGCATGGAGGTCACATGTTCATCCTGTGTGTGTTTGTAAACTGGACTCTAAATTGGCCGTGAGAGTGGGCGGTTGTTTGTCTCTGTGACGGACAGGTGACCTGTGGCTCCGCCTTTCACCCTGTGCCAGCTGGGATTGGCACCAGCGCCCACATGTGGAGGAGCGAGCGGTAGACGATGGATGAATGTTTGCACCTGAATGTGATTCATAGTGTTCATTAAATTCCCGTTGAACTTCGCAGTTAAAAAAGTTTTCACCGTGTCTCGGATTCGCTTCGTTTATTTCCCTCATTTCTTTTGTTAGCCGTTCAAAGTAAACTCAAATAAAACCACAGTCCAAAGAAAAATAACTTCCCCCTAATAAATCTCCACTTGGCAGGGATGAATGTCGCCTTTATACCTCCACCGCCGCCACTTCCACTTTCACGCTGGCTGCTGCTCGAATCAATCTGAGTCTGTGGGAACGTGTGGAGTGGAATCGTGGAGCGGAGGACGGCCACACTCACGCAGCTGCTGAGGATGAAAAATGTTTTCCAGATACACCGAGGACAATGAATCAGTTCCATGTGAATGGATGAGCGCTGCTCTCTCTGCTATTATGTTCTCTGGTGAATGTGAATTATGGCTGTTTATGAGAGGACGTGGAGACTGAGGCCACTTCCTGTTTGAAGGTTTTCAGAGAGCCACACTTTGCTTCAGAATCCATCATCGTGACGTGGATCAGAGTCACAATATGTTTTAATGAGTTACATTCGCTCCGTCAGGACTGAAATGAAGCTCAGAAACAGAAAATAAGGAACAACACAGAGCGCTCCGAGAGATGACTCAGCGCTTTTTTGAGGTTCTGTGACGATAAAAAGAACTGAATAATAAACAGAATGTGTTTGTAGTTCATGTTTCACGGTTTAAATTCTAAGTGTTATGATAATAATCTGTGTCTCTACCGCCCTCTCTGGTCAAACACCAGCTGGTCCTCCACTAACCGCGAGGCTCGTTGTCCTGACTCCTCCCCCTTTTATAACCCCCAGAGTTGTCACTTTGTCGCGAGTGCCTCGTCAGGTGTCAGACCACGCCCCCTGCACTGCCCCTCCCTCTCCTCTCCCTCACTCAGCTCTCAGCCCACTTCTTGGCATTTTTCAAAATCAGGCACTGGGTAGATTTAGCTGCAGTGAGTGGATTTAGTTTGACTTTGTCGGACCAAATTAACCCGTCCCTGCAGTCAGGGTGGAGCTAGACTGGCTCCACCTACGACAGTCAGCTGACAGTCTACAGGAAATGCCACGCCCTATTTGACACCTGCAGTCTGTTCTAATACAAAGTTTGACTTTGTGTTGTTGAGTTAAACCGCTTCATTGTCATCGTCCGTGGTCATCGCGCCACTACGACATCATGCTACGCGGACATCGGGCACTGCCCACAATCCCCGCCTACCAAGTAAAAGTAGTGATGTCAGTGGAAACACAAGCCTGACCCAACTGAAGTGAGCTGAACCGATCTGAACCGTACCACGATGGAAACACAGTATAGTGACCCTTTTCCACTAAACAAGTGATCGAACGAGGTCCAGCTGACACTAACATGTGACGTCATCAGACTGCCGGCCTCTGATTGGTCAGAGAGTGTCGTCACTGAAGAGTCACGTTCACGGGGATTTCACTGCAGTGTCTGCAGGACGGAACCATTCTGACAACTCATCTCAACTAATGATTCTAATGATTCTAATGATACACTTTCACCCAAAACAACTGCTTTACAAGCGCAGTTTCACACAGCTGTGCTGTGATGACTCCGCCCATTTTGAGGAGGAGCTATGAAGACATGGAAAAGCAACTAAACTGTGTAGAGTCGAGTAGAGGAGAGACGTGCCGGGACTATGTCGTGGAAAAGTGTCAAACCCACAGGGTCTGCAATTTACAAGTAGGGCTGAAACAATTAATCGAGTTGAAGCTTTTTTTATGATTAAAACAAGATTTCCGATTGTTTAAATGTGAATATTTTCTTAGTTTCTTTGGTCTGGAGAACAAAGAAATGATTAAAAGTTAATCTTCTGGTCTGTGGACAAAACAAGACATTTGAGAACATCATCATTTCCAGGTTTGACCGATCAACATTTTAAGGTTTTCTGATATTTTATGGACCAAACGATTAATCGAGAAAATAATGGAAAGATTAATCACTTATGAAAATAATGGTACCAGGTAGTATTTTTAGTACCTGCTCTGGTGAGGTTCCAAAAGCGTGCTGAGTTGGTAACTGTGCGATGATTAGTCAGAGTGCCGTCACTGGGAGAAGCGTCCGAACAGCGCCGAACTGTGGATCAGTTAAAACTACTTTATAATCCTAAAAACATGGAGTCTGGCGTAAAGTCACTAGTCACTGGTTTGTGTCGTGTATAAAACATTGAGTAGTCACTTTGCACTATTCAATATAAGAACAATCAGACTGTACCTAACTGCTAACAGACGTGTGCTGTGAAACCACTACAGATGGACTACAGATGGTCCACAACGCGGTGGACACATGTCGCCCCTCTGAGCTCCTCTGGCTACTGTTAGACGCCCGCATCAAATTTAAATCAAGCTCTTGAAAATCCAGCTCTTCCAAGAGCAACTTCTGTCCTAGCACTTACCTTAGCTCCTCCCCTGCACCTTAGCCCCTCCCCTGCACCCTCACCCTCTATCAGTCCACTATTTCTATCGAGTGAAGTTCTTTCCAAGACTTCTGTGGAGCTTATTCCCCTCTTGTAAGTCGTTTGGATAAAAGTGCTTAAATGTGAATGTAAATGAAAGGCGGAGTCAAAGCCTGGACAGATTGCCACAGAAGGGTGAAAGGATTAAGACCTGGATGACCGTGTGAAGGTAGATTTCCTCGTTGCGTTCTCGCTCAGTCGTCCATCGAGCTAACGTTGAGACATCTCTGCTTTGTGATCAACTGTCCTCGCTGACGGACAGCCACGATGAACGTGTGAATGCCCGAGGTCTCGTTTTTATGTCTGTGTGTGATTTACATGTCATTACATGTCATGACATGTCATTTAGCAGGTGCTTTTATCCAAAGCGACTTACAAGGGAAGTGAGTACAACCTGCCAGGGGTGGAGTTGAACTTGCGACCATGAAGTCTTTGCACACAGGTTCTTAACCACTGAGCCACTCCACCCCCCATCATTTGCATTTACACTGTGTGTGTGTGTGGCCTCACAATCTGCAGGAACTGTGTGTGTGTGTGTGTGTGTCTGCGTGCGTGTGTGCGCATGTGTGTGTGCGTGTGTGGTGTGTGTGCGTGTGTGTGTGTGTGTGTGCATGTGTGTGTGTGTGTGCGTGCGTGTGTGCCACCAGATACGAGACCAACATGCTTTGGAGGCAGGGAGGACAAGCGTGAAATGAATGGTTCCACTTCATCTCCGTCCAGTGTTCTTCTTCTGAGGAAACAATTTGTTGGTCGTCGTACAAGAGGAGAGAGGAGGGAGGAGGGAGGAGGGAGGAGGGAGGGGAGGGAGGAGGGAGGGAGGAGGGATCCACAAGTGATTAGGGCTGCAACAATTATTAGATTTTAATCGACAACTATTTTGATCGTTCATTAAACTGTGTGTGAGTGTATTTTTCATCTTCTTAAATATTTAAATTTAAATGTAAACATATATATATAAATCATTAAAAATGATTTTTTTTGGCTTGTGGACAAAAAACAAGATGTTTTTGACAAACAAATAAAATGTTCTCCTATTATTTCTAAGAGAATTCAGACATTTTAAAGCTTCAACGCCAGTTTCAACATATTCTGGATTATTTCTTGATCAGTGCCTGAAATAATCATTGAAGAAGCTGAACAATCAGAAATAACCAGCAGACAAAGAGGAGTGGTGCTAATTCCTCCCTTCTTTCTTTCCTTCTTTCTTCTTTGTCTTTTCTCGAGCGTCTTTGCCCTGGACCATTTTTCTCTCGGTCAGGACATCAAAGAGTCTGCTGAGTGGAATTATTGCCCTCTGTTTCCCTGCTCGTGTTACAACACACACACACACACACACACACACGCTATGGGGGGCATTTAATGCCAGCACACTATACTAAAAACGCGTGTACAGCGTCTTTGCGATGGCATCAAACCTCTAACGTGTGTGTACATTCATTCTCTTTCAATGGACAGACGGGCGTCATGTGGGCGTCACGCAGACGCTGCACACATGTTGTTGCACATACGCCTACGTGACGGGGGCGTGACGGGCAAACGGCGCCTCAAATACGCGACATGAAGACCACGCGTGACTGTTAATGAGCGTACAGACACACACTGTGTAGTGTTTGTGGAAATCAAACAGCGAGGGGTCATTCGTGGCGTGTGTATATATATATATATACATACATATATACATACATATACATATATGTATGTATATATACGTATATATATATATATATATATTCATATATATACATATATATGTATATATATATATATATATACATATACATATATACATACATATATATACATATACATATATATATGTATATATATATATATATATATATATACATATATGTATATACTGAAATAGCCTAAACTGTCACATCGGTCTCTCTTGGTAACACATGGACTGCTTGAAATGTGAAGTGAAGCAGCTGTTAAACTCAAAATTCGTCATCGTAAAGTAAATCATTATTTGTACACTGAGACGAGCGTGCTCACAGGCGCTCTCACGTGGCATGACACGTATCACCCGTCACCCTTCTTTATTTGGTGTGTCTTGCGTGTAACGCGTTGTTTTCAGTCTTTATGGGGAGTGTGTTGGCATAAAAGGACCCTGATACGTCACACACACTCAAATCTCAGTGACTCAATCTTCAGACAGAAAAACCCGCCGCTCTGCTTTTTGTGAATGATGAACCACACACACACGCACACACACACAGCCTCTTCCTGCTGTGAACGTTTGGCTTCATTACTGAGAAACACTGGAGTGAAAAACACACGGAGAAAATGAAAACACTATTTATATTTAGCTTTGATTCATTCACACACACACACACACACACACACACACACACACGTTTGATGGTTTAAAATTATTTATTGTGAGTCATAATTTAAACATTTTGTGCTGTTATTGGTTTACATGTTTCTTTTCTGGCTGATCTGCAGAAAACCATGGCTGTGAAATTAAGATTAAACAGTTTAATTTAAATAGCGATCACATAAAGTTTTTTTTCACTGAACAAAGTCTCAGTGTTTGAAATAAATGTGTGTGTGTGTGTGTGTGTGTGAGACAGCTGTACAGTGATAGAGGTAAAATGAGCTGGGATTAAGATTCTGTTTCAGTGTGAACTTTCTCCTCTTCATCAATCCCCATTTATATTTGTGTGTGGACAAGAGGAGCGTGCAGTATTAACTGTGTGTGTGTGTCACAGTGAAGCTCACTGTGTGGAGACCTCGTCTCAGACCGAGGACGAGTGCAGAGATTATATCTCGTAGCTGGGGATCTCGCAGTCAGACCTGGACCATGTGGTCAGGGACCGGAAGTCTGAGACCTGATCCACCCACGTCCTGACGATGTGTTTGACAGTGAACACAGTCAGTGTGTGTTTAACGCTGGAAGATCTGAGTTTGTTTGTTGTTTCAGTCGACTTTAAGGTTTGTCGCTCCATGGTTCTCAAACTGCGGTGCCTCTGGCTCCATCTAAACTAATGTCACTCGACCAGTGTGTGAAGAACATGTGAGGAAGAGGAGGATGGTGGGAGAATAAATCTGCCTGGTTTTACTGAGACCAATCTTTTCTCAGGTGCTTCTTGAGAACCACGCGTGGTCACACGTGAAGGTCATGTGAAGGTCATGTGACAGTCATGTGACAGTCATGTGACGGTCATGTGACTCGTGCTCTAACATGACTGCGTCTCTCTTGCAGAAATATAAGGAGTTTGAGCGTGCGGTGCGCGTGGAGGAGATGGACGGTCTGCGGCTGGTGAAGAGGCTCGCCGAGGACATGGAGGAGATGTTTGACAAGAAAGCTCAGGCCATGAAGGTAACACGCAACAAGCAACACGCAACACGCAACACGCAACACGCAACACAGTCTCTGCTGCGTCTGTTCAACTCCAGGAGTGAGAGAGAGTGAAATGAGTGGGTGAAGAGCTCGTCTCTGACCGAGGGGATTAATGTCTGAAGAAGTGCTGCGGTGTCACAGTGTGTGTGTGTTAAAATGAGATTTAATTATGATTAAGGATTATTCAATTACTAAATTAAGCACCAACTATTTTAATAATTGGTTTTATTATATTTAGTTTTTATTTTTATAATAATTCAAATAAAATATATTCTCTTACTGACTGCTCGGTGCATCGGGGTCGTTGTGTACAGTCTGTGTGTGTGTGTGTGTGTGTGTGTAAGGTGTAGGTGTGTGTGTGTGTGTGTGTAGTGTGTGTGCGTGTGTGTGTGGTGTGTGTGTGTGTGTGTGAGCGTGTGTGTGTGTAGGTGTGTGAGTGTGTGTGTAGTGTGTGTGTGTGTGTGTGTGTGTGTGTGTGTGTGTAGGTGTGTGTAGGTGTGGAGTGTGTGTGTAGGTGTGTGGTGTGTGTGTGTAGGTGTGTGTGTGTGCAGGTGTGTGGTGTGTGTGTGTAGGTGTGCTGTAGGTGTGTGTGAGTGTGTGTGTGGTGTGTGTGTGTGCGGTGTGTGGGTGTGTGTGTGTGTGTGTAGTGTGTGTGTGTGTGTGTGTAGGTGTGTGTAGGTGTGTGTGTGTGTGTGTGTGTAGGTGTGTGTAGGTGTGTGTGTGTGTGTGTGTGTGTGTGTGTGTAGGTGTGCTGCAGTGTGTGTGTGTAGGTGTGGTGTGTGTGTGGGTGTGAGTGTGTGTGGTGTGTGTGTGTAGGTGTGTGTGCATGTGTGTGTGAGGTGTGAGTGTGTGTGTAGGTGTGTGCGGTGTGTGTAGGGTGTGCGTGTGTGTAAGTGTGTGTGTGTGTGTGTGTGTGTGTGTGTGTGGTGTGTGCGCAGTGTGTGTGTAGGTGTGTGAGTGTGTGTAGGGTGCATGTGTGTGTAGGTGTGATAGTGTAGGTGTGCGTAGGCGCGTGCGCGTCGCGTCGAGGTGTGAATGTGTGTGTGCGTGTGTGTAGGTCTGTGGCGCATGTGTGTGGTCTGTGTGTGTGTAGGTCTGAATGCGTGTGGAGTGTGAGTGTGTGTGCGTGTGTGTGTGTGTGTGCGTGTGTGTGTGTGTGCGAGGTGTGAAAGTGTGTGTGTGTTTGTGTGTTTGTGTGTGTGTGTGTGTGTTCTCTACCTCTGCAGCTGATCGATCGTATCAGGAGCAAAATGTTGCTCTGCACAGAAATTGGATTTCTCGGCTGC